>NW_027461772.1:0-300000 GCF_050947455.1 Rhinoderma darwinii
CACTCGTGATCAGAATATCCTACCTTCATTTGCATATATCCCTTACCCATCACCCCCTTAGAAACAAAAATCATATCAATTCTACTACTGTGTCTCCCACTATCCGCATAATAAGTATCTACTATAGGGTTAACACCACACAGGTGCACTACATCCCTCAATCCAAAATCAGTGAGTACAGACTTTAGCACATTCCCAGACACATCCAAATCCCCTCTAGTATCACAGTTAAAATCCCCCACCCACACAATATGTTCCCTACCTGGCAAAAACAGTTTAATTCTCTCAAACAACTCCACTCTCTCTTCCTTTTTTGCAGACGCATACACATTAATTACACGCACATTCACACCACATACTTTTATAACCACTAACAGGCACCGCCCCTCCTCAATCACTGTGTAGCTACAAACCTCCACCCTGCTACTCCTAACCAAAACCCCCACACCATCATTTCTATTGTGACTAGAACATGACCATATTGCTGCACCAAAACCCCACTCCTCCTGCTTAACTATATACTCTATCCCACATTCCTGCACACAAATTAAATCTGCTCCACTGAAAGACAATTCCTCCAAAATGGCTGCTCTCCTGGCCCGGTTTTTAAACACCCGGACATTGGAAGACAAAATTTTAAACAACATTTTATAACTGCCCTAGGCAGAAAAAGGTGAAAAAACACAAAGCAGAACCCTCAAACTTTCCGGGTTAAAGGCCCGGGAGAGTTTTCTTCACTAGTCTCATACTCCATGTTCGGCTCAAACAATGCCTGAAAGGCGTTCGCCGTCTCCACACTTTGCGTCTCCACCACTTCAATTCTCTGTTTTTTTGGAAAGTTCCCCACTCTCTGTGGGCGAAAAGACATCTCCACTTCTCTCACTGGACTCAACACTCCAGAGGAAGACCATTCTGATATCCTCTGAGATTCTTCTACCACAGGGCTTGGCATGTCCTCAATGAAAGTTTCCTCAATTGCCTGCACCTGCGTGCTATCTCGCTCAGCCTCAGCCAATATTGCATCAAGGATTTCTTTCTGCCTTTGCTCCTCCACCTCCCTTTCTATCCTTAACCTCTCATTGGCTTCCTCTTGCTTCTGGATATTCTTCTGTCTCTGTGCCTCTCTTTCCTTTTCCTCTTTCTCCTTTCTCTTCTTGCCCACTGGGCAATCTCTATACAGGTGCCCCACTTCACCACACAAATCACACGATCGGGGTTCCGTACATGCACCTGCCTCATGTCCAGCCATCTTACAATTCCTGCACACCTTCACCCCAGGGCAGCACTCCTTAGTGTGACCAAACTGGTGACAGAACCGGCAAAATTTTGGCATATTTTGATAATACAAATATCCTCTATAGCCAGCAATGGAAAAGGACAATGGAGGGCTCTTAACTCCACCAATACAATCCGGGTCCAGCTTAAACTGGACGAAAAATTTATAAGTTCCATTGAACACTTTCAATGAGCTGGTCATTTTGGTTCCCCCTTTCACACTGGTGCAATATAAACTCAAAAAGTTCTTGATTAAGTCCAGCTGGGTAAATGGGTTGAAGACATGTACAAATAGTACCCTCTCTCCCATAGCAAATAGAGGCACAAAAGAGACATTTTTCAAAACCTCACAGTTAGCATTCACTTTTAAGGCTTCATAGAAATTTAAACAGTCATTTTCTTCTTGAAAGGACACATCATACAATCCTTGCTTTCTGTTTTCTTGCACACAGAATAATTTATAAAGAGGGATACCTGCCATGTCGACCACCAGCTTCCTTCCAACAAATTCAATGGTGTTCTTACCAGAATCACTTGGGTCTACCTTAATTCGAATGGTTCTCTCCACTGGTGTTGTCCTTGCTGCATCCATGCTGACTATACCTGCCGATCCACAATCACAGAACGATCACCACTCTGGTTCCTCCCAAGGGAAAACCCGCACCCCCTGACCAAGACCAGAGCAATAAACTCTGATCTTAGCCAAAAGGCCGAGAAGCGATAACCCGAGCGGCCCTTGCCTTGCCCGAGCCTGTCCCATACTGCTGTTCACCCCTTGCAGCGATTGATTCAGCCTACTCCTAGGCAATTCCATGGGGCCCTGCAGGCTCACACACATTTACAGCTACTAAGCGGGAGGGAGGTGAATAAAGGCCGGAGAGGAAGCCAGACAGGATTTGCTTCTTTTGCTTGCACCACAATGCAGTGCTGAAAGAGGAGGAATCTACATAAAAACGCCTTCCTGGCAACGCCCAAATGCCCTCCTGCCATGCAGATAAACACTGGCAGCGGCAGCAAGTGCATGCCCACAGCCACCCCTTGTTCCTTCACACCTTGTATCAGCTTTAATCCAGTCCTGTGCTGCCTGCTGAGCAGCACTGAACAACACTGCCTGGGCCCAGGCTTTTATCTCTGAGGCAGGCCCCATTATGATGTCAGAAAGCTGGCTCTGGAATCCTGAGGGCTCCACTATGACACGTGCAAAGTTCCGTCTGAACTTTATATAAGACGGTGAGGCTCAGTCAGTCACTCAGTGTTGCCTGAGAGGGCAACACTGCAACAGCCGGCCGCCAGGCTGTCTTTTTTTTGCACATTTATTTGCCTCCAGGAGGCCACAAGAGGGAGACAAGGGACTGCAAAATGGAAAATAGGCATCCACCAACTTTACAGACAACTTCTCTTTGCTCCTACAACCTCCATCCTTGCACAGTTTGTTATTCTTCCAGGTAACATAGTAACAAATCCAAATTGCTGCTCTCTTTGTAGGCAAGCAAGGGTTTGTTGCAACTGCAATTCTTACTTCTTCTTGAAATGTAGGGACGACAGTACATTCCATCACATCCATCTAGTGTACACAGGTAGGTCCATTGTGGCGGGTAGGCGGCTGGCTGCTTTAATGGCTGTTTGCTGTTCCCCTACTCCACTCCACTCCACTATTTGACTGTGGTGCTGCATCAATCAGTGGCTGGCTCAGGTGCAGCTCTTTAACTTACCTAGGAGGGAGGGCGGAGAGAAGACAAGGAAGGTGAATGAGCTGTTCCAATGTGAAATGCCGGAAACACAGAAACACAGAAGACACACACACACACAACAAGAGGTGGCAATGTATTCATTAATTGCATTTAATAAATGAGCTCATTATCACACATGACTGTACAAATGCATTGTCCAACAGGTGTTGAAATAATGGGATTAAAAGGGGAGATCCCTTCAGAAAGACAGAAACAATGGCAAAGAGAAAAAACACTTTTGGAATCTGCTTTTAGTCAACACATAAGGAAAGGGTGCACCGGTCCTGGAAATACTGCAATACCAGGTCAATGCGTGGAGTGGACAGAGCAAGCTCTATTTCCATCTCCCTGTTCTAAAAATCCATTTAATATATGGTCCCCAGATAGGGGACGTATCAGATATTAAACTGATAAGAACAGATTTTTTTTCAGTTGGCTACCCCCTCGCGGGGGTGTCAATGATTTATTTATAAAAATTTCAATTTTACAATAAAACACATTTTAGTTACATAAATAAATACAAAGAATTTTTACATTGTAACAATAGTAAAATCAAATTTTCATAAAATTTATGTAGAGGGACATGGGGCAAATCTTTATTTATTTGGAGTTCCAGTCAGTCACAAACCATTTATTTAGAAGGGTGGCATTCCTTTTTTTGTCTAGTAAAAAATAAATATACATCTCACTAAAACAAAGACCTAAAACATCATCAACTGATAAAACGTCGTGCTTAAAAAGGAGGATGTTCCTGGCCTTCCATAGAGCTTCTTTGGCGCAATTCATCGTCTTCCATGCAATTATCTTCTGACTCGCGGTTGGGCATCCAAAAAGTCCATATAAAATATCTTCATAGTTTAAGTCCTTTAGGTCTGCCATCTTCACCAAAAGAGGGAATATTTTTTCCAAAATTGTTTTGCAAAGTCACATGTCCAAAAAATATGTCTTATAGTTTCCTCGGCCTGGCAGCCTTCCCTCGGGCAGACGGCAGACCTCGCGAATCCTCTTCTGTACTGGAATGCCCGGCATGGAAGACATTGATGAACGCAGCTCCAGGCCAGGTCCATCTGTGCATTAAAAAGATAAAACACATTAATCATTTTGAAAATAAAAGCACATCGTTGCGTATTAAAATTCTCTACATTGCTGACCGTCTCGCTCTCTCTCAGGTCTTTAATTATTTTTTTGCTGTTTTTAAGTTCGTTCACGGTCTTCCCTTTTAAATTGAAGAGAGACACTATTTTTTCTAAAATTACGTAATTCGCTGGTAATTTAAAAGCGTATGGTGAGGATAAAATTATGTTGAACCAACCAAACCTCCGCATAAAAAACCCAGTATTAAAACGTAAAAAGTAAGACCAATAGTGCTCTTTAAAAAGGGAATTAAAACAGAAACTAAAGAACTTAATTAAAAGAAACCTATTAAAATCAGGAAAATCTTTGCCACCCTTTGGTTTGGACTTTATTACCGTTTCTCGTTTCAATTTCTCCATCCTGGAACTCCAAAAGAAGGTAAAACATGCTTTTGTTATTTTTCGTAATAAAACTGTTGGGGGAGGGAACACCATGCTTGTGTATAAAAGAAGGGGTAAAATGACCATTTTTATGATTAAAATTTTTCCCTCCATAGTGAGTTTCCTCATATTCCACATACAAATTTTATTGTTTACCTTCTGCGCCACCATGTCCCAACTTATAAAACCATTGTCGTGCTCACTGAAGGAGATACCTAAAACTTTAATAGTATCTGACACAGGAACGGGTACGTCTCTAAAAACCATGCTTCCTATGCTTAAAATATTACTTTTGCTGAAGTTTATTCTAAAACCGGAAGCACAGCAATAAAACTCAATTTGTTTTAGGGCTTTCTGAAGCGAGAGGGTGTCCCTACAAAGTATCGCCACATCATCCATGTACCCCACTGCTTTAGCCTCTATGCCGCCACCCCCCGGCAGGGGGACTCCACGTATCTGTTTGTCCCGGCGTATTGCGCATAGCAGAGGCTCTAGTGCACATATGAAAAGCAGTGGGGACAAGGGACACCCCTGCTTCACCCCAGAGTTTAAAAGAACGTCCTGTGTCTTAAAACCATTTACTAAAATTTTGCTTGTGCAATCTTTATAAAAGGCTTTAATAGATAGTAAAAAACCTTCAGGTATACCCATCCGCTCTAAAACCTTAAAAAGATAAAAGTGCGATACTCGGTCGAAAGCTTTTTGAAAATCTATGGATAAAATGGCTAATTTTCCGTTTCTAGATTTTGTGTCTTCAATCGCATCTTTTATTAAATTAATATTATCCCAGATGCTGCGGCCTGGCACCCCACACACCTGGTTAGAGTGTATGATGTGGGGTACTATGGCTTTTAAACGGTTTGCACATAGTTTTGCCATTATTTTGTAGTCACTATTCAGAAGGGTTATTGGTCTCCAATTCTCTAAAACTGCGATGTCACCTTTCTTGTATAGCAAGGAGACCTCACCCTTCCGCCAGGACTTAGGCAGCATCTTGGAATGAAAGACTTCGGTAAAAAGGTTTAAGAGATCATCTTTTAAAATATCATAAAATTTGACATAAAACTCGCTGGGTATACCGTCCGGGCCAGGAACTTTACCTGCTTTAAAACTCTTCACTGTCTCTAAGATCTCCTGCTCCGACAGTTCCTGCAATAAAAAATTCTGGGAGACAGGGTCTAAAACAGTGGTAATCTCCTTCAGCGAGTCACGCATAAAATCACGATCCACAGTTTTCACATTAAAAAGGTCAGTATAAAACTCATGAACTTTACTTAAAAGACCCTGTACATCCGACACCCCATCAATATTTTTAAGAATAGCTTTTTTATTGTTCATTTTCTTAAAAAAGTACCTGGAGCAGGTCTCGTTCTCTTCCACGTGCTGTACTTTAGAACGAAATATAATTTCTTTACCTTTCTGCTCCAGGCACTGAGCTATCTCTTTTTTTAAGTTGGCGATGTCGTCTTGTACCTCTATCTCGTGTTCTCTCATCTTGTACAGGGTCTGTAGGCGGGTGTTGAGAATTTTAAAAAAAACTTGCTTCTCTCTGGCTTTCGCCACGCTTTTTTTAATAAAAAATTCTTTTATTTTCCTTTTCATTTTCTCCCACCATGCGGTGATGGGAGCCCGTGTGTCTCTCACCCGCCTACTCTCTTTGTAAAATTCAATAAAATCTGTAAAAACCTGTGGATCATCTAAAAGGGAAACATTTAACTTCCAGGACTTTTTACTAATAATGTTATTAAAATCACGCTTTACATAAAATGATAAAAGCTTGTGATCGGAAAAAACATTGGTTAAAACTTCACATTTAAAAGGCAGTAGATTCTCATTACAAAATATAAAATCTATCCTGGAGCTACAGGTGGCGTTGCTCCAGGTAACGCCGGCTTCCTCTGGACTGCTCCTGTTACACTCTTTATAAACGTCTTTTAATTTAAAATCACCCACCATATCTTTGAGCAGTCCAGAGGTCTTGTCATAGTTTCTGCTTGTAGCGCTGGTAAGCCGGCGTTCCCCCCTCAGGATACAATTAAAATCACCTGCGAGGATAAAAGGCTCAGTCGTGTTAATAAAAAGAGGTAAAATCGCTAACATTTCTGCTCTTTCATTTTTATCTGGTGAGCCGTAAAAATTTAAAAACTGCCATTTCACACCGTCAATAAAAGCCTTAACCAATAAAATACGTCCTGGAAGAATCTCTTGGATAAAATCGATTAAAACGTTTCCCTTAAAAAGAATGGCGACCCCTGCTGATCTGGACTCGTTAGATCCAGACCAGACTGATGGACCATACTTCCAATCCTCTTGGTATTTATGGTACTTCATCATATGGGGAATGCCGCACTCCTGCAGGAAAAAAACAGAGGCTGCCAGGCCAGCTAAAAAGCTGAAGAGAGCAACCCTTCTAACTTTGGACTTGGCGCCCCTCACGTTGAGGGAGATTCCCTTTACTTCTGACATTGTGGAGATTAAAATAGCGTCTTGATTTTAAAATAATAAATATTCGTGGAACTTAAAATCAGACATTTCCTCCACCAGCATTACCAGAACTCTCGTTTGCGCTCATATCCCCACCCTCGTCCGAATCGCCTGCAAAGAGGGACGAAAAGGGAGAGGAACTACCTTCACTGAGAGCCGTGCCAGCAACTCTTATCTCGTACAAGGGGAGCCCACTCTCGCTTAGCGTCACCTGGGTCTCAACTGGGTGACCACGTAGGTCCATTTCGGGTGGGTCCCCCAAGGGCCCCGCCTCTCCCCCCAGGCTCTGTTGACGCCGTCTTAGAGGGGGAGGTTGCGCACATGGCGGGGTGTCCGGTATCTGGGAGGGAACAGTGCCCACCCTCCTCACCAGGTCAGGCGAGGAGGTGGTCCTAGGAGGAGCCTCACTTTTCTTTACGGATGTGTCCATCTGCTCCTCCCCTGATTCCCTCCTACCAGCACGCTCCTGTTTTCCCTTTTTCCGGGGACCCACCGCTACCCAGTTCTCCTGCTCGGAGTCAGACTCCTGAGACCCAGGTACAGGAGCAGGCCCGGCACCCACTGGACAACCAGCCCTCTGGGATGCCACAGTATCATTGGTGGCCTGCTCCTTTTCCGCCTTCCGCTTTGCTTGCCTTTTGTCATTGGCGCTGGGCTCCTTCCTTTCCTCAGAGGTTGCTGGCTGCGAGGCACCTGCTTTGGCTCCATTACTCCGCACCACTGAAGCCCAGGTGCCTCGCTGCTCCTTCGCGGCCCCGGCATGCTCCTCTCCCCGGGGGTGGGACTGGTCTGCTGGTGGAGCACGTGGGGGCGCCTCGGGTTGCTCATTTTCTTCGCCTCGGTACCTATGGGGACAAGAATAGTACAAATGACCAGTTTTTTGGCAAAAATTACATTTTTTCTCTTGTGAGCATTCTCTCATATTGTGCTCTTTGCTTCCACAGTTTCTACAGGTGACATCGCAGTTAAAACTGGTATGTCCATAAGTACCGCAGGCCCTGCAGAAGTTTGGCATCCCTGAAAAATAGAGGTCGCCATTCACATTTCCAATTTTAAAACGAGCCGGTGGTAATCTCGTTTCCTGGGTGGAGGGGTCCTTTATCAATGTTACTAAAAACTTCCACTTGACGGTCCACACTCCACACTCGTTCATAACTCTCCCCAACAGTTTGACATTCTTGAAGTAGGCAGCTAAGAATGCTGCCACTTCCATATCCTTCACATATGGGGAGTACATTTTAATCACCACGAGTTTCGTAATTTCGAAGGCATGTTCTACTACCTGGACTCCCGCTACCACGAGTTCACCTTTTCTCCTCTCAGCTCGGTCCATGGCATCACGGAGGATTCCTTCTCCCATAAAGGTGACGTCGAAAATTCCTCGTTTCGGGTAGTCCTGGATAGCCAAAATCTCATTCTTGTGGACCGCCAGTAGTTCTTCCAAGATCTTGTGGACCAAGAACTTTACGCCACGTGGACCGCCTCCACCCTCTGCCACGATAAATCGGGCAGAGTTCCTTAGCCGGGCATACACCGGCACCGCATCTGGTTCGCCCGCCATCGCCTAGCCGGGTCGAACCGCGCAGCTTGCGCTGCTCCCTATGGGGTCCGGAGACACACCAAAGGGCTGGGGGGGGGATCGCAACTCGTTGCTCAGGACTAAGCCTCTCTCCCAAATAGCAGCACGGGGGTGAAGTCCAGGCGAACCTGGACGATCCCCCGAGGCCGAGAGAGAGGGTACCTGAGCACCTTCTGACTAAAAACCTCCTGTATAAATACACTTGATCTTAGCCAAAAGGCCGAGAAGCGATAACCCGAGCGGCCCTTGCCTTGCCCGAGCCTGTCCCATACTGCTGTTCACCCCTTGCAGCGATTGATTCAGCCTACTCCTAGGCAATTCCATGGGGCCCTGCAGGCTCACACACATTTACAGCTACTAAGCGGGAGGGAGGTGAATAAAGGCCGGAGAGGAAGCCAGACAGGATTTGCTTCTTTTGCTTGCACCACAATGCAGTGCTGAAAGAGGAGGAATCTACATAAAAACGCCTTCCTGGCAACGCCCAAATGCCCTCCTGCCATGCAGATAAACACTGGCAGCGGCAGCAAGTGCATGCCCACAGCCACCCCTTGTTCCTTCACACCTTGTATCAGCTTTAATCCAGTCCTGTGCTGCCTGCTGAGCAGCACTGAACAACACTGCCTGGGCCCAGGCTTTTATCTCTGAGGCAGGCCCCATTATGATGTCAGAAAGCTGGCTCTGGAATCCTGAGGGCTCCACTATGACACGTGCAAAGTTCCGTCTGAACTTTATATAAGACGGTGAGGCTCAGTCAGTCACTCAGTGTTGCCTGAGAGGGCAACACTGCAACAGCCGGCCGCCAGGCTGTCTTTTTTTTGCACATTTATTTGCCTCCAGGAGGCCACAAGAGGGAGACAAGGGACTGCAAAATGGAAAATAGGCATCCACCAACTTTACAGACAACTTCTCTTTGCTCCTACAACCTCCATCCTTGCACAGTTTGTTATTCTTCCAGGTAACATAGTAACAAATCCAAATTGCTGCTCTCTTTGTAGGCAAGCAAGGGTTTGTTGCAACTGCAATTCTTACTTCTTCTTGAAATGTAGGGACGACAGTACATTCCATCACATCCATCTAGTGTACACAGGTAGGTCCATTGTGGCGGGTAGGCGGCTGGCTGCTTTAATGGCTGTTTGCTGTTCCCCTACTCCACTCCACTCCACTATTTGACTGTGGTGCTGCATCAATCAGTGGCTGGCTCAGGTGCAGCTCTTTAACTTACCTAGGAGGGAGGGCGGAGAGAAGACAAGGAAGGTGAATGAGCTGTTCCAATGTGAAATGCCGGAAACACAGAAACACAGAAGACACACACACACACAACAAGAGGTGGCAATGTATTCATTAATTGCATTTAATAAATGAGCTCATTATCACACATGACTGTACAAATGCATTGTCCAACAGGTGTTGAAATAATGGGATTAAAAGGGGAGATCCCTTCAGAAAGACAGAAACAATGGCAAAGAGAAAAAACACTTTTGGAATCTGCTTTTAGTCAACACATAAGGAAAGGGTGCACCGGTCCTGGAAATACTGCAATACCAGGTCAATGCGTGGAGTGGACAGAGCAAGCTCTATTTCCATCTCCCTGTTCTAAAAATCCATTTAATATATGGTCCCCAGATAGGGGACGTATCAGATATTAAACTGATAAGAACAGATTTTTTGATTGAAAATTGCTTTATTGACAATCAATCGTCATCATACAAACATTACTGCGACGCAGCGCAAGCCATGAAGCAGCAAATAATAAATAATAACAGTCGTCAAACATAACATGACAGTATAATACACAGTACAGGCTAGCCTATGCTATACATTACACCACATGCTACACTAACATTCTTGCATTCACTAAAGCCAAACAACAAAGCATTACAGACAAGTGATGGGATAGGGGAGTGGGTAGGAGGGGATAGGGAAGGGGGAAATCACAGGCCCGAAGCTTTATTGAAAGACAACACACAAGAAGGGAGAGTGGGGGGAAGGGGAGTATCAGTCCTCTTCCTCATCGACGTCCGGGCTGTCCCAGGTGGAATAGTCTCTGAGCAGGCTGTGGATCAGCCTGCGGCAGTCCTGGACGGACACACTCTCTCTCCGCAAAATCAGACGGTTCCTGGCAAACCATATAGCGTCCTTAAAGCAGTTCATAAGGCGCCAGGCTTCCTGGATTGCTCCATCCGTGGTATTCCCAGGAAATAGTCCATAAAGTACCGAGCGGTACGACAGTCTGTTCCTGGGTACTGAGTCCTTGAGTTCATGTTCCAAGGCTTTCAACAGACCCTGTGCAAAGGGGCACTGCCAGAAAATGTGCAAAGATGTTTCCTCCGTGAAGGGGCACCTGGGGCAGTACCGGGTCTTGCACAGGTTGCGGGCATGCATGAATGACCTAAGAGGCAGTCCTCCCTGGATGGCCATCCATGAAATGTCCTTGTGCCCGTTGGTCAACCTGCCAGATGACACGTTAGTCCAAACAGTCTCCAACGTGTCGGCATGAAGCCCTGGAACAGACTCCAGTGAGTCCTTTGCTCTGATGTGCTTGTGGATCGTCTTAGGTTTCCACAAGTCGGGCTTAAGACCCTCCAGTTGATGCTCCCTCACAAACCGGACGACATCTCCGTAGAACCAGGGAGCGTGCCAGTTGTAAGGGAAGGAGCTGTCCCACTTGTCCCAGCCAAAACCTCGCCAGAGGGGAAGGAGGAAGTAGCGGGACATGGCCTTGCCCGCAGAGCCGTTTGCTGTCCTCAGAGTCCTACGAACACAGTCACATGCAAAAGCGATCCGCAGCAGAGTGGGAATGTCGGGTATACCCTTCCCACCTTTGCGGGGCTCCTTGTACATAACAGTCCGCTTTACTCTGTCCATTTTCGAGCCCCAGATGAAGCGAAACACAGTCCTGGTAATGGCCCTCGAGACGGTGGCAAGAGGGGGCCATGCCTGTGCAGTGTATTGTAGCACAGGCAAGACTTCGTTACGCAGGACCATTGCTTTGCCCTCGATAGTGAGTTGTCTGAGGCTCCACAGTCCGATCCTTTGGTTGACTTTGGCCAAGCGTTCTTCCCACGACTTTAGGGCTGCACCTTCCTTTCCGAACCAGACTCCCAGAATTTTGATGAAGTCCGGCTTGATAGTAAACGGGAAGGAGGCAGGAGAAGGCAGGTACCACTTTCCGAAGAGCATGGCTTCCGACTTCCCGCAGTTGACTTTTGCCCCTGAAGCGCGTCCGAACTCCTCACAGGTCTGGACGAGTGCAGTCACCGAACTCTGGTCAGCGCAGAAGACGGTCACGTCGTCCATGTACAGCGAGCATTTGACCTCGAAGTGTCCTGGACCTGGTGCGGTGATCCCTCTGATCTCTCCATTCTGCCGGATAGCCTCTGCGAAGAGCTCTATAACACAAACAAAAAGGAGAGGTGAAAGAGGACAGCCTTGTCTAACCCCCGACGATACAGGAAAGGGGTCAGTCTTCCAGCCGTTCACCAGCACCGAGCTGTAAATGTCACAATACATCAGGTTAACATACAAACAGAACAACCTGCCAAGCCGCAGCCTACGCAGAGCCTTACCCATGAATTCGTGAGAGACCCGGTCAAAAGCCTTCTCCTGATCCAGACTGACCAGGGCCGCGTGTGTACGGCGGCTTTGCATGTAATGCACCGTGTCCCTCACCAGGGCAAGACTGTCGGCCACCCTACGGCCAGGAATGCCGCAGGTTTGGTCCGATCCGATGATCTGTCCGATGACAACCTTCAGTCTGTTGGCCAATACTTTGGCGAGGATCTTGTAGTCCACGTTCAGGAGAGAGATGGGACGCCAGTTTTTCAGGTCACATCTCTCCCCCTTCCGCTTATACAAGATCGTGATCATGCCTTCTCTCAAGGACGGTGGCATTCTACCCTCCACCACCATCTCCTCATAGAGCTCCAGCAGGTCCGGACAGATCAAGTCCCCCAGCGCTACATAGAGCTCTGCTGGGAGACCATCACTGCCCGGGGTCCTGCCGGGTCTGAAGGATTTAGCGGCAGAGAGCAGTTCCTCCACCGTCAGGGGTACATCCATAGCCTCCGTACCTGCAGGATCAAGATGATTAGTGATACCTGACAGGAATTTATCGGCGGCTTCGGGGTCAGTGGTTTTCCGGGAGTAGAGGCTTCGGTAGTAGTCTGTGACGACTCCCATCACCTCCTTCTTCCCAGAATGCATGTTTCCGGTCTCATCTCGGAGTTCCTTCAGGGGCGTGTGGCCGGCATGGAGTTTCCTGAAAAAGAACGAGTTACATTTCTCACCCTTCTCCAGGTTCTCCACCTTGGAACGAAAGACAATTCGCTTGGATTCCTCCTCAAAGTGCCTTTTCAGGCCCTTTTTGGCTTCCTCCAGCTCCTTCCTGACGTCCCAGCCGCATTGAAGGAGGTCTTGCAGGGATCGCAGCTGACGCTGCATCTCTCTGAAGTCTCTCTTCCTCTCACACGCCTGTTGGCGACTTTTTGCCTGAAAGAAACAACGAAATTCAACTTTAACATATTCCCACCAGTCACAGGTTTTGTCAAAGAAAACTTTATCATTCCTCCAAACAATATAGGCGTCTCTAAGTTCCGCCAGTACCTCCTCTCTTTCCAGCAGGGCACAATTCAGCTTCCAGGAGCCAGGGCCGGGAGGAAAACCGTGGCCGATGGCACCCTGGAAGAGAATGGCCCTGTGGTCAGAGAAGAAGCAGGGGACCATGGAGTGCCCATGCTGCTTGACTGCCCGGGAGGTGAACGCAAAGTCAATCCGAGAACGAAGTGAGCCATCGGGTCGGCTCCATGAATAGTTCACAGAGCCGATCCCCATGGAGCCCACAACGTCCTGCAAGGATGCTTCGGTTACCATCTCGATAAGCAGTTTGGAACTGACATCCAGCTTGATTGAAGTGCCGGAACTTCGTCCATCCTCTTCGATGGGGCAGTTGAAGTCCCCGGCCATCACCACTGCCCTAGTGGTGGCGAGCTGGGTCCGCAGGGTCTGGAATAGTTCCAGGCGCTCAGCCTTCATAGGGGGGGCGTACACGTTGATGAGCCTAATCGGCTCTCCTGCCCAGGAACCGTCTACGACCAACAAGCGGCCGCAGACGAGCTCCTGGACAGAGTCAACAGTAAATACGCCTCCCCTAATCAGGATGGCAACCCCCGCAGACTTACAGTCGCCCCCACCAGACCAGTAGGACGGGCCATGGGTCCACTGCCTGGCCAGGTGATGATATGACCTGGAAGAGGGGAGAGTACATTCCTGCAGCATAAATATATCACTCGACTGCTTGGAAAGAAAAGTTAGCACCATCTGACATCTAGTCCTATCTCTAACACTCCTCACATTGAGGCTAAAGATGTTAAGTTCAGCAGCCATGGGGGAGAATAAAGAAGGTTAGTGCAAACGATACACCTTAGTTACCAGTCCGGTCGGGCGGGTCCTCCTCGCCTGGCGGGTCCGAAAGATCCAGCAGGCCCTCTGACAAAAATTGTTCCAGGATTGTAGCCACCTGGATGTCTGTTGTGAAGTCGATGACCTCAGGTTCAGACACGAGTTCCTCCACCATCTGCTCCATTTCCTCCTGCTGCGCAAGGGAATCTTCGCAGATTTCCACGACTTGTCGCTTTGAGGACTCAGCAGCTGGGCTGTCCCTCACCTTTCTCTTCCTCTGGATGGCACCTGAGGAGACAAGAGGGGGAAAATCCTCCAGGGAGAGGACTCCAGCAGCTGGAGGGGAAGATGTTAGTGCTGCTGGAGCTGGGGAGAAGGGAGGCTGGGTTGGGAGAGGTGCAGGTGACAGGACCACTGAGATGGGTGGGTAGGAGAAGGTGAGAGCCTCAGTGGGGGTGACAGGGGTTGGGGACGGGGGGGTGGGGAGGGCCGGGCGAGGGAGGGTGGGAAGGGTAGGGCGAGGGAGGGCCGGGAGAGGGGGGGGAGGGACTGTCGTCTTCTTACCATCCTTCTTTTTCCCGGTCTTCTGTGCCGCTGGAGCTCTGGCTGGGGCGGGGTTCCCTCTGGCTGGAGCTTTTGCTGCTACAGTTGCCCAGGATCGATCCCTCTTCGGGCAGTCCTTGTAAGAGTGGGCTGCTTGTCCGCAGAGGTTGCACATTGTCCGTTTCGGGCAGTCTTTGGTCTCGTGTCCTGTTACCCGGCAGTTCTTGCAGGCGTCCTCCTTGCAGTCCTTCACCGAATGACCCTTCTTGCTGCATCTCCTGCAGATCTGCGGCATGTCCGGGTAATAGATGAGGCCGTAGGAGTTGCCCAGCGAGAATGACTGGGGCAGGTGCTGGAGGCCGTCTTCCGCGCTCGAATCCTTGTTCAGTCGGACGATTACCGACCACTTGCCAGTCCAGAAGCCGAGTCCGTTCAGGATGTGGGTGGGTTCCCTCACCACTGTGCAGAACCGCTTCAGGAGCGTGGTGATGTCTTTGCCGGGGGTGTGTGGGTTCCGCATTGAGACCGTCACCCGCCTTTCCTCTCTTTGGACAGGGCAGTTGCCCACAAAGCGAGAGAAAGGGGATTCAGGCCTCGCCGCTTTCACCATCTCCCAGTACCTTCTGCAGATGTTGATCGAAGCGAAGGTCACGAAGAACATCCCGGTCATGAAGGCCTGGATGCTGATGGTCTCCGGCTTAGCGAAGCCCTGGTCCAGGAGCATCTTCTGGCAGAACACTTCTTCCGTCATGTCCGGCACTCTCCCGTCCACCTCCTTCAGCTTCAGGGCCACCGTCTGCTTCATCCAGGGCTCCAGGGTTGGAGCAGCCTGGTTCGGCTTCCTGGTGGCCTGTTCGCCTGAGGAGGCTTCAGGAGGAGATGTCCTGGCCTGGGCCGGCTCACCTGGTCCATCAGCCTTCTTCTTCTGGGTGGCAGGGTTGCTGGTTGAGGCCATGGCTTCTTCCAGCTGTTCCTGTCGCTTGGGGAGGATCTTCGATAGCTCTTTCCCGAAGGGGGCGGAGCTATGCAAATCTTCTCCTTGCTGGCCGAGGTTCTTCCACGAAATTTCTTCCGCAGCGGTTCCTCGTCGAGCTTCTTCTTCTGCGGCCGAGCTTCTTCGAAGATCCCCTTCAGCAGCGGCTCTTCTCCGAAGTTCTCCTTCTTCTTCCCGGCAGCGATCTCCCGGAGCTTCTTCCCCGATGGCGGCTTCTCCCTTCTGGATCGTCGTCTTCGCTGGTTCTTCTCCGCAGTTCGTCGCCGGCTTCGTCTGGAACGCTCTTGGATCGCTAAGCTAGTGTTTATAGCCCCCAGTGGTTCTCCGAGCTATCTATCCTTACAAGGACTGATAAGAACAGATTTTTGATTGAAAATTGCTTTATTGACAATCAATCGTCATCATACAAACATTACTGCGACGCAGCGCAAGCCATGAAGCAGCAAATAATAAATAATAACAGTCGTCAAACATAACATGACAGTATAATACACAGTACAGGCTAGCCTATGCTATACATTACACCACATGCTACACTAACATTCTTGCATTCACTAACGCCAAACAACAAAGCATTACAGACAAGTGATGGGATAGGGGAGTGGGTAGGAGGGGATAGGGAAGGGGGAAATCACAGGCCCGAAGCTTTATTGAAAGACAACACACAAGAAGGGAGAGTGGGGGGAAGGGGAGTATCAGTCCTCTTCCTCATCGACGTCCGGGCTGTCCCAGGTGGAATAGTCTCTGAGCAGGCTGTGGATCAGCCTGCGGCAGTCCTGGACGGACACACTCTCTCTCCGCAAAATCAGACGGTTCCTGGCAAACCATATAGCGTCCTTAAAGCAGTTCATAAGGCGCCAGGCTTCCTGGATTGCTCCATCCGTGGTATTCCCAGGAAATAGTCCATAAAGTACCGAGCGGTACGACAGTCTGTTCCTGGGTACTGAGTCCTTGAGTTCATGTTCCAAGGCTTTCAACAGACCCTGTGCAAAGGGGCACTGCCAGAAAATGTGCAAAGATGTTTCCTCCGTGAAGGGGCACCTGGGGCAGTACCGGGTCTTGCACAGGTTGCGGGCATGCATGAATGACCTAAGAGGCAGTCCTCCCTGGATGGCCATCCATGAAATGTCCTTGTGCCCGTTGGTCAACCTGCCAGATGACACGTTAGTCCAAACAGTCTCCAACGTGTCGGCATGAAGCCCTGGAACAGACTCCAGTGAGTCCTTTGCTCTGATGTGCTTGTGGATCGTCTTAGGTTTCCACAAGTCGGGCTTAAGACCCTCCAGTTGATGCTCCCTCACGAACCGGACGACATCTCCGTAGAACCAGGGAGCGTGCCAGTTGTAAGGGAAGGAGCTGTCCCACTTGTCCCAGCCAAAACCTCGCCAGAGGGGAAGGAGGAAGTAGCGGGACATGGCCTTGCCCGCAGAGCCGTTTGCTGTCCTCAGAGTCCTACGAACACAGTCACATACAAAAGCGATCCGCAGCAGAGTGGGAATGTCGGGTATACCCTTCCCACCTTTGCGGGGCTCCTTGTACATAACAGTCCGCTTTACTCTGTCCATTTTCGAGCCCCAGATGAAGCGAAACACAGTCCTGGTAATGGCCCTCGAGACGGTGGCAAGAGGGGGCCATGCCTGTGCAGTGTATTGTAGCACAGGCAAGACTTCGTTACGCAGGACCATTGCTTTGCCCTCAATAGTGAGTTGTCTGAGGCTCCACAGTCCGATCCTTTGGTTGACTTTGGCCAAGCGTTCTTCCCACGACTTTAGGGCTGCACCTTCCTTACCGAACCAGACTCCCAGAATTTTGATGAAGTCCGGCTTGATAGTAAACGGGAAGGAGGCAGGAGAAGGCAGGTACCACTTTCCGAAGAGCATGGCTTCCGACTTCCCGCAGTTGACTTTTGCCCCTGAAGCGCGTCCGAACTCCTCACAGGTCTGGACGAGTGCAGTCACCGAACTCTGGTCAGCGCAGAAGACGGTCACGTCGTCCATGTACAGCGAGCATTTGACCTCGAAGTGTCCTGGACCTGGTGCGGTGATCCCTCTGATCTCTCCATTCTGCCGGATAGCCTCTGCGAAGAGCTCTATAACACAAACAAAAAGGAGAGGTGAAAGAGGACAGCCTTGTCTAACCCCCGACGATACAGGAAAGGGGTCAGTCTTCCAGCCGTTCACCAGCACCGAGCTGTAAATGTCGCAATACATCAGGTTAACATACAAACAGAACAACCTGCCAAGCCGCAGCCTACGCAGAGCCTTACCCATGAATTCGTGAGAGACCCGGTCAAAAGCCTTCTCCTGATCCAGACTGACCAGGGCCGCGTGTGTACGGCGGCTTTGCATGTAATGCACCGTGTCCCTCACCAGGGCAAGACTGTCGGCCACCCTACGGCCAGGAATGCCGCAGGTTTGGTCCGATCCGATGATCTGTCCGATGACAACCTTCAGTCTGTTGGCCAATACTTTGGCGAGGATCTTGTAGTCCACGTTCAGGAGAGAGATGGGACGCCAGTTTTTCAGGTCACATCTCTCCCCCTTCCGCTTATACAAGATCGTGATCATGCCTTCTCTCAAGGACGGTGGCATTCTACCCTCCACCACCATCTCCTCATAGAGCTCCAGCAGGTCCGGACTGATCAAGTCCCCCAGCGCTACATAGAGCTCTGCTGGGAGACCATCACTGCCCGGGGTCCTGCCGGGTCTGAAGGATTTAGCGGCAGAGAGCAGTTCCTCCACCGTCAGGGGTACATCCATAGCCTCCGTACCTGCAGGATCAAGATGATTAGTGATACCTGACAGGAATTTATCGGCGGCTTCGGGGTCAGTGGTTTTCCGGGAGTAGAGGCTTCGGTAGTAGTCTGTGACGACTCCCATCACCTCCTTCTTCCCAGAATGCATGTTTCCGGTCTCATCTCGAAGTTCCTTCAGGGGCGTGTGGCCGGCATGGAGTTTCCTGAAAAAGAACGAGTTACATTTCTCACCCTTCTCCAGGTTCTCCACCTTGGAACGAAAGACAATTCGCTTGGATTCCTCCTCAAAGTGCCTTTTCAGGCCCTTTTTGGCTTCCTCCAGCTCCTTCCTGACGTCCCAGCCGCATTGAAGGAGGTCTTGCAGGGATCGCAGCTGACGCTGCATCTCTCTGAAGTCTCTCTTCCTCTCACACGCCTGTTGACGACTTTTTGCCTGAAAGAAACAACGAAATTCAACTTTAACATATTCCCACCAGTCACAGGTTTTGTCAAAGAAAACTTTATCATTCCTCCAAACAATATAGGCGTCTCTAAGTTCCGCCAGTACCTCCTCTCTTTCCAGCAGGGCACAATTCAGCTTCCAGGAGCCAGGGCCGGGAGGAAAACCGTCGCCGATGGCACCCTGGAAGAGAATGGCCCTGTGGTCAGAGAAGAAGCAGGGGACCATGGAGTGCCCATGCTGCTTGACTGCCCGGGAGGTGAACACAAAGTCAATCCGAGAACGAAGTGAGCCATCGGGTCGGCTCCATGAATAGTTCACAGAGCCAATCCCCATGGAGCCCACAACGTCCTGCAAGGATGCTTCGGTTACCATCTCGATAAGCAGTTTGGAACTGACATCCAGTTTGATTGAAGTGCCGGAACTTCGTCCATCCTCTTCGATGGGGCAGTTGAAGTCCCCGGCCATCACCACTGCCCTAGTGGTGGCGAGCTGGGTCCGCAGGGTCTGGAATAGTTCCAGGCGCTCAGCCTTCATAGGGGGAGCGTACACGTTGATGAGCCTAATCGGCTCTCCTGCCCAGGAACCGTCTACGACCAACAAGCGGCCGCAGGCGAGCTCCTGGACAGAGTCAACAGTAAATACGCTTCCCCTAATCAGGATGGCAACCCCTGCAGACTTACAGTCGCCCCCACCAGACCAGTAGGACGGGCCATGGGTCCACTGCCTGGCCAGATGATGGTATGACCTGGAAGAGGGGAGAGTACATTCCTGCAGCATAAATACATCACTCGACTGCTTGGAAAGAAAAGTTAGCACCATCTGACATCTAGTCCTATCTCTAACACTCCTCACATTGAGGCTAAAGATGTTAAGTTTAGCAGCCATGGGGGAGAATAAAGAAGGTTAGTGCAAACGATACACCTTAGTTACCAGTCCGGTCGGGCGGATCCTCCTCTCCTGGCGGGTCCGAAAGATCCAGCAGGCCCTCTGACAAAAATTGTTCCAGGATTGTAGCCACCTGGATGTCTGTTGTGAAGTCGATGACCTCAGGTTCAGACACGAGTTCCTCCACCATCTGCTCCATTTCCTCCTGCTGCGCAAGGGAATCTTCGCAGATTTCCACGACTTGTCGCTTTGAGGACTCAGCAGCTGGGCTGTCCCTCACCTTTCTCTTCCTCTGGATGGCACCTGAGGAGACAAGAGGGGGAAAATCCTCCAGGGAGAGGACTCCAGCAGCTGGAGGGGAAGATGTTAGTGCTGCTGGAGCTGGGGAGAAGGGAGGCTGGGTTGGGAGAGGTGCAGGTGACAGGACCACTGAGATGGGTGGGTAGGAGAAGGTGAGAGCCTCAGTGGGGGTGACAGGGGTTGGGGACGGGGGGGTGGGGAGGGCCGGGCGAGGGAGGGTGGGAAGGGTAGGGCGAGGGAGGGCCGGGAGACGGGGGGGAGGGACTGTCGTCTTCTTACCATCCTTCTTATTCCCGGTCTTCTGCGCCGCTGGAGCTCTGGCTGGGGCGGGGTTCCCTCTGGCCGGAGCTTTCGCCGCTACAGTTGCCCAGGATCGATCCCTCTTCGGGCAGTCCTTGTAGGAGTGGGCTGCTTGTCCGCAGAGGTTGCACATTGTCCGTTTCGGGCAGTCTTTGGTCTCGTGTCCTGTTACCCGGCAGTTCTTGCAGGCGTCCTCCTTGCAGTCCTTCACCGAATGACCCTTCTTGCTGCATCTCCTGCAGATCTGCGGCATGTCCGGGTAGTAGATGAGGCCGTAGGAGTTGCCCAGCGAGAATGACTGGGGCAGGTGTTGGAGGCCGTCTTCCGCGCTGGAATCCTTGTTCAGTCGGACGATTACCGACCACTTGCCAGTCCAGAAGCCGAGTCCGTTCAGGATGTGGGTGGGTTCCCTCACCACTGTGCAGAACCGCTTCAGGAGCGTGGTGATGTCTTTGCCGGGGGTGTGTGGGTTCCGCATTGAGACCGTCACCCGCCTTTCCTCTCTTTGGACAGGGCAGTTGCCCACAAAGCGAGAGAAAGGGGATTCAGGCCTCGCCGCTTTCACCATCTCCCAGTACCTTCTGCAGATGTTGATCGAAGCGAAGGTCACGAAGAACATCCCGGTCATGAAGGCCTGGATGCTGATGGTCTCCGGCTTAGCGAAGCCCTGGTCCAGGAGCATCTTCTGGCAGAACACTTCTTCCGTCATGTCCGGCACTCTCCCGTCCACCTCCTTCAGCTTCAGGGCCACCGTCTGCTTCATCCAGGGCTCCAGGGTTGGAGCAGCCTGGTTCGGCTTCCTGGTGGCCTGTTGGCTTGAGGAGGCTTCAGGAGGAGATGTCCTGGCCTGGGCCGGCTCACCTGGTCCATCAGCCTTCTTCTTCTGGGTGGCAGGGTTGCTGGTTGAGGCCATGGCTTCTTCCAGCTGTTCCTGTCGCTTGGGGAGGATCTTCGATAGCTCTTTCCCGAAGGGGGCGGAGCTATGCAAATCTTCTCCTTGCTGGCCGAGGTTCTTCCACGAAATTTCTTCCGCAGCGGTTCCTCGTCGAGCTTCTTCTTCTGCGGCCGAGCTTCTTCGAAGATCCCCTTCAGCAGCGGCTCTTCTCCGAAGTTCTCCTTCTTCTTCCCGGCAGCGATCTCCCGGAGCTTCTTCCCCGATGGCGGCTTCTCCCTTCTGGATCTTCGTCTTCGCTGGTTCTTCTCCGCAGTTCGTCGCCGGCTTCGTCTGGAACGCTCTTGGATCGCTAAGCTAGTGTTTATAGCCCCCAGTGGTTCTCCGAGCTATCTATCCTTACAAGGACTGATAAGAACAGATTTTTTTTTTTTTTTTTTTTTTTTTTTTCTTTTTTACTCAGATCACAAGTCTCAAAACTTAAAATCACCATCTTTTTCTCTTCACAGATCTCAAGACTCACATCATCATCGTAAAAGGTAAGTATATTTATACATTATTTCCCCCTAAATATCTATTCTACACTCCCATTACAGAATTCCATTTCTTTTGCTTCCATTTTTCTTCTGCTTTCTCTATTCCTAGTTCTTTCTTTTCTTTCCAAAAATAGATAAATAAATAATTTAGGCTTAGACGTATGCAATCATCAACAGTTAAAGCATCCCTTTTAAATAGTAAAATATTCCTGGACCTCCATAGCGCCATTTTAACTGATGCTAAGATCAGCCAAACTATTTGAAACTCATTTTCCCCGATTCCAATTCCATAAAATATCAAGTTAAAATTAAAATAGTTAACTTTACTCACCATGCTCACCAACTTACTTATCTTTTTCCACACTTTTTGTGCAAAATCACAATTCCAGAAAACATGCATTGTGGTTTCATCATCAATACAACCACTTCTAGGACATTGGCTATTCCGATTCAGTCGTCTTTTATATTGGAAATCCTTTGTTGGTAAACAATCCTTTATCATACACCATAATAGATCTTTGTGATCATTAGACAAACAAAGATGGTTAACACATTTCCAAATGTTTTTAACTACCTGGGGAGTAAACCGTTCAATCGGGCTGCAAATGGTTCTACCCTCTAAGACTTTTAATATTTTTTTATGATTAATAAGAACCTCTTTTCCTTCTTCTGCCAGATTGAACTCTCTTATAATTTTCTCTAAGATTAAATAGTACTCTGGAGGCAACCACCTATATGGTCTCTTTAGATCTATATTGATCCATTTATACTTCCTTATGAAAAAACCAAAATTATATATTACAAAGGCTCTCAACTTTGATTCAGGTCCACATAGGATACTAATACACTGTGATAAATACTTACAAAATAAAAACTGTCTAAGATCAGGGAAACCCTTACCACCATTTCCTTTCGATTTATATAACTCTACTCTCCTTACTCTCTCCATTTTTGAACCCCAAAAGAAATTAAAACATACCTTAATAATTCTTTTCATCATAATGTTTGAGGGCATAAAAACAGCAGATACATATAAAATCAGAGGCAATAGAACTTGTTTAATCACTAAGATTTTCCCTTCCATTGATAGGCACCTTAGTTTCCAAAAATCCACCTTCTTTTTAACCCTTTCCAAGAGAGATTCCCAATTTTTTATACTTCCACAGTTTTGTGAGAAATGAATACCTAGAATTTTCATATCTACTACACTTAATAATTTACATTCCCTTTCCAACTTAAGATTCCCTATCAATAAAACCCCTGATTTTTCCCAGTTTATTTTAAAACCAGATGCACCATTAAACCATTCAACTACTCGTAATACCCTATTAAACCCTCTCAAACTTCTAACTAAAACCGTAATGTCATCCATATATGCCACAATTTTAACTCGCTCATTTTTATTCCCTGGTATAAAAACACCATCAATAACTTTATCCCTTCTTATTGCACATAAAAGTGGTTCCACGGCACAAATAAAGAGTATTGGCGACAAAGGACACCCTTGCTTCACTCCACAATTCATTTTAACCTTTTCCGATAAAAAGCCATTCACTGAAATTTTACTGAAACAACTAGAATATAAACTCTTAATACACTTAATAAACATATCAGGACAACCAAGCTTTTTTAAAACCTGAAATAAAAACAAATGGGAAATTCTATCATATGCTTTTTCGAAATCTAATGAGATCAATGCCAAATCCTGATCACGATCTTTAAAATCCCATAATACATCTCTAATCAAGAGTAATGAATCTGTAATTTTTCTCCCTGGCACAGCACATGTCTGATCCTCCTCAATTACCGATGAAATTACTTTTTTCAAACGATTAGCAAATAATTTTGCATAAATTTTATAATCCATGTTTAGTAACGTTATAGGCCTCCAATTCTTTATCATTTCTTTATCCCCTTTCTTAAAAAGTAAAACAATTAACCCTTCAGACCATGATATTGGCATTTTAAAAGAGGATAGCACCCTAAAAATGATATCACAAAAATCCACACCCACCAACTTCCAAAAGACCCTATAGAACTCTATCGGTAAACCATCCAAACCAGGTGTTTTCCCATTTGAAAAGCTATTAACAGTATTATAAATTTCATTTTCAGTAAAATCTTCAGATAAAAGACCTATTTCTTCTTTATTAAAATTTTTATCTAGTTGATTGATAAAGTGGTCCCTTAAAGAACCATCACTCTTTTTTTCAGAAAATAAGTTATCATAAAACTCATGTGCCTTTTTCAATTTACCTTCCAAAACCACCTCTCCCTCCAACTTGTCAATATAATCTCTCTTATTGATGATTTTTTTAAAGAAGAACTTTGAGCATTTTTCATCACATTCCAAAATTTTTACTCTCGAATTAAATATGATTTCCCTTCCTTTTTCATACAAACTTCTATTAATTTGGCTTTTAATGCCTTCAATCTCATCATCCATCATTACACCACTCTTTTTCAAGACATAAAAACACTGGAGTTTCGTATTTAGAGATTCATATAATTCCACTCTCTCTCTCGCCTTTCTTTTACTAATACGAATGAAAAATGTTTTGATCTGAGATTTTGCGAACTCCCACCATTCAAAAACATCCTTAAAACTGCTTTTCCTACACTGCAACTTTTTATAGAATGAACCAAATTCCGATTTTACGTTCTCATCTTCTAATAGTTTTGTATTCAATTTCCAATGTGAAGATTTTTTGCTTTCCATTCTCTCACATTCTAACGTACATTTGATCAATCTATGATCGGAAAAACAGTTAAAATCAGTTTTAAAAGATAACCCTTTAAAATGCTCTGATACAAAAAAATAGTCTATTCTAGACCTAGAGTTTTTCCTACTCCATGTAAATTCATCTTCTTTCTTTTTGCCACATATTTCCCACATATCTTTTAAATTACTTGATGAGAGAATTCCTTTTAGGCATGATACTGAACCATCTTTCTTATTTTCCAGATGGCAGTTAAAGTCTCCTCCAATTATAATAGGGTCCGAACCTGTAAGGAACAACTGCAGAATTTCAAAGAGCTGGATTCTCTTACTCTTCTCTGTGTATCCATACACACAGAAACATTTGATTTTTTTATTAGTCTTCTTCACTTCTATCATCATTATCCTCCCCGGATAAATCTCTTGAATTTTCTCCACTTTCCACTCCTTACTACATAAAAAACCTACTCCATCGCTCTTTTGCTCATTACCTCCTGAAAAAAAGGCTTTTCCTTTCCAATATTTTTTATAGAACTCATAACACATACTTTTCTCTATATTACATTCTTGTAAAAAAATGAAATCATAAGCTTCATTATTAAAAAAGTCATATAAAGCAACTCTCTTTTTTGAATTTTTTAACCCCTGAACATTCAGGGAAGCTATACTGATCATCTTTTAATGACAATTCCAGGGCTATCTCCCCCGCCCTCATCAGTGGTAGAAGGATACTCGTTTATCCTCAAAGCCTCCGAACTAACAGAGCTTAAGGGTGACACGACTTCCAAAATTTCTATCACTCTTCTTTTTTCACCACTAATATTTCCACGTTTCGCCTCTGCTTCATCATCTAAACATCTTTTCAAATTACCTAATGTCGTTTCCATTACCTCTTCAGTAAGGCCCTCCTCTTCCACAGGACTATCTGAAGGGGTTTCCCTCACTACAGTGATACCTTCTGTTTGTCCAGATCCCCCAGCTTCAGATCCCTGGGTTACCACTACTTCAGGTATTTTTTCCACTTTTTCTTTTACTTTTTTCTTTTCCTCTTTTTCCTTCCTAATTTCTTTTTTCTCTTGCCTCTTTTCTTTTCCCTCTCGTCTCTTCTCCTTTCTCTCCTTCTCCTTCCTCTCTTTCTCCGTAGACTCTCTTTCCTCCTCCTGAACCTCCTCCTGAACCTCCTCCTGAACCTCCTCCATTACCTCTTCAACTTGCTGTGGTTCAGGTATTTCTTCCATACGTTTTGGACAATCTGCCTCTTGATGAATACTCATCGGGCAGTCCATACAGCGTTTACAGTTATCATCACTGTGGCCGTATTTCTTGCAACTTCTGCAATAGGGAGGCATCCCTGAAAAAAATAAATATCCTCTACTACGATTTATAAACACCACAGGCGGGGGCCTACAGACTCCTCCTTCTTCCTGTGGATCTTTTTTAAACGTAGCATAATATACTCGCTTTCCATTCCACACTCCGAAATCCGTCATCCCATGTTGCTTTAGGGAGAGTTTTTCACAAAAATTCCAGAGGTATGATTCCACCTCTTGGTCCGTTATAAATGGACTATACATTTGTATGGTTAACAATTTTGCCTGAAATTGAAACAATGGGGCAATTTTTATCCCCTTAAAAACATCTCGCCCCTTATTAGCTTCATAAAGGGTGTATGCCTTTTCGCATAATGCATTTGTTTCCAAAGTCACATCATAAATTCCCCTAGAGAAGAAGGTTTGTATACAAAAGAAGTTCTTCTTCTCCAATTCCATAACCGGTATTAGTATTTTGTCATAAAGGTACCTTAGATTTTTTTCTTGTCGGACTTCTGGGGACACGAAGAACCGAATAGTATCCTTTAAGCCATACTTATCATCAAAGAAGTCAGGCCGATTATCCTGAAATCCTCGCCATTCTCCTGGTGTTCTCCTTCCATAAGCCATATTCCAACGAATTTCTTCTTCCTCCACAGCACGAAAAAAAGCCCTTGAAAAGAGCTCGATCGCCTCCTGATTCCAATGGAAAACACGAAATCCACACGTCCAGCGAAAGAATCCCTCCACGAATAGGTTCCAGATCCTCCAAAGAAAAAGGCACACCAGCTTTCAGCCACCCCTCAATAGCAGCAGTTCGGTCCGAAAACCGAAAAGGCCGAGCAGGTAGGTTTCCACCAGTGCACCTTGCCCTCTGACTTCAACCCACTACAGATCGAAGCCAAAAGGCCGAGAAGCGATAACCCGAGCGGCCCTTGCCTTGCCCGAGCCTGTCCCATACTGCTGTTCACCCCTTGCAGCGATTGATTCAGCCTACTCCTAGGCAATTCCATGGGGCCCTGCAGGCTCACACACATTTACAGCTACTAAGCGGGAGGGAGGTGAATAAAGGCCGGAGAGGAAGCCAGACAGGATTTGCTTCTTTTGCTTGCACCACAATGCAGTGCTGAAAGAGGAGGAATCTACATAAAAACGCCTTCCTGGCAACGCCCAAATGCCCTCCTGCCATGCAGATAAACACTGGCAGCGGCAGCAAGTGCATGCCCACAGCCACCCCTTGTTCCTTCACACCTTGTATCAGCTGTAATCCAGTCCAGTCCAGTGCTGCCTGCTGAGCAGCACTGACCAACACTGCCTGGGCCCAGGCTTTTATCTCTGAGGCCCCATTATGATGTCAGAAAGCTGGCTCTGGAATCCTGAGGGCTCCACTATGACACGTGCAAAGTTCCGTCTGAACTTTATATAAGACGGTGCGGCTCAGTCAGTCACTCAGTGTTGCCTGAGAGGGCAACACTGCAACAGCCGGCCGCCAGGCTGTCTTTTTTTTGCACATTTATTTGCCTCCAGGAGGCCACAAGAGGGAGACAAGGGACTGCAAAATGGAAAATAGGCATCCACCAACTTTACAGACAACTTCTCTTTGCTCCTACAACCTCCATCCTTGCACAGTTTGTTATTCTTCCAGGTAACATAGTAACAAATCCAAATTGCTGCTCTCTTTGTAGGCAAGCAAGGGTTTGTTGCAACTGCAATTCTTACTTCTTCTTGGAAATGTAGGGACGACAGTACATTCCATCACATCCATCTAGTGTACACAGGTAGGTCCATTGTGGCGGGCGGGCTGCTTTAATGGCTGTTTGCTGTTCCCCCTACTCCACTCCACTATTTGACTGTGGTGCTGCATCAATCAATCAGTGGCTGGCTCAGGTGCAGCTCTTTAACCTACCTAAAAGGGAGGGCGGAGAGAAGACAAGGAAGGTGAATGAGCTGTTCCAATGTGAAATGCCGGAAACACAGAAACACAGAAGACACACACACACACACACAACAAGAGGTGGCAATGTATTCATTAATTGCATTTAATAAATGAGCTCATTATCACACATGACTGTACAAATGCATTGTCCAACAGGTGTTGAAATAATGGGATTAAAAGGGGAGATCCCATCAGAAAGACAAAAACAATAGCAAACACAAATAGCACTTTTGGAATCTGATTTTAGTCAACACATAAGGGAAGGGTGCACCGGTCCTGGAAATACTGCAATACCAGGTCAATGCGTGGAGTGGACAGAGCAAGCTCTATTTCCATCTCCCTGTTCTAAAAATCCATTTAATATATGGTCCCCAGATAGGGGACGTATCAGATATTAAACTGATAAGAACAGATTTTTTTTTTTTTTTTTTTTTTTTTTTTTATTAAACCATTCAGGTTTTTTTGAATAAAACCGAGAACTGTAGTTGTTCAAACCACCTCTCTATTTTTCAAAAAATCTCATCACTCTGGTTCATTATTTTATTTTTCCATCAAATACAAGATAAATCAAACAAAATTCCTCAAACTAAATACCTCCATTTTAACATTCGCCATATCCCTTCCGCATCCATACCTCTTTCTAGATCCCATTTATAATAAAAATACAATTTAGCCAATACCATACTAACCACATCCTCCATCTCAAATACTTCTCTTTTATACACATTCAAATTCCTCGTATTCCACAATACCTCTTTCACACAAGTCAAAAAAATCCACAACACTCTATCCTTTTCACTACCCAAACTACACAAACCAAACAAGACAATTTCATACGTCAAACTCTTCAAACCAGTCAATTCTTCGCACAACCCACTCAACTTTTTCCAAACATCCTTTGCATGCTTACACGACCAAAACACATGACTCACATCCTCATCATCCCCACAACCTTCTCTCGGACACCTTTCAGATGCAACCAAACCTCTTCTTTTCTGAACACTCCTTACAGGCAACACTCCATGTACCGACATCCATAATAAATCTTTCTGCTTATTTGACACATCATACGTAACAATCTTCTTCCACACAGACTTAGACTCCATCGAATTCAAACCATTTACAGAACACATCACATTATTCATACACATACTTCTCACAACATTCTTTTCTCTCAAAAATCTCTCCATTCTTACATCCTCTAGCTGGAACTTTTTGATAAATTTTTCTACATACAAATACCACCCCGTGCACTGGAAAGCAATTGGTTTACATAAATTTCGTTTTTCCCAACTTAGACGCTGAATCACCGTTCCAGCTAGATATTTAGACATTCTGGAAGCCTTGGATTCCTTAAATAAAAGCTCTACAAAAAAACGTACACAATTAATTCCAATGAAAATCTCCAAATTTGGGAAATCAAGGCCTCCATTACGTCTGCTTTTCATTAGAATTTCTCTCCTTGCCTTCTCAATCCCGCTCCCCCATAGAAAAAGGAACAAAACTCTATTAACTTTTTTTAACATAGCAACAGCAGGAGGAAAAACCAGAGCAACATATAAAATCATAGGTAGAATAATACTTTTGACAATTAAAACCTTCCCCGAAAAAGAAAGATCCCTCATTCTCCACATTTCCAACTTTCGCACAATCCTACCACCTAACTCATCCCAACTTTCTTTCCCTTTCAGCTCATCATCAAACACAATACCCAAAATTTTCACACCATTCACCTGTTCCATATCAGAATCACACACTCGCTCATTACTGAAAAAAATTTTAAATTTGCTCTTACCCCAATTTATTTTAAAAGCAGACGCAATACAAAACATATTTACAATCAACTTCACTCTGGACATATCATACACTGAATCACACAATACACAAATATCATCCATATATCCCAAAGCTTTCACACGCTTTCCATCACACCCGGGCACCACCAAACCTTTCACAACCTTATCATTTCTAATCATTTGCAACAATGGTTCAATCGCACAAATAAAAAGGATGGGAGACAACGGACAACCCTGTCGCACACCAGACCTAATACTAAATGATTCTGAAAAAAACCCATTCACCTGCACACAACTCTTTGCATTCGCGTATAATTTCTTCAACAAACTCACAAACTGAACCGGAAAACCCATTCTCTCTAACACTTTGAACAAAAACACATGCGCCACACGATCAAACGCTTTCTCAAAATCTAACGCACACACAATCACCTTCTTATTCCGACCCTTACAATCCTCAAGCATGTCCCGCACCAACGCCACGTTCTCATGCAATTTCCTTTTCGGTACCGCACATACCTGATCCTCATCAATTACACACCCAATCACATCTCTCATACGATTCGCAATCAGCTTGGCAAAAATTTTATAATCCGTATTCAGCAAAGTAATTGGTCGCCAATTTTCTAACCGTCTCTTATCTCCTTTTTTATGCAACAGAACTACCATACCCTTCTTCATCACATCACACATATTCGTCCCAGAAAACAACACTCTCATAACATCAATAACATCCTTCCCAATTATATCCCAATATTTCCCATAGAAATCAGCTGGTATTCCATCGATCCCTGGAGACTTATTTTTGGCCATACTTCCCACCACATCCTTTACTTCACCATCCATAATCTCACCAAGCAAAAGCTCACATTCACTTTCAGGAACAAAATTACACACAATATCCAAAAACTCATCATCGTCACCCAGATCACACTTCGTCACATCATACAGTTGTTTATAAAAATCAGACACCACATCAATCACATCCTTACCAAACACCTCTTTATCATCCTTATCCAATAACACATTCATACCACTTTTCCCACCACACATTTTTTTAAAGAAAAATCTAGTGCACTTCTCGTGATTATCTCTAACCTCCACCTTAGACCTAAATATTATTTCTTTCCCTTTCTCTCGGAACCACTCCTTAATATCTTTTTTTGTTTTTTCCAAATCGTGTCTTACATCCATACCCAAATTTTTACATTGTTGAAGGAACGTCATCCGCATATTAAAGCGTGAATATTGCAATCTTTTCCTTCTCGCTCTTCTATACCCTATCTGTCTAAAAAACCCACCAATCTTTTTTTTCACCCATACCCACCATTCACACACATTAGAGAAAGAACTTTTCTTCCTAACCCAAAACCCATATTTTTTCCCAAACCTAGTTTTTACCCTTTCATCACTCAGAAAACTAACATTCATCTTCCATACCCCTCTACCATAAAAGAAATTATTTATAACAAAAACCCCCAACAAACACTCGTGATCTGAAAACCACACTCTCTCCTGCGCATAATCTACACATTTCATTGCTGAAATAGAAAAAAAGAAAAAGTCCAGACGAGAATCCGTTCTTCCGTCATCGGCATGGTACGTAAATGGACCTGGTTTCCTGGTGACAGCGTCCTGCAAAGCAAAGTCCTGCAAAATTTGATTCCACAAACTTCCGGTAGCGTCCACATTAGACTCTGTGGATCCAGCTCGGGCCTGCTTCTCCAGGATACAGTTAATATCACCGACAATAATAACAGGAACTTTACCATGTAGAAAAAATTTTAAACTATCAAAAAGTGCCAACCTATCAGATTTCACAGCATGGCCATAGATATTGATAAGCCTAAACTGCCATCCCTTATAGGATAGTAACACACAGACACATCTTCCTTCCTGAATGATCTGAGTCTGTTTGATGACAAACTCATTATTTTTGAAGAGAATACCAATTCCATCATTCCTATTTGTGGAAGAAAAGGACCAAATTGCTTCCCCAAACTTCCATTCTTCTTTCCTAGGCATTTTTGATAAACCACATTCTTGTACGCAAACAATGTCACTGCCCTTAGAGGCCAAAAAGTCCAGGACTGCAGCACGCTTGTGAGCAGAGGAGAACACCCGTACATTTTGTGAGACAATCTTTAATCTCAAAGACATGCGGGCATAGTATGGTTAGTGGAAAAGCAAGCCATGAAATAGCCAGAACATATCACGTCCCAGGGAAATACATTGCTCTTTCCAGATTTGCCACATTGACTTCACTGAGGAAACCTTCCCCAGGAGAGCTGGGTACTTCTGAGGCCACCTCAGATGACTTAGGGCTACAACTAGAGTCACTGTCCAGCAATGAGAAAGGATTTGCATGAGCAGAATCTTCCAACAAACCAATCTTCAGTCTCTTCACCGCCTTTCCAGATTTCCCCCTTTTTGAGACAACTTTGTGGAAAATTTCCGCACTAGTGGCACTAGGCATCCTGGCCTCCTTCTCGTCCTCCTCCGATATTGACCACTCCACTTTAGCTGAGTCTTCCGTTTTTGACTCTGGGCTAGAGAAAGACAAAATTTGCATACTTGCATCATTATCAGGGTATGCACACCCACTAGGTGGCGCTGTGTCTTCACCTTCCATAGGTATAACCACAGGTGTCTCATCAACAGTTGGCTCTGCAGGAGGGACCACACCCAACTCCATGCTGTCAGTATGTGAGGTTAGAACCTCTCCTAATCCAGCTTTCCCAGGGTCCTGAGAAGCAGCCACAGAAACACTGCCAGCAGGCTCTGAAATTACATCAGAAGAGGCAGCAAGGGAACTTGTTGTTCTCACCTGTCTGCCCCATGTCCTTCTCTCTTGCCCTAAGAAGGGAAACACCTTTGGGCATTTTCTACAGGTATGACCAGGCAAACCACAAATATCACACCTGGATGGGGAAATGCATGCACTAACCTCATGTCCTGTTTCCTTGCAATTTCTGCAAACCTTGCCTTTACATGCATCTTTAGTATGCCCGTAGGAAAAACATGATCTGCAAAATGATGGCATATCTTGGTAGTAAAGATATCCCTTGTTCCCACCAATGGAAAAATTAGCAGGAGGATTCATCACTCCTCCAATACAGCTGGAGTCAGGTTTCAGCCTGACCCAGTACTTGATATCACCATTGAAAACTCCCCATAGGTTCTTCTGCTCCACACCTCCTCTAACATGGGTACAGTAGTGAGCTAAAAAGGCCCTGACCAGCCTTCTATCCAGAAATGGGTTATACATGTGGATGGTAATACATTTCTCCACTGCTGAGAAAAGAGGTAGCACTTCAATAGATTTTAAAGCCTCATGCATATGTTTCTCCTTGAGCAACTGAAAAACATTTAGACAGTAGGCGGCCTCAAAAAAGGATACGTCATACGTAGCAATATTGCTGAAAGCTTGGATACAGAATACCTCTACCAATGTGACTCCAGCCAGGTCCAGAAGGATGTTCTCAATGATGTGCCCAGTATCCACTTCTTCTCTCCTCTGCTCATTCACCACAAAACGAATTGTATTCCGCACAGCTGCCATCTTGATGAGGAATGCCCAACGGCACGATGATCGCTCCCAAAAACGTCGGAGAGGACTCCACGAAAGACCGAACCCCCGGCCCAGACCAGGCAATAAACCTGATCTGAGCCAAAAGGCCGAGAAGCGATAACCCGAGCGGCCCTTGCCTTGCCCGAGCCTGTCCCATACTGCTGTTCACCCCTTGCAGCGATTGATTCAGCCTACTCCTAGGCAATTCCATGGGGCCCTGCAGGCTCACACACATTTACAGCTACTAAGCGGGAGGGAGGTGAATAAAGGCCGGAGAGGAAGCTACACAGGATTTGCTTCTTTTGCTTGCACCACAATGCAGTGCTGAAAGAGGAGGAATCTACATAAAAACGCCTTCCTGGCAACGCCCAAATGCCCTCCTGCCATGCAGATAAACACTGGCAGCGGCAGCAAGTGCATGCCCACAGCCACCCCTTGTTCCTTCACACCTTGTATCAGCTGTAATCCAGTCCAGTCCAGTGCTGCCTGCTGAGCAGCACTGACCAACACTGCCTGGGCCCAGGCTTTTATCTCTGAGGCCCCATTATGATGTCAGAAAGCTGGCTCTGGAATCCTGAGGGCTCCACTATGACACGTGCAAAGTTCCGTCTGAACTTTATATAAGACGGTGCGGCTCAGTCAGTCACTCAGTGTTGCCTGAGAGGGCAACACTGCAACAGCCGGCCGCCAGGCTGTCTTTTTTTTGCACATTTATTTGCCTCCAGGAGGCCACAAGAGGGAGACAAGGGACTGCAAAATGGAAAATAGGCATCCACCAACTTTACAGACAACTTCTCTTTGCTCCTACAACCTCCATCCTTGCACAGTTTGTTATTCTTCCAGGTAACATAGTAACAAATCCAAATTGCTGCTCTCTTTGTAGGCAAGCAAGGGTTTGTTGCAACTGCAATTCTTACTTCTTCTTGGAAATGTAGGGACGACAGTACATTCCATCACATCCATCTAGTGTACACAGGTAGGTCCATTGTGGCGGGCGGGCTGCTTTAATGGCTGTTTGCTGTTCCCCCTACTCCACTCCACTATTTGACTGTGGTGCTGCATCAATCAATCAGTGGCTGGCTCAGGTGCAGCTCTTTAACCTACCTAAAAGGGAGGGCGGAGAGAAGACAAGGAAGGTGAATGAGCTGTTCCAATGTGAAATGCCGGAAAGGCTGAATCGCTGCAAGGGGTGAACAGCAGTATTAGGCAGGCTCGGTCAACGCCAGGCCCATTCGGGTTATCGCTTCTCGGCCTTCTGGCTGAGATCAAGTGTAGTGCTGTTTATTCGTATCAGCTCTGCCTTGGTCTTGGTTGGGAGGTGCTCAGGTACCCTCTCTCTCGGCCTCGGGGGATCGTCCAGGTTCGCCTGGACTTCACCCCCGTGCTGCTATTTGGGAGAGAGGCTTAGTCCTGAGCAACGGGTTGCGATCCATATACCCCCGTGTAGGTTTCGGCCGAAAAGGGGAGTTGCGTTAGTTGGTTACAGTGACCCGTGTGTCTCTGTGGTGCGCATACAAGTTGGTGGTTTGTCATGGCAGGAAATGACAACCCAACATTTGAGCCGAATTTCACTCGGCTCAAAAACTCTATACGTTTTACGTATACGGAGGAGGCTCCAGCAAACGGCGGTCTGAAACACCTGATCGAGGAAGTGCTCCTGGGAGTGTTCGCAATCCGACCCTTGGAGATTTTGGCAATCCAGGACTATCCTAGGCGTGGGATCTATGACGTGACCTTGCGATATGACGGTATTTACTTGGATTTTGTGAATCGCTTGAAAAAGGTAGGCAGAGATCCCAGGCTGAAAGGGGTCCAGATTGTGGAGCACTTCCCCTCAGATCGAAAACTCATGGTGATTAAAATGTATTCCCCTTATATAACTGAAGAGGAGATTGTGTTCTTTCTGAAAAATTACTGTACTCTAGTTATTCCTAAGGGGAAGGTTATGAATGAGTTTGATGTGTGGACTTCAAAATGGAAATTTTTTGTAGAATTAAAAGACAATCCCAAAACACCTGAGGAAAAATTGGTACCCCCAGCTCGTTTTAAATTGGGCAATATTAATGGTGATATTTTTTTTAATGGTATGGAGGAATTCTGCAGAATCTGCAAAAAATATGGGCATTCAAAAAATGATTGTGAAAGTACCTGTACAAATTGTGGAAGTAAAAATCATACGGTTCGAAGTTGTAGTGAACCAAAAAATTGTAGTTTATGTCAAGATCCCAGTCACTTCTATGCATCCTGTCCCCACAGACAGAAACCGCAAAAAAATATGCACCAACCTCAACGTGGGAGACAGCTTGGAAACCAGCCAGCCCCAGAAGAGGAGGCAAATATGGAAGCCCAGGAAGCAGGTCACGCTACAGAAATTTCTACCGGTAAGTCTGTTGTCTCTCTTGACAGTGAAGGATTCCAGTCGCAGATTAAAATGAAAGACCGTCAAAAGGAGAGGAAAAGGATGGAGAAGCAGGGGACGGGGATGCTTTCCTCTTGCAGGGAAGGTAGTAACCCGGAGGAAGCTGCATCTCAGGCTCAACTAAAAGAAGAATCGGGTGCAAAAAAAAGGAAAACAGGTGATCCTCTAAATCGGGAAGTACTGAAGATGGGAAACCGTTATTCGGCAATACAACCTGAGGGAGAACTTGAAACACCCAGCATCATCTCGGAAACCCCGGAAGAAATGGCTCAGACGTCTGTCAGACAGCCTGGGGCTTCCCATACAAGAAGCCGCACGGAAGAGATGGACTATGGGTCAGAACCGCCAGAAAGGGGTAAGAAGACAGTGACGAGTGATCCAAATACTCTCCCTAGTCCTCTCTGTGAGGATTTTTCGGAGGAGGCAACAGACAGTGATTCCAGCTCAACAGACTTATTGCGCTGCGTGACCTCTAGGGGTGACCAGGATATCTCTGACAGTTCTCAGGGGTTGGCTAGGCTGGAAGAAGAAATTAAGACCTTAAGAGGTTGAAATTTGTGTTTTATCCCACCTTTTAACTTCATTGATGGCAGTTTTGAAAGGACTCTCCCTAAATGTAAGGGGTATCAAGTCAAGCACACGCAGAACAGTACTTTTTAATTATCTATCCCTGCTTTCCGCCTCGGTGTTCTTCTTGCAGGAGTGTGGCATCCCTCATCAGGCGGAATATAAGAGGTATGAAAAAGATTGGACATATGGGACTTCGGTGTGGTCTGGTTCCAATATAACAAAATCTGCAGGAGTGGCAATACTTTTTAAAGGTAATGTTAATATTTCCTTTAAACAAGAAATTTTACCAGGTAGGATTTTATTGGTTAAGGCCTTTCTTAATGGTGTTATGTGGCAGTTTTTAAATTTTTATGGATCACCGAACAAAAAAGAAAGAGAAGAGATGTTGGAAATTTTACCTCTGTTTATTAATAATTCCTGTCCTTTAGTTTTAGCCGGGGATTTTAATTGTGTTTTAAGAGGTGAAAAAAGATCTACACAATCTTCCAGTAGAAACTATGACAAAACTTCTGGTCTATTAAGTAATATCGTAACTGACTTTAAACTTACAGATGTTTTTAAAAATTGCAACAAAAAAATGTCTGAACTGGAAAGTACTACATGGAGTAATATACGATGCAGCTCAAGAATTGATTTTATTTTTTCTTCTCAGCAAATCTTACCTGTCCACTGTGAACTTTTAACTAACATGTTCTCTGACCATAAAGGCCTTTTATTTGTCTTAAATCTTGATCCTGGTTTTAGAAGAGGTGCTAGTTCATGGAAGATGAACGTGTCGCTTTTAAAAGATGAAAAAATAATGGCAGATTTTACTAAGTTTTACAACAGGTGCAAGCAGAAAAAGGACCCTACAGAATCTATGAGAATATGGTGGGATAAAATGAAGAAAAATATAAAAGAATTCTTTATCAGGTATGGAGTTCAAAAAGCAAGAGAAAAGAGAGCGGTTTACGAAAAATATAATACACAATTACAAACACTCTACAAAATGAGGTCTGTGGGGATAGATGTGACTGAAGAAATAATACACGTTAAAAAAGAGGTAAAAACATTTTTGGAAGATAAAGGAAAAGAAATAATCTTTAAGGCTAAAATACAACACATTGAAGAAAATGAAAAGTGCTCCAGATATTTTTTTAAAAAAAGTGTACAGAGGAGAATTCATATAGAAAAAATGGAAGGAGAAACAGTAATTGATAATATTTTGGAAAAAACACATACTTATTATAAAGACCTTTTTAACGAAAAAAATGTGGATAAAAATGTTATGGATGATGTTTTAAAGGAAATTTCATGTGTTTTAGATTCTAATGCCCAATCTGTTTTATTACAGCCCATTACAGAAAAAGAAATACTGGATACCATAAATAGTTTTAAGTTGGGTAAAGTTCCAGGAGCTGATGGGGTACCAATTGAATTTTATAGAACGTTTTATGAGGTTTTAAAGGATGATCTTTTATCTCTCCTTTTAGAAGCTTTTAACTCAAAAATTTTACCAGAATCTTGGAAAATGGGTGACGTTTCTTTATTGTATAAAAAAGGTAATAAGGAGGAGATCAAGAATTGGAGGCCGATTACACTCCTAAATTGTGATTATAAGGTAATGGCCAAGATCTGTGCAAACAGATTAAAAAACGTGATTGAGACGCTTATTCATCCAAACCAAGTATGTGGAATCCCAGGTAGGAGTATATGGGAAAACCTAAACCTCATAAAAGACCTGATAGATGACGCAAACAGCAGGAAAAGCAACTTGGCAATTTTAATGGTAGACTTTGAAAAAGCATTTGATAGGGTCTCACACCAGTTTTTATTTAATGTTTTAGGAAAGATGGGCATACCAGGGAATTTTTTAAATTCTTTAAAGGCATTTTACGATAACTGTCAAAGTAGAATTTTAATTAATGGTTTTAAGTCCCAGGCTGTTCCCCTCAGGTCCGGTGTGAAACAAGGCTGCCCCCTATCACCCCTACTTTTTATCTGTGCTCTTGAACCCCTTTTATGCATGATCAGGAGAGATAATGATATTCGTGGAGTATCTCTCCCTGGGAGCAAAGGTATAGAAGCCAAGGTAGCAAGTTATATGGATGATGTCGCCATAACCTGTAAAGACAACATATCACTAAAGAAGTCTTTAAAACTAATCAACAATTTTTGCTGTGCATCAGGTTTTAAAGTTAATTTTAATAAATGTGAAATTTTAAAGATAGGTGCAATAGACATGAGTGACATTGAAGTTCCAACTGTAGAAAAAGTGAAGATTTTAGGTGTATATTTTAATAAATACAATGATGTAACAGAAAACTGGGAGGGGATTATGCAAAAAGTGAACCAGAAGTTGTGCATATGGAGATTACGAGAGCTGACTATGGAGGGCAAAGTGCTTATTATTAAAATGGTGATCCTGCCCTTGATTTTATACCTGAGCTTGGTCTTCCCCCCTCCCACTCGAGTTCTATGTAAATTCCAAAAAGCATGCTTCACCTTTTTTTGGAACTCAAAAATGGAAAAATTAAAAAGAGAAACTGTTTTTAAACCCAAAGAAAAAGGAGGAAAGGATTTTACTGACTTCAGAGTTTTCTTATATACTAAATTTTTTTCATTATGCTTTAGGAATTTTTTTAAAGAAAACTACTGGTCCTTCTTTTTAAAATATAATTTGGGGAATTGTATGAGGCGTCTCGGTTGGTTTAAAACTGACCTCAAGCATCCGTATAGTTTTGACACACCATATATTTATGACATTTTTGAGAAAATTGTTGTCCTTTTTAATCTCACTAAGGTAAAAACAGAGGTCTTAATGAATGGCAAAGTGTTAACTAAGTTTATTTTAAAATCCACTGAAGTATGTATTATTGGTAATTTTAACGAAATACAATGTAAAAACATATGGAGAATGATGAATTGTTATTATCTTTTTAATTCCCAGAAAGATCTAGCCTGGAGCTGCGTCCACAGTTGCCTGCCATGCCGTTCCTTTCAGCACAGAAGAAGACTATCAAACACTGCCGTAAGCCCAAGAGAGGGATGCCACCAAGAAGAAACAGTCTTTCATCTTTTATGGACTTGCGCTTTCTCAAAGACTATATGGAGCAAGATTTTGCCACTTTTAAGAACAATTACAGCAATTAAAACGTTAAACTATTATGTAATTCTATATGGACAGATAGATTGTGATTGTACGCAAAATAGATGGACGGCATGGAGGATCATCAACTGTGTGAAGGCAGCTCTCTGGAAGGCACGGAACATTTTACTTTTTAAAAAGGATATCTTGTCGGTGGATGATGTATATGGGATGATTTTAAGTGAGATGTATTTATACCTGTTACTTGATAAACAAAAAGACGCCTCTGCATATGTAAAATGGCATTTTAATGATTGGAATTGATCAATTAATGTATTTGCACCTGTATGTAAATCTTTGAAATTTGAATAAACGGTTTTGTATCGTTGTGGTACAGCCAAATCAAAAAAATCTGTTCTTATCAGTTTAATATCTGATACGTCCCCTATCTGGGGACCATATATTAAATGGATTTTTAGAACAGGGAGATGGAAATAGAGCTTGCTCTGTCCACTCCACGCATTGACCTGGTATTGCAGTATTTCCAGGACCGGTGCACCCTTCCCTTATGTGTTGACTAAAATCAGATTCCAAAAGTGCTATTTGTGTTTGCTATTGTTTTTGTCTTTCTGATGGGATCTCCCCTTTTAATCCCATTATTTCAACACCTGTTGGACAATGCATTTGTACAGTCATGTGTGATAATGAGCTCATTTATTAAATGCAATTAATTAATACATTGCCACCTCTTGTTGTGTGTGTGTGTGTGTGTGTGTGTGTCTTCTGTGTTTCTGTGTTTCCGGCATTTCACATTGGAACAGCTCATTCACCTTCCTTGTCTTCTCTCCGCCCTCCCTCCTAGGTAAGTTAAAGAGCTGCACCTGAGCCAGCCACTGATTGATGCAGCACCACAGTCAAATAGTGGAGTGGAGTGGAGTAGGGGAACAGCAAACAGCCATTAAAGCAGCCAGCCGCCTACCCGCCACAATGGACCTACCTGTGTACACTAGATGGATGTGATGGAATGTACTGTCGTCCCTACATTTCAAGAAGAAGTAAGAATTGCAGTTGCAACAAACCCTTGCTTGCCTACAAAGAGAGCAGCAATTTGGATTTGTTACTTTGTTACCTGGAAGAATAACAAACTGTGCAAGGATGGAGGTTGTAGGAGCAAGGAGAAGTTGTCTGTAAAGTTGGTGGATGCTTATTTTCCATTTTGCAGTCCCTTGTCTCCCTCTTGTGGCCTCCTGGAGGCAAATAAATGTGCAAAAAAAAGACAGCCTGGCGGCCGGCTGTTGCAGTGTTGCCCTCTCAGGCAACACTGAGTGACTGACTGAGCCTCACCGTCTTATATAAAGTTCAGACGGAACTTTGCACGTGTCATAGTGGAGCCCTCAGGATTCCAGAGCCAGCTTTCTGACATCATAATGGGGCCTCAGAGATAGATAAAAGCCTGGGCCCAGGCAGTGTTGGTCAGTGCTGCTCAGCAGGCAGCACTGGACTGGATTAAAGCTAATACAAGTTGTGAAGGAACAAGGGGTGGCTGTGGGCATGCACTTACTGCTGCTGCTGCTGCTGCCAGTATTTGCACGGCAGGAGGGCATTTGGGCGTTGCCAAGAAGGCGTTTTTATGTAGATTCCTCCTCTTTCAGCACTGCATTGTGGTGCAAGCAAAAGAAGCAAATCCTGTGTAGCTTCCTCTCCGGCCTTTATTCACCTCCCGCTTAGTAGCTGTAAATGTGTGTGAGCCTGCAGGGCCCCATGGAATTGCCTAGAAGTAGGCTGAATCGCTGCAAGGGGTGAACAGCAGTATTAGGCAGGCTCGGTCAACGCCAGGCCCATTCGGGTTATCGCTTCTCGGCCTTTTGGCTAAGCTCAAGTGGCTAACCAGAGGCGTCCAGTGCTGAACTCTCGGCCCTGCAGCATCGCCCTTTGGGGCTTAAGCTGCTTGTTGCTATAGGGAGACAGCCAGTGGCAGGAAGGCGATCGACATGGGCGTTATTGTACGTCACGCTAAGGCCGGGGAAACCCGGGTCAAGTACGGCATTCGGATCGAAGTTGATGTTGGATCAGAGAAGACCCTGGACCTACGACACCTGGTGAACAACATCTTGTTTGGAATTCTGAAAGTGGAGCGGAAGAAAATCCTTTGTCTTCAGGAGCATAAGGTTGGTCATTTTACCTTGATATTGACGGATTTACCTGCCTGCCATACTTTCCATTACAATTTGATGCAAAATGTGAACAATCCTGAGCTTGGAGGACTTACTTTTATCCTGCTGTATGATGAAGGAGAAGTCTTCCTGGTTGTTTTTCTCTACAATGCACATGTACCTTTGCAAGATATCACGGCATTCCTGTCTAGACATTGTGCATATGTTAAGTTTGAGAATAAAATCTTGAACACTGAAATGATCTGGAATGGGAAATACAAATTTCGGGTCCGGTTTCGGCAAGATATTGAGGAACCAGGAGGCTTCCATTTCCCTCCATCGAACTTCTCCATTGGAAGAGACAGGGGATATCTGTTTTTTCCCAGGTGTCCTCCCTTCTGCAGGAATTGTAAAGTTTTTGGCCACACAAGGGAAGGATGTCAAAATTCAGGGAAGTGTTCCAGATGTAACCAGGAGGGTCACAAAGCAAAAGAATGTGTCAACCGCATTGTTTGTAATCTCTGCGAGGTGGAAGGGCATACATTCAAAGACTGCCCTCTGCGGAAGAAGTCATATGCAGAGGCAGCCAGGAGCCAAGTGGCTGAGATGATAGCGAGAACTGGACGGTTGGGCGAGGAGGTACCCGCTGACTATCTGGCTTCTTTAAGCACATCTCCAGTAGAAGTACGTGTGGAGGAAGGGGCAGGCATGGAGGTAGCCCCGGTCGAGGAGGATCTTCCTCACCCATCCGATGCCCAGACTGGGCTACAGGGTGAGGGAGAAATTGAGGGCGACGTCCCCGTGACTCCTCCTGTTTCTTGGAGTCTGGATGAAGTGTTTCTGGAAGGAGTTGGAGGTCAAGGGGATTTTACCACTGTAGGCACCCGACCTGCAGACGAAATTCTGGATATGGGGGCTAAGAGAGCCAGGCTGGCCGCGTCACCCCCTGTAACCCCTGGAAGGGAGGAGGAATACCCCTCATCAGTGATTTCGTTTGATGAGCCTTTTCTAGAAGATCAAGGGACCAGTTTCTTCACATTAGGTTGCCAGCCTCCAGAAGGCAAAGGCTGAAGTGCAAATGGACAACCTGCGGTTATCTGGCTATGAAAATTAAAATATGGCATCCAAACCTACATTTGATGTCGTATCCTTAAATGTACGACTGATTCAATCTAAGCCCAGGAGGGCTGCAGTTCTGGATTTTTTAAAAAATTTAGGAGCTGATGTATATTGTTTGCAAGAATGCGGTATTAGGGAACCTGTGCCAGAACAGGAATGGCCATATGGCCAATGTATATGGTCTGGTTCTTCTATAAATAAAAATGATGGGGTAGGAATATTGCTAGGGAATAGGAATTTAAAATTAGAAAGTTATATTGTGGTGGAAGTGGGGAGGTGTATTTTGGCAGAGATAAATGTCAGAGGGTGGAGGGTAAGGGTAATTAATATATATGGAGCAACAAAAAAAGAAGAGAGGTTAGAGCTCCTAGAGAAGTTGTCCTTTTTTTTGCCAGGGAGAATTCCTACGATTTGGGTTGGGGACTTTAACTGTGTGACGGAAGGGGAAAAAATGGATGTATCTGGTAAAAAGTTGTACCAATTAATCAAAGATTTTTCTTTTATAGATGCTGCTGAGGTTCATTTGGGAAAGCCACCACCCGACACTTATAGGTCTGATAGAGGAGGGGTAACATCAAGGATAGATCGGGTGCTTTTCTCAAAAAATGTGGGGTGCATGAGTTTGCGGCAGCGCGATGTGACCTTTTCTGACCATGTGTGTATGTGTGCAACTTTTGAAGGGGATGTTCGTTTAGTGCGTGGTGCAGGGGTATGGAAGTTAAATGTAAGTTTATTAGAGGATGAAAGAATTGTGAAGGCTTTTATATATGCGTATAAAGGATGGAAATCGCGGCAGGAATCTTTTGGGAATGTGTTGGAGTGGTGGGATTGGATGAAGAATGAATGTAAAAGATTCTTTAAAAAATGGGGCTATAAAAAAGCAGCTATGCTAAGAAACCAATATAATGAGTTGAATGTTAGAATAGAATGGTTGAGAAAACTTGGCGAGCTTGGTGTGGATGTCAGTGATTTGATGAGGGACGCAAGGAATGAAAGTAGGCTTTTATTAGAGGAAAAAGGGAAAAAAATTATATATAGATCAAAAGTTGAAAACTTAGACAAAGATGAAAAATGTACAAGATTTTTTTTCAAAAAAATATGTGGTAAAAAGGATGATATGGATGAATTATTGAATGATAGGGGTGAGTGTGTTTCTGGAAAGGATGTGATGAGTGAAGTTGAAGGTTTTTATACCCAGTTGTATGGAGAGAAGTGGTATGATAAGGATTTGATGAATGAGGTTTTGAATGGGTTGGAAAATAAACTTGGAGAGGAAGATTGTGAGTCTCTGTGTGGTGATATTACCATGGATGAAGTGAGAAATGTGGTGATGAGTGCAAGTAAAAATAAAACACCTGGGAAGGATGGGATCCCAATTGAATTATATGTGAGGATGTGGGATATAATTGGTGGGGATTTGCTTGAGGTATGTCAGTATATGTGGAAGCATGGTGTGTTGAGCAAATCTATGAAAGAAGGTGTGGTTGTGCTGATATATAAAAAAGGTGAGAAGAAAAATTTGGCAAATTGGAGGCCAATTACTTTGTTGGATTCTGACTATAAGTGTTTTAGTAAAGTATTGGCCAATAGGATGCGTGAGGTTGTTGCTGAAGTGGTGAATGAAGATCAAGTGTGTGCAGTGCCTGGTAGAAGTATGACTGATAATTTGTTGTTACTAAGGGATATGATTGGGGACTGTATGGATAGAAAGCAGAAATGTATGGTCCTATCTGTGGATTTTGAAAAGGCATTTGATAGGGTGTCGCATGAGTTTATGTTTAGTGTGCTGTGTAAAATGGGTTTTCCGAGAAAGTTTGTGTATGCAGTGAAAGGTTTGTATGGGAACGTAACAAGTGAGTTTCTCGTAAATGGGTTTCTGAGTGGAAAAGTGGGGATAAGGTCAGGTGTCAGGCAGGGTTGTCCTATGTCCCCTGTCCTGTTCATTAGTGTGATTGAAGTGTTGTTGTGTATGGTTAGAAGGGAAAAATTTATGAGGGGGTTATTAATTCCTGGGAGTAATGGTAAGTTTCTGAAAGTATTGGGTTATATGGACGATGTGGTGATTGTTAGTGAAAGAGAGGCGGAGATAAATAGAGCGAGATTGTTGTTGAGGTTGTTTTGTAGTGCGTCTGCGTTTAAAGTGAATTGGGGTAAATGTAGCTTTAAGTGTTTTGGTGATAGGAGTGTGAGAATGGATGGGGTTAATTGTGAGATGGGTGCTATTAAAATATTGGGTGTGCAATTTAATGAGGATTTGAGAGGGAATGAAAGTTGGGATGAATGTGGTATGAGAATAGAACGAAAACTGAACTTTTGGAGACTGAGAAGTTTGACACTGACGGGAAAAATTTTGATAGTTAAATCTGTTGTGTTACCAATTTTACTTTTTTGTGCAGTTGTTTTCCCTTTTGCTACTCACAAAATTAAGAAGACGGAAAAGATGATTTTTACATTTTTTTGGGGGAGTAGAATGGAAAAATTGAAGAGAGAGTATGTGTATAAGATGTGTGTGAATGGTGGTTTGGATTTTCCAAATGTTGAGGTATTTTTGGCTTTGAATTATATCAAAGTGGTGTCTGTGTTAGTGCAGAGGAATAATAAGACTGGTTTCATGATTAGATACTTGGCTGGTTGGATGTTGTATGGTCTGAATTGGGTAAAGAGAGATGCAAGTGTGCCTGTGGCTTTCAAGTGTCCAGTGTGGTATATGAGGATTGAGGTTTTTGTGAGGAAAAATGACTTGCTTGCTGTGCCAATGAGTGAGTTTAAAAATAAGAATGCGGTGATGAAGAGAATACGTGCGAATGAAATTCCATGTGAAATTGCAGGTTTGAGGTCTAATGAAGTGCAGAGTGTATGGAGTAAATTGAAGGTGAGTGGTATGTCAAACAGACAGCGTGATATTGTATGGATGTCGCTGCATAATATCCTACCTGTTAGGCAAGTGCAGAAAAGAAGGGATCTTATTAGGTCTGAGGTTTGCCCGAGGAATGGATGTGGAGCAAGTGAGAGTGTGAGACATATGTTGTGGGATTGTGACTATTCGTATGAAGTATGGAAAGGGGTGGGTGGTTTGTGTAAAGAACTAGCGGGGGTAAAATTTGTTAATTGGAAAGTAGCAATGTTTGGAATGGGTGCAAGTAGTCGTATGAAAGATAGAATTATGTGGTTAATTATGGCATGTGTGATGGAAAGTTTGTGGGATGTGAGAAACTTGTTAGTGTTTAAAAGGAAATTAGTGCCTGTAAATGAGTGTATTAGGATGATTTTGTCTAGACTTTACGTCATGTATTTGTGGGATAGACAGCGTGGTGGTGGCCTAGATTCAGAGGGGATATGGAAGTTCAAAAAATGGAAATTCCTGATACGATGTAGGTAATATTGTTCTGTTTTTTTTTGTGATTGTTTATGTAAATTGAAGAAAAAATAAAGAACAAACCAGAATGATGATAAGTTTGAAGCAACGTGGATTTGATTTTCAAGTTTTGAGAAACATTATAAGTTGCTTATAACTAACTGAAATGGTTTTAAAAAAAAAAAAAAAAATCTGTTCTTATCAGTTTAATATCTGATACGTCCCCTATCTGGGGACCATATATTAAATGGATTTTTAGAACAGGGAGATGGAAATAGAGCTTGCTCTGTCCACTCCACGCATTGACCTGGTATTGCAGTATTTCCAGGACCGGTGCACCCTTCCCTTATGTGTTGACTAAAATCAGATTCCAAAAGTGCTATTTGTGTTTGCTATTGTTTTTGTCTTTCTGATGGGATCTCCCCTTTTAATCCCATTATTTCAACACCTGTTGGACAATGCATTTGTACAGTCATGTGTGATAATGAGCTCATTTATTAAATGCAATTAATTAATACATTGCCACCTCTTGTTGTGTGTGTGTGTGTGTGTGTGTGTCTTCTGTGTTTCTGTGTTTCCGGCATTTCACATTGGAACAGCTCATTCACCTTCCTTGTCTTCTCTCCGCCCTCCCTCCTAGGTAAGTTAAAGAGCTGCACCTGAGCCAGCCACTGATTGATGCAGCACCACAGTCAAATAGTGGAGTGGAGTGGAGTAGGGGAACAGCAAACAGCCATTAAAGCAGCCAGCCGCCTACCCGCCACAATGGACCTACCTGTGTACACTAGATGGATGTGATGGAATGTACTGTCGTCCCTACATTTCAAGAAGAAGTAAGAATTGCAGTTGCAACAAACCCTTGCTTGCCTACAAAGAGAGCAGCAATTTGGATTTGTTACTTTGTTACCTGGAAGAATAACAAACTGTGCAAGGATGGAGGTTGTAGGAGCAAGGAGAAGTTGTCTGTAAAGTTGGTGGATGCTTATTTTCCATTTTGCAGTCCCTTGTCTCCCTCTTGTGGCCTCCTGGAGGCAAATAAATGTGCAAAAAAAAGACAGCCTGGCGGCCGGCTGTTGCAGTGTTGCCCTCTCAGGCAACACTGAGTGACTGACTGAGCCTCACCGTCTTATATAAAGTTCAGACGGAACTTTGCACGTGTCATAGTGGAGCCCTCAGGATTCCAGAGCCAGCTTTCTGACATCATAATGGGGCCTCAGAGATAGATAAAAGCCTGGGCCCAGGCAGTGTTGGTCAGTGCTGCTCAGCAGGCAGCACTGGACTGGATTAAAGCTAATACAAGTTGTGAAGGAACAAGGGGTGGCTGTGGGCATGCACTTACTGCTGCTGCTGCTGCTGCCAGTATTTGCACGGCAGGAGGGCATTTGGGCGTTGCCAAGAAGGCGTTTTTATGTAGATTCCTCCTCTTTCAGCACTGCATTGTGGTGCAAGCAAAAGAAGCAAATCCTGTGTAGCTTCCTCTCCGGCCTTTATTCACCTCCCGCTTAGTAGCTGTAAATGTGTGTGAGCCTGCAGGGCCCCATGGAATTGCCTAGAAGTAGGCTGAATCGCTGCAAGGGGTGAACAGCAGTATTAGGCAGGCTCGGTCAACGCCAGGCCCATTCGGGTTATCGCTTCTCGGCCTTCTGGCTGAGATCAAGTGTAGTTCTGATTACTTGTAGTCAGTGCTGCCTGGTCTTGGTTAGGAGGTGCTCAGGTACCCTCTCTCTCGGCCTCGGGGGATCGTCCAGGTTCGCCTGGACTTCACCCCCGTGCTGCTATTTGGGAGAGAGGCTTAGTCCTGAGCAACGAGTTGCGATCCACATACCCCCGTGTAGGCTTCGGCCGAAAAGGGGAGGCTGCGTAGACGTTACGTCACCAACGGGTGGCGTGACTATTCCAAAAAAATAAAAGATTCACTATGGATGAAAATCCAGGTGACATACCGGCGTATGCCCGGATTAAGAATACCGTGCGAGTTATTCTTTCGGAGGAGAAGGCGACGACTTGCGGCTTGAAATTCGTGGTGGAGACCGTGCTTGTTGGCATTTTCAATGTCCAAAAGAGGGAGATTTTGGCAGTGCAGGACTACCCAAGAAGAAGAACCTATGACATCACATTTATACAGAATGGAGTATTCCAAGATCTGCTGGCGGCATATGCAGTAAAAAAGGACCCGAGACTGGACGGAGTGGATTTTTACGAGCATGTTTTGGACATCACAAAAATGATTGTTATTAAGATGTACTGCCCATTTGCTGACGTAAAAGATGTGATGTCCTTTTTATCCCCCTATTTTAAAACGGTAAAGTGTATTGGCAAAGTCATGAATGAGGTTGGGGTCTGGACCTCTAAATGGAGATTTCTAGTGACATGCTACAGAGATGCCAATTTTACAGGAGGGATAATGCTGCCGCCAGCACGTTTTAAATTAGGAGATATGGCAGGAGACTTTTATTTTTCAGGGATGCCTCCATTCTGTAGGAAATGCCAAAAGTACGGTCACACCAATGAGTCCTGCGAGAGCACCTGTAGGAACTGTGGCAGCTCTGAGCACGAGGCCAAAACTTGCCCTCTGGGGAAAAGGTGTCGATATTGCAGCCGAGTTGGTCACCTTTTTGCATTTTGTCCCCACAGATCGGAACAACCCGAGGTCCGGCCGAGGCGTCCCGAGCAGCCAGCAGGCCAGATCGTACCCCCAGAAGGAGAGGAACCCCAAGGAGAAGGCCAGGATGAGATGGATACCTCTAGCAGACCCCCCCAAACAGGTGACCCAAAAGAGCAGAGACGGAACAAGCGTCGATCCAGTGATCAGCGGACGAAAAAGCCCCCCCAGGAAACTGGGGAGACGGGTAGTTCGGATGAAGCTGATCCTACTGGTCCGCAAGAGATGCTGGGTCAGCCTGTACCTGAGGCAGAGGACCCGGGCGGAGCGGCAGCGACACACAAGCGACGTAGGGCGTACTCGGAGGTGGCAGCGGGGGTGCCGATGGAAGTACCTGCATTGGCGAAGGCAGGGAAACCACTGGACGTGCCCCCGAAAGTGACAACTAAAGGTCCACCCCCTTCTAGCCAGTTGGGGGATACACGGACAGCTGCCTCCGAGGTGACGGAGGTCCCAGAGACGTCAGGGAGCGCAATTCCTGCCCCTATCGAAGGGGAGGTCGCTGCCAAAAAAGCTCCAGCAGATGAAATGTTGCCCGTGGAGTCCATATGGGATCCTTTCATGATTAGTGCCTCAGGTTTGGCGGGGGGTCAGCTAAGTGATGGGAGTTCCTCTCCTACCTTCTCTATTTTTTCCGTGGACTCCAGAATCGAAGGTTATGAGAGTCCTAGTGGGGTCTCTGGCGATGCGGAGGACTGCTGAGGCCACCTCGGGTAAGATTATAAAGACTGTCTCTCTCCCTTTTCCTCATGGCTGAGTTATGTGGTCTTTCCTTAAATGTAAGAAGCGTGCATTCTAAGACAAGAAGAGCTGCCCTGTTTGATTACCTCTCTATTCTTACCGCGTCAGTTTTTTTCCTACAGGAATGCTGCATCCCACATCGCATGGACTATAAAAAATATGAAAGAGATTGGAGACTCGGACCTTCGGTGTGGTCCGGGTCTAACGAATCTAAAGCCGCAGGTGTCGCCATTTTATTCAAAGGGAACGTTTTAATTGACAGTTTTTATGAAATTTTACCAGGCAGAATTTTAATGGTCAAAGCTTTTATAGACGATATTAAATGGCAGTTTTTAAACTTTTATGGTTCTCCTGAGAGAAATGAAAGAGCTAGAATGCTAGAGATTTTACCCCTTTTTATTAATGATTCAGAACCACTTGTTTTAGCGGGTGATTTTAATTGTATTTTAAAGGGGGAACGCCGGTTCTCTAATTCAGTAAGCAGGAACTACGACAAGACCTCGTCAATTTTAAAAGATATTGTTACTGATTTTAAACTCACCGATGTTTTTAAAAAATGTAACAGGGATTTATGTGAAGAGGCCGGCGTTACCTGGAGCAACGTGACCTGCAGCTCCAGGATTGATTTTATCTTCTGCTCTTACCAAATACTGCCTTTTAAATGTGATATTAACCCAAACGTCTTTTCTGACCATAAGTTATTGTATTTTAAAGTGAAATGTGATAACGAAAGAAGAACTCCGAAAAAAGCCTGGAAATTAAACGTATCCCTTTTAGAAGATCCGCAAATTTTAGCTGATTTTATTACCTTTTACAAAGGCTGCAGACGGGTAAGACATCCCAATATGCCCATCGTCACCTGGTGGGAAAAAATGAAAGTTAAAATAAGAGATTTTTTTATTAAGATTGGGATGAGAAAAGCAAAAGAGAAATGCAAATTTTATGCAAATTTAAATACCCGTCTGCAGACCCAATATAAATTCAGAGAACAGGGTATGCTGGTGGACAAGGAGATCATTGAGATTAAAAAAGAGATCTCCCAGTGCCTGGAGCAGAGGGGAAAGGAAATAATCTTTCGCTGTAAGGTAAAACATCTTGAGGAGAACGAGACCTGCTCCAGGTATTTTTTTAAGAAAATCAATGATAAGCATACCCTGTTGGATAATATTGAAGGTGAAACAAATACCCAAAATATTTTAAAAAAGGTACATGGGTTTTATGCGGATCTTTTTAATGTTAAAAACATTGACAATGCTTTTATGAATGACTCATTGAAGGAGGTTGATGCTGTTTTAGATCCTGTCTCCCAAAACTTTTTATTACAGGAGATTTCAGAACAAGAAATTTTAGAAACTACCAAGAGTTTTAAAACAGGTAAAGTCCCTGGTCCTGATGGTATACCCATAGAGTTTTATGTTCTATTTTACGGTGTTTTAAAGGAAGATCTCCACTCTCTTTTTACACAAGTTTTTAGAACAAAAGCCCTCCCGGGGTCCTGGAAGAAAGGTGAGGTGTCCCTGCTGTACAAAAAGGGGGACAAAACCGACATTAAAAACTGGAGACCAATTACACTGCTAAATTGCGACTACAAGATAATGGCTAAAATTTGTGCAAATAGATTAAAAGCAGTCGTAAACAAAATAATTCACTCCAACCAGGTCTGTGGGATACCCGGGAGGAGCATATGGGATAACCTGAACCTTTTAAAAGATGTTATTAATGACACAAAGGAGAGGAAAGGCAAAATGGCAGTTTTAACAATCGACTTTGAGAAAGCCTTTGACAGAGTGTCACACTTTTATCTTTTTAAGGTTTTAGAGAAAATGGGTATACCGGAAGGTTTTATACAGTCTCTGAAGGCCTTTTATGACAACTGCACTAGCAAGATTTTAGTCAAAGGTTTTAAAACACAGGATGTCCTTTTAAATTCCGGAGTGAAGCAGGGGTGTCCCTTGTCCCCACTACTTTTTATTTGTGCAATTGAGCCTCTACTGTGCACCTTGAGGAAAAGCAAACAGATACGTGGAGTCCCCCTGCCGGGCGGGGGGGGACTAGAGGCAAAGGTAGTGGGGTACATGGATGATGTCGCGGTACTGTGTAGGGACACCCTATCACTACAAACAACTTTAAGACAGATCTATAAGTTTTGTTGCTCCTCCGGTTTTAAAGTCAATTTTAATAAAAGTAACATTTTAAACATTGGCAATATGATTTTACAGGACATTCCAGTCCCTGTGTCAGAGACTGTGCAGATTTTAGGGGTCTCCTTCAATGAGTTAAACAATGGTTTTAACAGTTGGGACTTGGTGGCACAAAAAGTTAATAAAAAGATTTGTATGTGGAATTTGAGAAAGCTGACTATGGAGGGAAAAGTTTTAATTATGAAAATGGTGATTTTACCGATTTTATTATATTTGAGTATGGTTTTCCCTCCCCCTGATATTTTATTAAAAAAAATAAATAAAGCTTGTTTTACATTTCTATGGAACTCCAAAATGGAAAAACTCAGGAGAGAGAAGGTGATGATGCCAAAACTAATGGGTGGTAAGGATTTCCCTGACATAAAGACCTTTCTTTTAATCAAATTTTTTACTGCATGTCTTAACGCTGTTTTTAAGGATCACTACTGGTCATATTTTATCCGTTTTAACACCGGTTATTTTATGAGGAGGAACGGATGGTTCTCCACGGTTTTAAGCTCCCCGTATGCTTTTAACCTCCCTGACCAGTACAAGATTTTAGAGAAAATTGTGAACCTTTTTAACTTGAAAGGCAAGAGAATTGAAGACGTGCAAAATAGTAAAAGTGTTTTAAAAAAGATAAAAGAAAATGTTTTAGTAGCCCCCATTAGTAATTTTAGTGAACAAAAGTGCAAACAAATATGGAGAATGGTAAATATTAATTATCTTTTTAATCCTCAGAAAGATCTGGCCTGGAGTTGTGCCCACGAGTGTCTTCCATGCCGGGCATTCCAGCATCGAAGGGGACTGACCAACTCGGCTGCGTGTCCAAGGGGAGGTTGCAGAGATGATGAGACAGTCTACCACCTTTTCTGGCAGTGCTACTACGCACAATTGGTGTGGTCAAGAATCCTCCCCTTGGCACAGAAGATTACAGGACTACAGAGATTTACTAGCAATGGCGTTTTTTATGGATGTCTGGAATGCCCAACACAGACCCGAAAAATGATGGCATGGAAGATCACTAACTGCGTCAAAGCAGCTCTGTGGGCGGCCAGAAACATTCTTTTATTCAAACATGACGTTTTAACTGTGGATGATGTTTTAGCCATTTGTTTAAGTGAGATGCACAAGTATTTTCTTTTAGATAAAAAACTCTCTCCTGTTTTATGTAGAAAATGGTTTTTTAGTGAATGGAGTTCCATAATTTGATGCCACCAAGTGCCCTTTTATAAGTTATGTGATTTTATCTGATAACTTGTATTTATTATTATACCATTGTTGTAAACCCTGTGTATTTATTGATTTATTGTAAAAATGTAAAAAATTTGTAAATCCTTTTTATGTCAAAAATTTTAAATAAACGGTTACCTCCTTTGTTGGGGTAGTCAACTCAAAAAAAAAATCTGTTCTTATCAGTTTAATATCTGATACGTCCCCTATCTGGGGACCATATATTAAATGGATTTTTAGAACAGGGAGATGGAAATAGAGCTTGCTCTGTCCACTCCACGCATTGACCTGGTATTGCAGTATTTCCAGGACCGGTGCACCCTTCCCTTATGTGTTGACTAAAATCAGATTCCAAAAGTGCTATTTGTGTTTGCTATTGTTTTTGTCTTTCTGATGGGATCTCCCCTTTTAATCCCATTATTTCAACACCTGTTGGACAATGCATTTGTACAGTCATGTGTGATAATGAGCTCATTTATTAAATGCAATTAATTAATACATTGCCACCTCTTGTTGTGTGTGTGTGTGTGTGTGTGTGTCTTCTGTGTTTCTGTGTTTCCGGCATTTCACATTGGAACAGCTCATTCACCTTCCTTGTCTTCTCTCCGCCCTCCCTCCTAGGTAAGTTAAAGAGCTGCACCTGAGCCAGCCACTGATTGATGCAGCACCACAGTCAAATAGTGGAGTGGAGTGGAGTAGGGGAACAGCAAACAGCCATTAAAGCAGCCAGCCGCCTACCCGCCACAATGGACCTACCTGTGTACACTAGATGGATGTGATGGAATGTACTGTCGTCCCTACATTTCAAGAAGAAGTAAGAATTGCAGTTGCAACAAACCCTTGCTTGCCTACAAAGAGAGCAGCAATTTGGATTTGTTACTTTGTTACCTGGAAGAATAACAAACTGTGCAAGGATGGAGGTTGTAGGAGCAAGGAGAAGTTGTCTGTAAAGTTGGTGGATGCTTATTTTCCATTTTGCAGTCCCTTGTCTCCCTCTTGTGGCCTCCTGGAGGCAAATAAATGTGCAAAAAAAAGACAGCCTGGCGGCCGGCTGTTGCAGTGTTGCCCTCTCAGGCAACACTGAGTGACTGACTGAGCCTCACCGTCTTATATAAAGTTCAGACGGAACTTTGCACGTGTCATAGTGGAGCCCTCAGGATTCCAGAGCCAGCTTTCTGACATCATAATGGGGCCTCAGAGATAGATAAAAGCCTGGGCCCAGGCAGTGTTGGTCAGTGCTGCTCAGCAGGCAGCACTGGACTGGATTAAAGCTAATACAAGTTGTGAAGGAACAAGGGGTGGCTGTGGGCATGCACTTACTGCTGCTGCTGCTGCTGCCAGTATTTGCACGGCAGGAGGGCATTTGGGCGTTGCCAAGAAGGCGTTTTTATGTAGATTCCTCCTCTTTCAGCACTGCATTGTGGTGCAAGCAAAAGAAGCAAATCCTGTGTAGCTTCCTCTCCGGCCTTTATTCACCTCCCGCTTAGTAGCTGTAAATGTGTGTGAGCCTGCAGGGCCCCATGGAATTGCCTAGAAGTAGGCTGAATCGCTGCAAGGGGTGAACAGCAGTATTAGGCAGGCTCGGTCAACGCCAGGCCCATTCGGGTTATCGCTTCTCGGCCTTTTGGCTAAGATCAAGTGTAGTACCTGCTCAAGCTGAGGTTAGTAATCATCCCTGCCGGTGGTACGTGGGCCATCGTAGGGGGATGACAGAACGCCGAGGTGAGGGCAGGGAACCACAACGGTCATCGCTCTGGTGTACGCATTTGGTTTAAAGGTACCATTTGTAGGTGACCAGGCGACCGCCGGATCGAGGTCATTAGGCCGGGTAGTTTGGAAGCCCGAGTTGCTATGTGCCCCAGGGCTGGTGACCCTGGGGTGCCCTAACTCACTGGGGGTGGGATCCCACTGAGTGAAGGCACACTTGCACGCACTCTCTTTCACGCTATATGAGCACACACCTTTATTCTCCCGGCCTTCTGGCTGGGAGATGAGGAATTTTTTATACCTGGCGGATGTCCAGGCTGTATCACAGCGCACATCCACTTATTTAATTTTGTTTTTCACTGTGTGTTTGTCACGTTTGTCACAAGGATTTTGGGATGCGGTGCCCTTTTGGGACCCTCCTGAGGTCTAGGGGGAAAATGTGTGGCCTTCTGGTTCCTTTTTCCCCTGCAACCCGGCCTCCCTTCTTCGGAGGGGAGGTGCAACTAGGATGCAGGCTCCTAGGTGGACACTGGGGTGGCAGCCCAGGTAGAAGCCTAGGAGTGTGTTTGGGTCTCCCTAAGCTTCGGCGAGGGGGGACCATCGATCCTTGATCCTCTAGGCCTATGGTTTGGAGGGTCAGGGAATGGTTATGCGGGGCCTCTCTCTTTTAAGAGAAGGGCTGCGATAGACCGCATCCTTGTGCACTTTTTGTGTGGCACCTCTGCACTTTTTATGCACTTGGGTGATAGAAAGCACGACTCGGGCTTTCAATAGAAAAAAATCTGTTCTTATCAGTTTAATATCTGATACGTCCCCTATCTGGGGACCATATATTAAATGGATTTTTAGAACAGGGAGATGGAAATAGAGCTTGCTCTGTCCACTCCACGCATTGACCTGGTATTGCAGTATTTCCAGGACCGGTGCACCCTTCCCTTATGTGTTGACTAAAATCAGATTCCAAAAGTGCTATTTGTGTTTGCTATTGTTTTTGTCTTTCTGATGGGATCTCCCCTTTTAATCCCATTATTTCAACACCTGTTGGACAATGCATTTGTACAGTCATGTGTGATAATGAGCTCATTTATTAAATGCAATTAATTAATACATTGCCACCTCTTGTTGTGTGTGTGTGTGTGTGTGTGTCTTCTGTGTTTCTGTGTTTCCGGCATTTCACATTGGAACAGCTCATTCACCTTCCTTGTCTTCTCTCCGCCCTCCCTCCTAGGTAAGTTAAAGAGCTGCACCTGAGCCAGCCACTGATTGATGCAGCACCACAGTCAAATAGTGGAGTGGAGTGGAGTAGGGGAACAGCAAACAGCCATTAAAGCAGCCAGCCGCCTACCCGCCACAATGGACCTACCTGTGTACACTAGATGGATGTGATGGAATGTACTGTCGTCCCTACATTTCAAGAAGAAGTAAGAATTGCAGTTGCAACAAACCCTTGCTTGCCTACAAAGAGAGCAGCAATTTGGATTTGTTACTTTGTTACCTGGAAGAATAACAAACTGTGCAAGGATGGAGGTTGTAGGAGCAAGGAGAAGTTGTCTGTAAAGTTGGTGGATGCTTATTTTCCATTTTGCAGTCCCTTGTCTCCCTCTTGTGGCCTCCTGGAGGCAAATAAATGTGCAAAAAAAAGACAGCCTGGCGGCCGGCTGTTGCAGTGTTGCCCTCTCAGGCAACACTGAGTGACTGACTGAGCCTCACCGTCTTATATAAAGTTCAGACGGAACTTTGCACGTGTCATAGTGGAGCCCTCAGGATTCCAGAGCCAGCTTTCTGACATCATAATGGGGCCTCAGAGATAGATAAAAGCCTGGGCCCAGGCAGTGTTGGTCAGTGCTGCTCAGCAGGCAGCACTGGACTGGATTAAAGCTAATACAAGTTGTGAAGGAACAAGGGGTGGCTGTGGGCATGCACTTACTGCTGCTGCTGCTGCTGCCAGTATTTGCACGGCAGGAGGGCATTTGGGCGTTGCCAAGAAGGCGTTTTTATGTAGATTCCTCCTCTTTCAGCACTGCATTGTGGTGCAAGCAAAAGAAGCAAATCCTGTGTAGCTTCCTCTCCGGCCTTTATTCACCTCCCGCTTAGTAGCTGTAAATGTGTGTGAGCCTGCAGGGCCCCATGGAATTGCCTAGAAGTAGGCTGAATCGCTGCAAGGGGTGAACAGCAGTATTAGGCAGGCTCGGTCAACGCCAGGCCCATTCGGGTTATCGCTTCTCGGCCTTTTGGCTCAGATCTGTAGTGGGTTTGAAACCATTAGGCAAGGTTCCTACAGTGGAAACCTACCTGCTCGGCCTTTTCGGTTTTCGGACCGAACTGCTGCTATTGAGGGGTGGCTGAAAGCTGTAGTGCCTTTTCCTTAGGAGGATCCGGATTCTTTTCGTGGAGGGAGAAATTCTTTGGACGTGGGATTCTGGATTATCGATTTGGATCAGGAGGCGATCGAGCTTGGATTTCTGGGCTGTGAGTATATTTTTCATTTGGAACGATGGAAGGAAGATCGGATAATTTCCAGGACTTCTTTGCGGATGATACTCCTTTGAAGGACACGATTCGTTTTGTCATCTCGCCGCAATACCGCCAGGTAAAAGAACTGGGGTTTCTTTATTCCAATGTGTTTGGTCCTATCCTGAAGATCAAGGATGGGGATTATTTTTGTGTTCAATCGTTTAACTCCCGTGGAATTCACGATGTTACTTTGAACTCTTGTGGGATTTGTGAAGCAGCGTATGCTCTCTATGAGCGAAATAGAGGACATGCTATGTTGGAGGGAGTAAAGGTCCTTCCTTTGTTTCAATATCAATATAAACTGCTGACAGTGCAAATGTACAACCCATTTATTTCTGATATGGAAGTCACATCTTTTTTGTACAACTTTTGTGAGAAGGTGACCCTTAAGAAACATGGGATTACTAATTTCGGTGCATGGAATGGGAAAAGGATCTACAGTGTGGTCTTTAAAAAAGATCCGACTGCTGAGGGGGGTGTTCTGAGACCACCCCCTATTATTTTCATCAACAGGAGTAGGGGTTATCTTTTTTTTACGGGGATGCCCCAATACTGTCGTAGATGTCGCAAATATGGACATGCTGACATGGCCTGTAAGCGTTGCATGAAATGCCATGATTCCGTTCATCAGGAAACAGATTGTCCTAAAAAAAGAGTGGAGGAAATTTTGTCAGATGAGGACTTCGTGCCTCCAGAAGAGGCGCAGGCTCCTATAGGTTCTGTGGTACAGAATAAGGGCAAGGAAAAAAAAGAGGAAAAAAAGAAGGATAAAAAGAGCTCCCAGGGGAAAACAAAATCCTCAGGTGTGGAGGCTTCAGTGGTAGAAAAAGAGAAAAAAATATCAAAAGAGAAAAAGGAGAAGAAAAAAGAGGAATTAACTGTGGTGTTGGAGACTCCCCTTTCACCCCCTGGGCAAGCAGGTTCGTCTGGTGCTCAGGAGGAGATGGAGGTGGCAACAAAAAGTTTAAAAAGATATACTAGAGAAGAAGAGAAAGTGAGTGATGAAGAGACTGACCAAAGTGGGAAGAAAAGCAAGGTTTATGATCTTCTTGGAGATATTTCTCCCTCTGACTCATCTGGAGCTGAAGATCTGAAGATTGATACTTCTCCACCATTTATCGATGAGGGCGGGGGAGAAAGCCCTGGCATCTTGGTTAAAAGATGATCAGGGCTGCCTCCCTGAATGTTCAGGGGTTTAATAACCAATATAAACGTACAGCCATTTATGATTTTTTTAATAATGAAAATTATGACTTTGTTTTCTTACAGGAATGTAATTTAGAAAAGAGATTATGTTATAAGTATCTACAAGGTATATGGAAAGGTAAATCTTGTTTTTCAGGTGGAAACGAATTCAAAAGTGACGGGATAGGTTTTTTATGTTCTAAAGATTGGGAAATTGTTAGGCATGAAGAAATATACCCAGGGCGCATACTTATGGTGGAGGTTTTAAAAGATAGCAAAAAAATCAAGTGTTTTTGCATATATGCAAATACAGAAAAAAAATTGAGAATTCACCTTTTTGAGTTACTACAGTTGTTTATTGTTGGTTCAGATCCCATCATCATTGGTGGTGATTTTAACTGCCAAATCTGTAAAAAAAAAGAAGGATCAGTATCTGTTTTGAAAAATATTCTTTCTGCCTGTAACTTTAAAGATACCTGGGAACTAGGTGGAAAAAGGAAAGAGTATGAGCTTACTTGGAGTAATCGTGGATGCTCATCTAGACTAGATTATATTTTTGTATCTAGTGATTTGATGTGTTCTTCTTTTAAATCCTTTGACAGTTGTTTTTCAGATCACAAGTTAATTGAATGTACACTAAATTATGAGGTTTCAGAAGGTAAGGTGCCATCACACTGGAAACTTAATGTGTCCCTCTTGGAAGGAAGTAAGGTTAAAGAAGAATTCTGTAAGTTTTATGATAAACTAAAACAAAAAGAGGGCGAGTTTAATAATGTATTGGAGTGGTGGGATTTCATGAAGAGGGGTTTTAAAACCTTCTTTGTTAAATATGGGAAGAAGATAGCCTATGCAAAAAAGAAACTATACATTGATCTTAGTTCTAGGCTCCAGTGTTTTTACCTATTTAGAAACAATGGTATAGAAATGGATGATCAAATTGAGGATGTAAAAAGTCAGATAAAAAATTTATTAAAAGAAAAAGGGAAAGAGATTATTTTCAACTCTCGTGTAAGAATCCTTGAAAAGGATGAGAAATGCTCTCATTTCTTTTTTAAAAAAATTAACGGGAAAAAAGATTTTATTGAGTGTCTAGAAGGGGAAACAAACCGTGAAGAAAAATTATTAAAAGCAAAAAATTTTTATGAGGAATTATTTTCCGAAAAGGTGCTTGATGCCTCTTTAAAGGAACATTTTATGGGGTTGTTAGATAAAAAGCTTAGCACTGATGAGATGATGTTTCTAGAGGAGGAATTTACTAAAAATGAAATATTAGATACGATTAATAGTTTTCAGAATTTAAAAACCCCTGGTATGGATGGTCTACCAATAGAATTCTATAAAAAATTTTGGGATGTAATAGGTGAGGATGTGTTCAAAGTTTTTTCTCAAATTGAATCTTCATTAATAATCCCGGAGTCCTGGTTGGAGGGTCTTATTGTTTTAATTTTTAAAAAAGGTGATAAAAAATTAATCAAGAATTGGAGGCCAATTACGCTACTGAACACCGATTATAAAATTTATGCAAAATTGTTAGGGAATCGTTTAAAAAAAGTGATAGCATCAATAATTGGGGTTGACCAGACATGCGCTGTGCCAAAAAGAAAAATTGTCGATTCTTTGGTTTTGCTACGGGATATTATTTGGGACAGCAAGGACCGCAATCAGGATTTAGCTTTGATCTCCTTTGATTTTGAAAAAGCTTATGATCGAGTTTCACACGATTTCTTATTCACAGTTTTAAGCAAATTAGGATGTTCAGAGGGTTTTATTAATCGTATTAAAATCTTATACAATGGAGGTTTTAGTAAAATTTCAGTTAATGGTTCCTTATCTGATAAAGTTCATATTCGATGTGGGGTGAAACAGGGCTGCCCTCTGTCACCTATCTTATTTATATGTGCAATTGAACCCCTCTTAGAGGCCTTTAGAAAAGATAAAGTAATTAACGGTTTTTTTATCCCGGGCTGTAAAAATGAACAAGTTAAAGTTATTGCATATATGGATGACGTGACAGTTTTGGTGCGTGATCTTAGAAGTTTTAATAGGGTTTTAAGAACAGTGGATTGGTTCTGTGGAGCATCAGGTTTCAAAGTGAATTTAGATAAAACCGGTGTTTTAACAATTGGGAAATTTACCCTTGAACCTGATTGTAAGTTGCTTAAAATGCATGACATGAAGATTTTAGGTATCTATTTTTCAGAATCTTGTGGGAATATAAAAAATTGGGAATCCTTGCTGGAAAGGGTAAGGAAAAAGATTTCCTTTTGGAATTTGCGAACTTTGACTCTTGAAGGTAAAATTTTGATCATAAAACAGGTTTTACTCCCCATGATTTTGTACATATCTGCTGTTTTTATCCCCCCAAATAATATCATGAAAAAACTTATTAAAATCTGTTTTTATTTCCTATGGAAATCAAATATGGAAAGAGTCAAAAGGGAGGAGTTGTATAAACCTAAGAATAAAGGAGGGAAAGGCTTCCCCGATATTAGGTCTTTTTTGTATATTAAATATTTGGCCTATTGTACAAGCACTTTATTGGGGCCCAGTTCAAAGATAAAAACTTTTCTTATTTATAATCTTGGGTTTTATATAAGGAAATACAAGTGGTTAGAAATTGACTTAAACAGACCATATAAGTTTTTACCACCAGAACATTATATTATTTTAGAGAAAATTTTAAGGGAGTTTGAGTTGTTAAAATCTGACTTAAGTATTATTACTAATCATAGAAAAGTGTTAAAGATCTTAGATGAGAGGAAAATTATGAGTTCTGTAACAGGTTTCTCTGTAAGAATTGTACAAGGTATTTGGATCAATGTTAACCTGTTTTACTTGTCTAACGAACATAAGGACCTGTTGTGGTGTATGTTGAAGGATTGCTTACCTACAAGAGAATTTCAGCATAGAAGAGGTTTGGTAAGACATGAAAGATGCCCAAGAGTAAGATGTAGCGGAAGTGAAACGCCAACGCATATTTTTTGGAATTGCTCATTTGCACAAAAGATTTGGAGGAAAGTTAGCATCTTAGTTAAATATTTGAGCAAAATTGATCATTTTGATTTTAATATGATCTTTTATGGATTGGGCATTGGTAAAGAGGATTTTAAAGTCGTATGGTTAATATTTACATGTGTTAAGATGGCTTTATGGAAAGCAAGAAATATTGTATTATTTAAAAGAGATCAGATATCTGTTGAAAACTGTCTTAAACTATGTTTAAGCTATCTGTATGTATATTTTTGGAGAGATAAATTATTACTAGGTACTGTGAGAGCAAATGAGATTTGGAAACCAGAAATGTGGAATGTACTTACCTTGTGATGTGTAATCTTGTATTGTTTTCTTCTTTGTTATACCTGTAAAAAAAAAAAAAAAAGTTAAAATAAAATTAAAAAAAAAAAGAAAACAAAACATATTAAAAAAAGAGAAAAAAAGTAATAATAACAATTAAAAAATGGATAAGATCATGAAAATTATATATTCATACTACAATGATGGTTTTGATGAAATCTAAGACTTTCAACCTATGTTTTGCGTTTTAAGATTTCAAATCTGAGTAGAAAAAAAAAAAAAAAAAAAAAAAAAAAAAAAAAAATCTGTTCTTATCAGTCCTTGTAAGGATAGATAGCTCGGAGAACCACTGGGGGCTATAAACACTAGCTTAGCGATCCAAGAGCGTTCCAGACGAAGCCGGCGACGAACTGCGGAGAAGAACCACCGAAGACGAAGATCCAGAAGGGAGAAGCCGCCATCGGGGAAGAAGCTCCGGGAGATCGCTGCCGGGAAGAAGGAGAACTGCGACAGAGACCTTCGGAGAAGAGCCGCTGCTGAAGGGGATCTTTGAAGAAGCTCGGCCGCAGAAGAAGCTCAACGAGGAACCGCTGCGGAAGAAATTTCGTGGAAGAACCTCGGCCAGCAAGGAGAAGATTTGCATAGCTCCGCCCCCCTTCGGGAAAGAGCTATCGAAGATCCTCCCCAAGCGACAGGAACAGCTGGAAGAAGCCATGGCCTCAACCAGCAACCCTGCCACCCAGAAGAAGAAGGCTGATGGACCAGGTGAGCCGACCCAGGCCAGGACATCTCCTCCTGAAGCCTCCTCAAGCCAACAGGCCACCAGGAAGCCGAACCAGGCTGCTCCAACCCTGGAGCCCTGGATGAAGCAGACTGTGGCCCTGAAGCTGAAGGAGGTGGACGGGAGAGTGCCGGACATGACGGAAGAAGTGTTCTGCCAGAAGATGCTCCTGGACCAGGGCTTCGCTAAGCCGGAGACCATCAGCATCCAGGCCTTCATGACCGGGATGTTCTTCGTGACCTTCGCTTCGATCAACATCTGCAGAAGGTACTGGGAGATGGTGAAAGCGGCGAGGCCTGAATCCCCTTTCTCTCGCTTTGTGGGCAACTGCCCTGTCCAAAGAGAGGAAAGGCGGGTGACGGTCTCAATGCGGAACCCACACACCCCCGGCAAAGACATCACCACGCTCCTGAAGCGGTTCTGCACAGTGGTGAGGGAACCCACCCACATCCTGAACGGACTCGGCTTCTGGACTGGCAAGTGGTCGGTAATCGTCCGACTGAACAAGGATTCGAGCGCGGAAGACGGCCTCCAGCACCTGCCCCAGTCATTCTCGCTGGGCAACTCCTACGGCCTCATCTACTACCCGGACATGCCGCAGATCTGCAGGAGATGCAGCAAGAAGGGTCATTCGGTGAAGGACTGCAAGGAGGACGCCTGCAAGAACTGCCGGGTAACAGGACACGAGACCAAAGACTGCCCGAAACGGACAATGTGCAACCTCTGCGGACAAGCAGCCCACTCCTACAAGGACTGCCCGAAGAGGGATCGATCCTGGGCAACTGTAGCGGCGAAAGCTCCGGCCAGAGGGAACCCCGCCCCAGCCAGAGCTCCAGCGGCGCAGAAGACCGGGAATAAGAAGGATGGTAAGAAGACGACAGTCCCTCCCCCCCGTCTCCCGGCCCTCCCTCGCCCTACCCTTCCCACCCTCCCTCGCCCGGCCCTCCCCACCCCCCCGTCCCCAACCCCTGTCACCCCCACTGAGGCTCTCACCTTCTCCTACCCACCCATCTCAGTGGTCCTGTCACCTGCACCTCTCCCAACCCAGCCTCCCTTCTCCCCAGCTCCAGCAGCACTAACATCTTCCCCTCCAGCTGCTGGAGTCCTCTCCCTGGAGGATTTTCCCCCTCTTGTCTCCTCAGGTGCCATCCAGAGGAAGAGAAAGGTGAGGGACAGCCCAGCTGCTGAGTCCTCAAAGCGACAAGTCGTAGAAATCTGCGAAGATTCCCTTGCGCAGCAGGAGGAAATGGAGCAGATGGTGGAGGAACTCGTGTCTGAACCTGAGGTCATCGACTTCACAACAGACATCCAGGTGGCTACAATCCTGGAACAATTTTTGTCAGAGGGCCTGCTGGATCTTTCGGACCCGCCAGGAGAGGAGGATCCGCCCGACCGGACTGGTAACTAAGGTGTATCGTTTGCACTGACCTTCTTTATTCTCCCCCATGGCTGCTGAACTTAACATCTTTAGCCTCAATGTGAGGAGTGTTAGAGATAGGACTAGATGTCAGATGGTGCTAACTTTTCTTTCCAAGCAGTCGAGTGATGTATTTATGCTGCAGGAATGTACTCTCCCCTCTTCCAGGTCATACCATCATCTGGCCAGGCAGTGGACCCATGGCCCGTCCTACTGGTCTGGTGGGGGCGACTGTAAGTCTGCAGGGGTTGCCATCCTGATTAGGGGAGGCGTATTTACTGTTGACTCTGTCCAGGAGCTCGCCTGCGGCCGCTTGTTGGTCGTAGACGGTTCCTGGGCAGGAGAGCCGATTAGGCTCATCAACGTGTACGCTCCCCCTATGAAGGCTGAGCGCCTGGAACTATTCCAGACCCTGCGGACCCAGCTCGCCACCACTAGGGCAGTGGTGATGGCCGGGGACTTCAACTGCCCCATCGAAGAGGATGGACGAAGTTCCGGCACTTCAATCAAACTGGATGTCAGTTCCAAACTGCTTATCGAGATGGTAACCGAAGCATCCTTGCAGGACGTTGTGGGCTCCATGGGGATCGGCTCTGTGAACTATTCATGGAGCCGACCCGATGGCTCACTTCGTTCTCGGATTGACTTTGTGTTCACCTCCCGGGCAGTCAAGCAGCATGGGCACTCCATGGTCCCCTGCTTCTTCTCCGACCACAGGGCCATTCTCTTCCAGGGTGCCATCGGCCACGGTTTTCCTCCCGGCCCTGGCTCCTGGAAGCTGAATTGTGCCCTGCTGGAAAGAGAGGAGGTACTGGCGGAACTTAGAGACGCTTATATTGTTTGGAGGAATGATAAAGTTTTCTTTGACAAAACCTGTGACTGGTGGGAATATGTTAAAGTTGAATTTCGTTGTTTCTTTCAGGCAAAAAGTCGTCAACAGGCGTGTGAGAGGAAGAGAGACTTCAGAGAGATGCAGCGTCAGCTGCGATCCCTGCAAGACCTCCTTCAATGCGGCTGGGACGTCAGGAAGGAGCTGGAGGAAGCCAAAAAGGGCCTGAAAAGGCACTTTGAGGAGGAATCCAAGCGAATTGTCTTTCGTTCCAAGGTGGAGAACCTGGAGAAGGGTGAGAAATGTAACTCGTTCTTTTTCAGGAAACTCCATGCCGGCCACACGCCCCTGAAGGAACTTCGAGATGAGACCGGAAACATGCATTCTGGGAAGAAGGAGGTGATGGGAGTCGTCACAGACTACTACCGAAGCCTCTACTCCCGGAAAACCACTGACCCCGAAGCCGCCGATAAATTCCTATCAGGTATCACTAATCATCTTGATCCTGCAGGTACGGAGGCTATGGATGTACCCCTGACGGTGGAGGAACTGCTCTCTGCCGCTAAATCCTTCAGACCCGGCAGGACCCCGGGCAGTGATGGTCTCCCAGCAGAGCTCTATGTAGCGCTGGGGGACTTGATCTGTCCGGACCTGCTGGAGCTCTATGAGGAGATGGTGGTGGAGGGTAGAATGCCACCGTCCTTGAGAGAAGGCATGATCACGATCTTGTATAAGCGGAAGGGGGAGAGATGTGACCTGAAAAACTGGCGTCCCATCTCTCTCCTGAACGTGGACTACAAGATCCTCGCCAAAGTATTGGCCAACAGACTGAAGGTTGTCATCGGACAGATCATCGGATCGGACCAAACCTGCGGCATTCCTGGCCGTAGGGTGGCCGACAGTCTTGCCCTGGTGAGGGACACGGTGCATTACATGCAAAGCCGCCGTACACACGCGGCCCTGGTCAGTCTGGATCAGGAGAAGGCTTTTGACCGGGTCTCTCACGAATTCATGGGTAAGGCTCTGCGTAGGCTGCGGCTTGGCAGGTTGTTCTGTTTGTATGTTAACCTGATGTATTGCGACATTTACAGCTCGGTGCTGGTGAACGGCTGGAAGACTGACCCCTTTCCTGTATCGTCGGGGGTTAGACAAGGCTGTCCTCTTTCACCTCTCCTTTTTGTTTGTGTTATAGAGCTCTTCGCAGAGGCTATCCGGCAGAATGGAGAGATCAGAGGGATCACCGCACCAGGTCCAGGACACTTCGAGGTCAAATGCTCGCTGTACATGGACGACGTGACCGTCTTCTGCGCTGACCAGAGTTCGGTGACTGCACTCGTCCAGACCTGCGAGGAGTTCGGACGCGCTTCAGGGGCAAAAGTCAACTGCGGGAAGTCGGAAGCCATGCTCTTCGGAAAGTGGTACCTGCCTTCTCCTGCCTCCTTCCCGTTTACTATCAAGCCGGACTTCATCAAAATTCTGGGAGTCTGGTTCGGTAAGGAAGGTGCAGCCCTAAAGTCGTGGGAAGAACGCTTGGCCAAAGTCAACCAAAGGATCGGACTGTGGAGCCTCAGACAACTCACTATTGAGGGCAAAGCAATGGTCCTGCGTAACGAAGTCTTGCCTGTGCTACAATACACTGCACAGGCATGGCCCCCTCTTGCCACCGTCTCGAGGGCCATTACCAGGACTGTGTTTCGCTTCATCTGGGGCTCGAAAATGGACAGAGTAAAGCGGACTGTTATGTACAAGGAGCCCCGCAAAGGTGGGAAGGGTATACCCGACATTCCCACTCTGCTGCGGATCGCTTTTGTATGTGACTGTGTTCGTAGGACTCTGAGGACAGCAAACGGCTCTGCGGGCAAGGCCATGTCCCGCTACTTCCTCCTTCCCCTCTGGCGAGGTTTTGGCTGGGACAAGTGGGACAGCTCCTTCCCTTACAACTGGCACGCTCCCTGGTTCTACGGAGATGTCGTCCGGTTTGTGAGGGAGCATCAACTGGAGGGTCTTAAGCCCGACTTGTGGAAACCTAAGACGATCCACAAGCACATCAGAGCAAAGGACCCACTGGAGTCTGTTCCAGGGCTTCATGCCGACACGTTGGAGACTGTTTGGACTAACGTGTCATCTGGCAGGTTGACCAACGGGCACAAGGACATTTCATGGATGGCCATCCAGGGAGGACTGCCTCTTAGGTCATTCATGCATGCCCGCAACCTGTGCAAGACCCGGTACTGCCCCAGGTGCCCCTTCACGGAGGAAACATCTTTGCACATTTTCTGGCAGTGCCCCTTTGCACAGGGTCTGTTGAAAGCCTTGGAACATGAACTCAAGGACTCAGTACCCAGGAACAGACTGTCGTACCGCTCGGTACTTTATGGACTATTTCCTGGGAATACCACGGATGGAGCAATCCAGGAAGCCTGGCGCCTTATGAACTGCTTTAAGGACGCTATATGGTTTGCCAGGAACCGTCTGATTTTGCGGAGAGAGAGTGTGTCCGTCCAGGACTGCCGCAGGCTGATCCACAGCCTGCTCAGAGACTATTCCACCTGGGACAGCCCGGACGTCGATGAGGAAGAGGACTGATACTCCCCTTCCCCCCACTCTCCCTTCTTGTGTGTTGTCTTTCAATAAAGCTTCGGGCCTGTGATTTCCCCCTTCCCTATCCCCTCCTACCCACTCCCCTATCCCATCACTTGTCTGTAATGCTTTGTTGTTTGGCGTTAGTGAATGCAAGAATGTTAGTGTAGCATGTGGTGTAATGTATAGCATAGGCTAGCCTGTACTGTGTATTATACTGTCATGTTATGTTTGACGACTGTTATTATTTATTATTTACTGCTTCATGGCTTGCGCTGCGTCGCAGTAATGTTTGTATGATGACGATTGATTGTCAATAAAGCAATTTTCAATCAAAATCTGTTCTTATCAGTCCTTGTAAGGATAGATAGCTCGGAGAACCACTGGGGGCTATAAACACTAGCTTAGCGATCCAAGAGCGTTCCAGACGAAGCCGGCGACGAACTGCGGAGAAGAACCACCGAAGACGAAGATCCAGAAGGGAGAAGCCGCCATCGGGGAAGAAGCTCCGGGAGATCGCTGCCGGGAAGAAGGAGAACTGCGACAGAGACCTTCGGAGAAGAGCCGCTGCTGAAGGGGATCTTTGAAGAAGCTCGGCCGCAGAAGAAGCTCGACGAGGAACCGCTGCGGAAGAAATTTCGTGGAAGAACCTCGGCCAGCAAGGAGAAGATTTGCATAGCTCCGCCCCCTTCGGGAAAGAGCTATCGAAGATCCTCCCCAAGCGACAGGAACAGCTGGAAGAAGCCATGGCCTCAACCAGCAACCCTGCCACCCAGAAGAAGAAGGCTGATGGACCAGGTGAGCCGACCCAGGCCAGGACATCTCCTCCTGAAGCCTCCTCAAGCCAACAGGCCACCAGGAAGCCGAACCAGGCTGCTCCAACCCTGGAGCCCTGGATGAAGCAGACTGTGGCCCTGAAGCTGAAGGAGGTGGACGGGAGAGTGCCGGACATGACGGAAGAAGTGTTCTGCCAGAAGATGCTCCTGGACCAGGGCTTCGCTAAGCCGGAGACCATCAGCATCCAGGCCTTCATGACCGGGATGTTCTTCGTGACCTTCGCTTCGATCAACATCTGCAGAAGGTACTGGGAGATGGTGAAAGCGGCGAGGCCTGAATCCCCTTTCTCTCGCTTTGTGGGCAACTGCCCTGTCCAAAGAGAGGAAAGGCGGGTGACGGTCTCAATGCGGAACCCACACACCCCCGGCAAAGACATCACCACGCTCCTGAAGCGGTTCTGCACAGTGGTGAGGGAACCCACCCACATCCTGAACGGACTCGGCTTCTGGACTGGCAAGTGGTCGGTAATCGTCCGACTGAACAAGGATTCGAGCGCGGAAGACGGCCTCCAGCACCTGCCCCAGTCATTCTCGCTGGGCAACTCCTACGGCCTCATCTACTACCCGGACATGCCGCAGATCTGCAGGAGATGCAGCAAGAAGGGTCATTCGGTGAAGGACTGCAAGGAGGACGCCTGCAAGAACTGCCGGGTAACAGGACACGAGACCAAAGACTGCCCGAAACGGACAATGTGCAACCTCTGCGGACAAGCAGCCCACTCCTACAAGGACTGCCCGAAGAGGGATCGATCCTGGGCAACTGTAGCGGCGAAAGCTCCGGCCAGAGGGAACCCCGCCCCAGCCAGAGCTCCAGCGGCGCAGAAGACCGGGAATAAGAAGGATGGTAAGAAGACGACAGTCCCTCCCCCCCGTCTCCCGGCCCTCCCTCGCCCTACCCTTCCCACCCTCCCTCGCCCGGCCCTCCCCACCCCCCCGTCCCCAACCCCTGTCACCCCCACTGAGGCTCTCACCTTCTCCTACCCACCCATCTCAGTGGTCCTGTCACCTGCACCTCTCCCAACCCAGCCTCCCTTCTCCCCAGCTCCAGCAGCACTAACATCTTCCCCTCCAGCTGCTGGAATCCTCTCCCTGGAGGATTTTCCCCCTCTTGTCTCCTCAGGTGCCATCCAGAGGAAGAGAAAGGTGAGGGACAGCCCAGCTGCTGAGTCCTCAAAGCGACAAGTCGTAGAAATCTGCGAAGATTCCCTTGCGCAGCAGGAGGAAATGGAGCAGATGGTGGAGGAACTCGTGTCTGAACCTGAGGTCATCGACTTCACAACAGACATCCAGGTGGCTACAATCCTGGAACAATTTTTGTCAGAGGGCCTGCTGGATCTTTCGGACCCGCCAGGAGAGGAGGATCCGCCCGACCGGACTGGTAACTAAGGTGTATCGTTTGCACTGACCTTCTTTATTCTCCCCCATGGCTGCTAAACTTAACATCTTTAGCCTCAATGTGAGGAGTGTTAGAGATAGGACTAGATGTCAGATGGTGCTAACTTTTCTTTCCAAGCAGTCGAGTGATGTATTTATGCTGCAGGAATGTACTCTCCCCTCTTCCAGGTCATACCATCATCTGGCCAGGCAGTGGACCCATGGCCCGTCCTACTGGTCTGGTGGGGGCGACTGTAAGTCTGCAGGGGTTGCCATCCTGATTAGGGGAAGCGTATTTACTGTTGACTCTGTCCAGGAGCTCGCCTGCGGCCGCTTGTTGGTCGTAGACGGTTCCTGGGCAGGAGAGCCGATTAGGCTCATCAACGTGTACGCTCCCCCTATGAAGGCTGAGCGCCTGGAACTATTCCAGACCCTGCGGACCCAGCTCGCCACCACTAGGGCAGTGGTGATGGCCGGGGACTTCAACTGCCCCATCGAAGAGGATGGACGAAGTTCCGGCACTTCAATCAAACTGGATGTCAGTTCCAAACTGCTTATCGAGATGGTAACCGAAGCATCCTTGCAGGACGTTGTGGGCTCCATGGGGATCGGCTCTGTGAACTATTCATGGAGCCGACCCGATGGCTCACTTCGTTCTCGGATTGACTTTGTGTTCACCTCCCGGGCAGTCAAGCAGCATGGACACTCCATGATCCCCTGCTTCTTCTCTGACCACAGGGCCATTCTCTTCCAGGGTGCCATCGGCCACGGTTTTCCTCCCGGCCCTGGCTCCTGGAAGCTGAATTGTGCCCTGCTGGAAAGAGAGGAGGTACTGGCGGAACTTAGAGACGCCTATATTGTTTGGAGGAATGATAAAGTTTTCTTTGACAAAACCTGTGACTGGTGGGAATATGTTAAAGTTGAGTTTCGTTGTTTCTTTCAGGCAAAAAGTCGTCAACAGGCGTGTGAGAGGAAGAGAGACTTCAGAGAGATGCAGCGTCAGCTGCGATCCCTGCAAGACCTCCTTCAATGCGGCTGGGACGTCAGGAAGGAGCTGGAGGAAGCCAAAAAGGGCCTAAAAAGGCACTTTGAGGAGGAATCCAAGCGAATTGTCTTTCGTTCCAAGGTGGAGAACCTGGAGAAGGGTGAGAAATGTAACTCGTTCTTTTTCAGGAAACTCCATGCCGGCCACACGCCCCTGAAGGAACTTCGAGATGAGACCGGAAACATGCATTCTGGGAAGAAGGAGGTGATGGGAGTCGTCACAGACTACTACCGAAGCCTCTACTCCCGGAAAACCACTGACCCCGAAGCCGCCGATAAATTCCTGTCAGGTATCACTAATCATCTTGATCCTGCAGGTACGGAGGCTATGGATGTACCCCTGACGGTGGAGGAACTGCTCTCTGCCGCTAAATCCTTCAGACCCGGCAGGACCCCGGGCAGTGATGGTCTCCCAGCAGAGCTCTATGTAGCGCTGGGGGACTTGATCAGTCCGGACCTGCTGGAGCTCTATGAGGAGATGGTGGTGGAGGGTAGAATGCCACCGTCCTTGAGAGAAGGCATGATCACGATCTTGTATAAGCGGAAGGGGGAGAGATGTGACCTGAAAAACTGGCGTCCCATCTCTCTCCTGAACGTGGACTACAAGATCCTCGCCAAAGTATTGGCCAACAGACTGAAGGTTGTCATCGGACAGATCATCGGATCGGACCAAACCTGCGGCATTCCTGGCCGTAGGGTGGCCGACAGTCTTGCCCTGGTGAGGGACACGGTGCATTACATGCAAAGCCGCCGTACACACGCGGCCCTGGTCAGTCTGGATCAGGAGAAGGCTTTTGACCGGGTCTCTCACGAATTCATGGGTAAGGCTCTGCGTAGGCTGCGGCTTGGCAGGTTGTTCTGTTTGTATGTTAACCTGATGTATTGCGACATTTACAGCTCGGTGCTGGTAAACGGCTGGAAGACTGACCCCTTTCCTGTATCGTCGGGGGTTAGACAAGGCTGTCCTCTTTCACCTCTCCTTTTTGTTTGTGTTATAGAGCTCTTCGCAGAGGCTATCCGGCAGAATGGAGAGATCAGAGGGATCACCGCACCAGGTCCAGGACACTTCGAGGTCAAATGCTCGCTGTACATGGACGACGTGACCGTCTTCTGCGCTGACCAGAGTTCGGTGACTGCACTCGTCCAGACCTGTGAGGAGTTCGGACGCGCTTCAGGGGCAAAAGTCAACTGCGGGAAGTCGGAAGCCATGCTCTTCGGAAAGTGGTACCTGCCTTCTCCTGCCTCCTTCCCGTTTACTATCAAGCCGGACTTCATCAAAATTCTGGGAGTCTGGTTCGGTAAGGAAGGTGCAGCCCTAAAGTCGTGGGAAGAACGCTTGGCCAAAGTCAACCAAAGGATCGGACTGTGGAGCCTCAGACAACTCACTATTGAGGGCAAAGCAATGGTCCTGCGTGACGAAGTCTTGCCTGTGCTACAATACACTGCACAGGCATGGCCCCCTCTTGCCACCGTCTCGAGGGCCATTACCAGGACTGTGTTTCGCTTCATCTGGGGCTCGAAAATGGACAGAGTAAAGCGGACTGTTATGTACAAGGAGCCCCGCAAAGGTGGGAAGGGTATACCCGACATTCCCACTCTGCTGCGGATCGCTTTTGTATGTGACTGTGTTCGTAGGACTCTGAGGACAGCAAACGGCTCTGCGGGCAAGGCCATGTCCCGCTACTTCCTCCTTCCCCTCTGGCGAGGTTTTGGCTGGGACAAGTGGGACAGCTCCTTCCCTTACAACTGGCACGCTCCCTGGTTCTACGGAGATGTCGTCCGGTTCGTGAGGGAGCATCAACTGGAGGGTCTTAAGCCCGACTTGTGGAAACCTAAGACGATCCACAAGCACATCAGAGCAAAGGACTCACTGGAGTCTGTTCCAGGGCTTCATGCCGACACGTTGGAGACTGTTTGGACTAACGTGTCATCTGGCAGGTTGACCAACGGGCACAAGGACATTTCATGGATGGCCATCCAGGGAGGACTGCCTCTTAGGTCATTCATGCATGCCCGCAACCTGTGCAAGACCCGGTACTGCCCCAGGTGCCCCTTCACGGAGGAAACATCTTTGCACATTTTCTGGCAGTGCCCCTTTGCACAGGGTCTGTTGAAAGCCTTGGAACATGAACTCAAGGACTCAGTACCCAGGAACAGACTGTCGTACCGCTCGGTACTTTATGGACTATTTCCTGGGAATACCACGGATGGAGCAATCCAGGAAGCCTGGCGCCTTATGAACTGCTTTAAGGACGCTATATGGTTTGCCAGGAACCGTCTGATTTTGCGGAGAGAGAGTGTGTCCGTCCAGGACTGCCGCAGGCTGATCCACAGCCTGCTCAGAGACTATTCCACCTGGGACAGCCCGGACGTCGATGAGGAAGAGGACTGATACTCCCCTTCCCCCCACTCTCCCTTCTTGTGTGTTGTCTTTCAATAAAGCTTCGGGCCTGTGATTTCCCCCTTCCCTATCCCCTCCTACCCACTCCCCTATCCCATCACTTGTCTGTAATGCTTTGTTGTTTGGCTTTAGTGAATGCAAGAATGTTAGTGTAGCATGTGGTGTAATGTATAGCATAGGCTAGCCTGTACTGTGTATTATACTGTCATGTTATGTTTGACGACTGTTATTATTTATTATTTGCTGCTTCATGGCTTGCGCTGCGTCGCAGTAATGTTTGTATGATGACGATTGATTGTCAATAAAGCATTTTTCAATCAAAAAATCTGTTCTTATCAGTTTAATATCTGATACGTCCCCTATCTGGGGACCATATATTAAATGGATTTTTAGAACAGGGAGATGGAAATAGAGCTTGCTCTGTCCACTCCACGCATTGACCTGGTATTGCAGTATTTCCAGGACCGGTGCACCCTTCCCTTATGTGTTGACTAAAATCAGATTCCAAAAGTGCTATTTGTGTTTGCTATTGTTTTTGTCTTTCTGATGGGATCTCCCCTTTTAATCCCATTATTTCAACACCTGTTGGACAATGCATTTGTACAGTCATGTGTGATAATGAGCTCATTTATTAAATGCAATTAATTAATACATTGCCACCTCTTGTTGTGTGTGTGTGTGTGTGTGTGTGTGTCTTCTGTGTTTCTGTGTTTCCGGCATTTCACATTGGAACAGCTCATTCACCTTCCTTGTCTTCTCTCCGCCCTCCCTCCTAGGTAAGTTAAAGAGCTGCACCTGAGCCAGCCACTGATTGATGCAGCACCACAGTCAAATAGTGGAGTGGAGTGGAGTAGGGGAACAGCAAACAGCCATTAAAGCAGCCAGCCGCCTACCCGCCACAATGGACCTACCTGTGTACACTAGATGGATGTGATGGAATGTACTGTCGTCCCTACATTTCAAGAAGAAGTAAGAATTGCAGTTGCAACAAACCCTTGCTTGCCTACAAAGAGAGCAGCAATTTGGATTTGTTACTTTGTTACCTGGAAGAATAACAAACTGTGCAAGGATGGAGGTTGTAGGAGCAAGGAGAAGTTGTCTGTAAAGTTGGTGGATGCTTATTTTCCATTTTGCAGTCCCTTGTCTCCCTCTTGTGGCCTCCTGGAGGCAAATAAATGTGCAAAAAAAAGACAGCCTGGCGGCCGGCTGTTGCAGTGTTGCCCTCTCAGGCAACACTGAGTGACTGACTGAGCCTCACCGTCTTATATAAAGTTCAGACGGAACTTTGCACGTGTCATAGTGGAGCCCTCAGGATTCCAGAGCCAGCTTTCTGACATCATAATGGGGCCTCAGAGATAGATAAAAGCCTGGGCCCAGGCAGTGTTGGTCAGTGCTGCTCAGCAGGCAGCACTGGACTGGATTAAAGCTAATACAAGTTGTGAAGGAACAAGGGGTGGCTGTGGGCATGCACTTACTGCTGCTGCTGCTGCTGCCAGTATTTGCACGGCAGGAGGGCATTTGGGCGTTGCCAAGAAGGCGTTTTTATGTAGATTCCTCCTCTTTCAGCACTGCATTGTGGTGCAAGCAAAAGAAGCAAATCCTGTGTAGCTTCCTCTCCGGCCTTTATTCACCTCCCGCTTAGTAGCTGTAAATGTGTGTGAGCCTGCAGGGCCCCATGGAATTGCCTAGAAGTAGGCTGAATCGCTGCAAGGGGTGAACAGCAGTATTAGGCAGGCTCGGTCAACGCCAGGCCCATTCGGGTTATCGCTTCTCGGCCTTCTGGCTAAGCTCAAGTGGTTTAGCTAGGGGGACCTTGGGAGTACGCTCTTCCTTCGGCCTTGTGGCATCGGCAGCTTGCTGTCTTAAGCCACCTGCTGCTATAGGGGGAAGACTACGAACAAGACCGAAAAGGCGATCGATCATCATGGGTGTGATCATCCGTTATATTCCAGCCGGCGAAGCGCGGATTCGTTTTTCGTTTCGATTTGAAGTGGAGGAGAGCAAGGTGGATCGGTTCCAGTTACCTTACTTCGTGAGAGAAATCCTTTACAAGATCTTGTTGGTGAAGAAGGAGACCATCGTTTGCCTGAGGGATTCCAGGAAAGGAGCCTACATTTTGACCTTGGATTCTATTTCTGCCTGCCAAAATTTATTTGAGGTACTCAAGACCTGCAAAGAGAACCCGGAGCTCGATGGACTGACCGTAACCATCCTTTATTCTGGTGGGGATGTGCCTTTGGTGGTATGTATGTATAACCCTTTTGTGCCTGTGGAGGACATTGCTTTGTTTCTGAGAAAATACTGCAGTAGCATAAAATATTCGCATAAGGTCATGAACTCGGAAGATTTGTGGACTGGCAAACACAAGTTTTTTGTTAAATTGGCTGGAGATCCAGGTGGTGTTGGGGGACTGTGTCATCCACCATCAAACTTTTCCATTGGGCGTGACAAGGGATATCTCTTTTACCCAGAGATGCCTCTGTTTTGCAGGAAGTGCAAGAAATTTGGCCACACTGCAGATGGTTGTGAAAGTCCGGCTGTCTTTTGTGGTCGCTGTAATAAAGAAGGTCATCTGTCTAAGGACTGCAGCACAATGGTCTGCAATGTTTGTGGAGAAGAAGGTCATGCCTTTAAGGACTGCAGTATGCGTACATCCAGATCTTGGGCTGATCGAGTGGCTGGAAGGAGTGGCGCTGTCCAGGTTGGGCTCCCTGCTGCGGACCCAGGGGGGAGTAATCAACCTGAGCAGCCAAAACTACTTGCTGAGAAGCCAACAGTAAAAATCAAGACCGGGGTGGAGCTTGTGGGGCACTCTGCTGCTGCAGCTGAGGTGGGGAGGGCACTCCCTGCTGAGGCTGTAGCTGGTGGAAAGCCCAGATCAAGTGAGGAAGCCATGGAAGTCGCCTTAAGGGAAACAAAACGCAAGAAAGGCAAAAAAGACGGGGAGGAGCAACCCCTGGGAGTTAAAAGACCCTCAAAGATGAGTGCTGAAGAAATTGATACATGTCAGCTAATGTCAAGGCCTCTAATACCACTAATGTCAGCGTCTGATCCTTTCAATATTGAGGATTTTGTAAGTCCAGAGTCACTATTGGGCTTTATATCCGAAAGTTCGAGCTCCAGCTGATAAAATCATCTATTAGATGGCATCTTTAAAATATGCCTCACTTAATGTGAGAAGTTTGAAGAGCCCCACACGGAGGGCTGCTTTGTTTAAGTATTTGGAGTCTGTGGACTGTTCTATTTATTTTTTACAGGAATGTGCAATTGATCACAGCCCAAACTACAGTGATATCCGGAAGGACTGGACTATTGGGCCATCAGTCTGGTCTGGAGATAACATAAATAAAAATTCGGGTGTTGGGGTTTTATTTAGAGGTTCAGATATACAAATATTGTCATATTTTGAGATTGTTCCTGGGAGAGCTCTACAGGTGAATGTCAAGTATAATGGGTTAGAGATCAAGTTGATAAATGTGTATGCTTCACCTGAGAAACAAGAAAGGGCTGATTTGCTTAATGATATGCAAGTTTTTATCCCAGGGCCAACACCGATTCTAATGGCTGGTGATTTTAATTGTAATATGAGTGGTGAACAGCGTGAGAGTAGAAGTGTACATGTGAGAACGGATAAAACAGAGAAACAACTTAAAAATTTTACAATAGATTTTAATCTCTCTGATATGTGGAAGAGTTTACATCCCAATGACCCTGGATATACTTGGGAGAATAATGTCTGTAAATCTAGAATAGATTTTGTTTTAATATCAGATAGTGTTAAATTGAATAATATTTCTCTTTTATCTAATATATTCTCAGATCATAAATGTTTGTATGCACATGTCACTTTACCTGGCCTGGAGAAAGGAAGAGGAGTCTGGAAACTCAATACTACATTGCTGGAAGATATGCAAATTAAAAATGAGTTTATTCTTGTATATAAAAAATGGAGGTTGGGTCAGTCTAAATACGAGAGTATTCTGGCATGGTGGGAGGAGGTAAAGAAATGGATAAAACAGTTTTTTATTAGGAAAGGGATGCAAAAGGCCAGGGAAAAAAAACAGTGGTTTAAAGTATTGAACACAAAAATGCAGACGTATTACAGGTTAAAACAAGAGGGTCTAGAAATGGATGATGTTATTGCAATGACAAAAAGTGATATCAAGAATGCGATAAGTGCAAAAGGTAAGGAGGTGATTTTTAATGCAAAAGTGCAATGTTTAGAAAATGATGAGAAATGTTCAAGGTTTTTCTTTAAAAAAGTGGTGGAAAATAAAGGAATGATTGTCGAGATGGAAGGTAAGAAGACAAATGACGAGATTTTAGTAGAAGCGCAGAAGTTTTATCAGGATCTTTTTAATAAAAAAACAATTGACCATTCTTTTACTGAAGACCTTTTAAATGCTATGGATTTAAAACTCGAGAATTCTGATCAGGAAAGTCTATGTGAGAGTGTGAGTTTACCAGAACTGTTGAGTGTGTTTAAAAGTTTCTCTAAGGGGAAAACACCAGGCTCTGACGGATTACCCGTGGAGTTTTACTTATGCTTCTGGTCTATTTTAAAAGATGATCTTATAAGTGTTTTTAAAAACGCTCTTTCATGTAAAATTTTGCCTGCCTCCTGGCGTGATGGAGTAGTTACTCTGATTTTTAAGAAAGGTGATAGGACAAAATTGGAGAACTGGAGACCTATAACCTTATTAAATGTGGATTACAAAGTGTTAGCAAAGGTCTTAGTAAATAGGATGAAAAAAGTGATCTCCAAAGTAATTCACAGTGACCAAGTATGTGGAGTGCCAGGGAGGAAAGTAAGTGATCATCTTAATCTTATCAGAGACGTTCTATGGTATCAGAAACAATGCAAACAGAGAGTGGCGATTTTATCTTTAGATTTTCAAAAGGCCTATGATAGGGTCTCGCATGAATTTTTATTGATGGTCTTAAAAAGAATGTGCTTTCCTGATTTTATTATTGAAAGAATTGCGCTTTTATATAAAAATTGTGTTAGTCGTATTTTAGTAAATGGTTTTCTGTCTCAAGAAGTGTTTTTGCAATCGGGAGTTAAACAAGGATGCCCGCTTTCCCCGATACTTTTTATATGTACAATAGAGCCACTTTTAACCCTTTTAAGGAAAGATAAGATTATTAAAGGTGTGCCAATTCCTGGGAGTGGAGGACAAAGTGTCAAGACTATAGCCTATATGGACGATGTTAACATTTTTTGCACAAATGAATCATCCTTGAAACGTGCAATAAGGCAAACTGAATACTTTTGTGAGGGTTCTGCCTTTAGATTAAACAAAGAGAAATGTGATTGCTTTGCAATAGGGGAATGGTGCAATACGGAAGTACAAGTGCAATATAATAAGATCAAGATTTTAGGGATTATCTTTGATAGTGGAAATAATGGAGAAGAAAGTTGGTCTATAGTGAAAGAGAAAGTACAAAAGAAGATAAGTTTTTGGAAAATGAGAAAATTAACTATTGAGGGGAAGATACTTATTATGAAATCTCTGCTTTTACCTATAATGTTATATCTAAGCATTGTTTTCCCACCGAAAGAATGCACTTTAAAGTTTTTAAATAAGATTTGCTTTCATTTTATATGGAGTTCAAAAATGGATAAAATTAAAAGAGAGGTTATGTTTACGGCAAAGAAATTGGGAGGTAAAGATGTACCAAACATTAAGAGGTTTTTATATGTGAAATTCTTTTCTATGTGTTTTAATGGCCTACACGGTCATAGTTATTGGTCGTATTTTCTAAGATATGCTGCTGGTCATATTTTTAGGAAAAGAAAATGGATAACCTTGTCTTTAACATCCCCTGTTCTATATGTTCCCCCAATTCATTATGCTATTTTAGAAAGAATTATTCGTATGTATGATATTAGTGGTTTTGATGCAAATGTTTTAAGTAATACAAGAAAATTAAATTTGGAAGTTAGGAAGAACGAACAACTATCAATGGTTTTAAATTATTCTGTTGAAAAGACTCAAAAAATATGGAGAATGACCAATATGGCTTTCCTGTCAAATGAACTCAAGGACTTAGCATGGCAAATTGTACACCAATGTTTACCTACCCGGGATTTTCAACATAAGAGAAGGCTAGTTAGAACTGCAAAATGTACGAGAGCAGGATGCTTTAATGATGAGACAGTTCTACATTTATTTTGGAATTGTTTTTATGCTCAAAATGTTTGGCGTTATATTGGTTCTCTGTTGAAATTTGTATCTGATCTTAATGTTTTGAATCATGAAGTAATACTATATGGTGTTTTTAATGTCCCGACAAGTGAAAAGAGTCGAGTTCTATGGATTACTGTAAATTGTATAAAGATGGCATTGTGGAAAGTTAGAAACATCTTGCTTTTTAAACGTGATTCCATTACAGAGAAGGACTGTATTAAGTTGGCTCTTAGTGAGATGTACGTTTTTTATCTCCTGGACAAAAAAAGGTTGGGACTGAGGAAAGCAAAGAGCCTTTGGAATATTCATCTATGGAATATGTTTCTGCAAGATTAAGTTGCTTTTCTGATGTCAGGACTTTGATGTTCTTTGTTCTTATCTGTTGTTCATGTTTTGCAAAATTCTTCTGATATAATGTATTGTATTTTCTGAATAATTCAATAAAAAAGTAAAAAATCAAAAAAAAAAAATCTGTTCTTATCAGTCCTTGTAAGGATAGATAGCTCGGAGAACCACTGGGGGCTATAAACACTAGCTTAGCGATCCAAGAGCGTTCCAGACGAAGCCGGCGACGAACTGCGGAGAAGAACCACCGAAGACGAAGATCCAGAAGGGAGAAGCCGCCATCGGGGAAGAAGCTCCGGGAGATCGCTGCCGGGAAGAAGGAGAACTGCGACAGAGACCTTCGGAGAAGAGCCGCTGCTGAAGGGGATCTTTGAAGAAGCTCGGCCGCAGAAGAAGCTCGACGAGGAACCGCTGCGGAAGAAATTTCGTGGAAGAACCTCGGCCAGCAAGGAGAAGATTTGCATAGCTCCGCCCCCTTCGGGAAAGAGCTATCGAAGATCCTCCCCAAGCGACAGGAACAGCTGGAAGAAGCCATGGCCTCAACCAGCAACCCTGCCACCCAGAAGGAGAAGGCTGATGGACCAGGTGAGCCGGCCCAGGCCAGGACATCTCCTCCTGAAGCCTCCTCAAGCCAACAGGCCACCAGGAAGCCGAACCAGGCTGCTCCAACCCTGGAGCCCTGGATGAAGCAGACGGTGGCCCTGAAGCTCAAGGAGGTGGACGGGAGAGTGCCGGACATGACGGAAGAAGTGTTCTGCCAGAAGATGCTCCTGGATCAGGGCTTCGCTAAGCCGGAGACCATCAGTATCCAGGCCTTCATGACCGGGATGTTCTTCGTGACCTTTGCTTCGATCAACATCTGCAGAAGGTACTGGGAGATGGTGAAAGCGGCGAGGCCTGAATCCCCTTTCTCTCGCTTTGTGGGCAACTGCCCTGTCCAAAGAGAGGAAAGGCGGGTGACGGTCTCAATGCGGAACCCACACACCCCCGGCAAAGACATCACCACGCTCCTGAAGCGGTTCTGCACAGTGGTGAGGGAACCCACCCACATCCTGAACGGACTCGGCTTCTGGACTGGCAAGTGGTCGGTAATCGTCCGACTGAACAAGGATTCGAGCGCGGAAGACGGCCTCCAGCACCTGCCCCAGTCATTCTCGCTGGGCAACTCCTACGGCCTCATCTATTACCCGGACATGCCGCAGATCTGCAGGAGATGCAGCAAGAAGGGTCATTCGGTGAAGGACTGCAAGGAGGACGCCTGCAAGAACTGCCGGGTAACAGGACACGAGACCAAAGACTGCCCGAAACGGACAATGTGCAACCTCTGCGGACAAGCAGCCCACTCTTACAAGGACTGCCCGAAGAGGGATCGATCCTGGGCAACTGTAGCAGCGAAAGCTCCAGCCAGAGGGAACCCCGCCCCAGCCAGAGCTCCAGCGGCACAGAAGACCGGGAAAAAGAAGGATGGTAAGAAGACGACAGTCCCTCCCCCCCCTCTCCCGGCCCTCCCTCGCCCTACCCTTCCCACCCTCCCTCGCCCGGCCCTCCCCACCCCCCCGTCCCCAACCCCTGTCACCCCCACTGAGGCTCTCACCTTCTCCTACCCACCCATCTCAGTGGTCCTGTCACCTGCACCTCTCCCAACCCAGCCTCCCTTCTCCCCAGCTCCAGCAGCACTAACATCTTCCTCTCCAGCTGCTGGAGTCCTCTCCCTGGAGGATTTTCCCCCTCTTGTCTCCTCAGGTGCCATCCAGAGGAAGAGAAAGGTGAGGGACAGCCCAGCGGCTGAGTCCTCAAAGCGACAAGTCGTGGAAATCTGCGAAGATTCCCTTGCGCAGCAGGAGGAAATGGAGCAGATGGTGGAGGAACTCGTGTCTGAACCTGAGGTCATCGACTTCACAACAGACATCCAGGTGGCTACAATCCTGGAACAATTTTTGTCAGAGGGCCTGCTGGATCTTTCGGACCCGCCAGGCGAGGAGGATCCGCCCGACCGGACTGGTAACTAAGGTGTATCGTTTGCACTAACCTTCTTTATTCTCCCCCATGGCTGCTAAACTTAACATCTTTAGCCTCAATGTGAGGAGTGTTAGAGATAGGACTAGATGTCAGATGGTGCTAACTTTTCTTTCCAAGCAGTTGAGTGATGTATTTATGCTGCAGGAATGTACTCTCCCCTCTTCCAGGTCATACCATCATCTGGCCAGGCAGTGGACCCATGGCCCGTCCTACTGGTCTGGTGGGGGCGACTGTAAGTCTGCAGGGGTTGCCATCCTGATTAGGGGAGGCGTATTTACTGTTGACTCTGTCCAGGAGCTCGCCTGCGGCCGCTTGTTGGTCGTAGACGGTTCCTGGGCAGGAGAGCCGATTAGGCTCATCAACGTGTACGCCCCCCCTATGAAGGCTGAGCGCCTGGAACTATTCCAGACCCTGCGGACCCAGCTCGCCACTACTAGGGCAGTGGTGATGGCCGGGGACTTCAACTGCCCCATCGAAGAGGATGGACGAAGTTCCGGCACTTCAATCAAGCTGGATGTCAGTTCCAAACTGCTTATCGAGATGGTAACCGAAGCATCCTTGCAGGACGTTGTGGGCTCCATGGGGATCGGCTCTGTGAACTATTCATGGAGCCGACCCGATGGCTCACTTCGTTCTCGGATTGACTTTGTGTTCACCTCCCGGGCAGTCAAGCAGCATGGGCACTCCATGGTCCCCTGCTTCTTCTCTGACCACAGGGCCATTCTCTTCCAGGGTGCCATCGGCCACGGTTTTCCTCCCGGCCCTGGCTCCTGGAAGCTGAATTGTGCCCTGCTGGAAAGAGAGGAGGTACTGGCGGAACTTAGAGACGCCTATATTGTTTGGAGGAATGATAAAGTTTTCTTTGACAAAACCTGTGACTGGTGGGAATATGTTAAAGTTGAATTTCGTTGTTTCTTTCAGGCAAAAAGTCGCCAACAGGCGTGTGAGAGGAAGAGAGACTTCAGAGAGATGCAGCGTCAGCTGCGATCCCTGCAAGACCTCCTTCAATGCGGCTGGGACGTCAGGAAGGAGCTGGAGGAAGCCAAAAAGGGCCTGAAAGGGCACTTTGAGGAGGAATCCAAGCGAATTGTCTTTCGTTCCAAGGTGGAGAACCTGGAGAAGGGTGAGAAATGTAACTCGTTCTTTTTCAGGAAACTCCATGCCGGCCACACGCCCCTGAAGGAACTTCGAGATGAGACCGGAAACATGCATTCTGGGAAGAAGGAGGTGATGGGAGTCGTCACAGACTACTACCAAAGCCTCTACTCCCGGAAAACCACTGACCCCGAAGCCGCCGATAAATTCCTGTCAGGTATCACTAATCATCTTGATCCTGCAGGTACGGAGGCTATGGATGTACCCCTGACGGTGGAGGAACTGCTCTCTGCCGCTAAATCCTTCAGACCCGGCAGGACCCCGGGCAGTGATGGTCTCCCAGCAGAGCTCTATGTAGCGCTGGGGGACTTGATCTGTCCGGACCTGCTGGAGCTCTATGAGGAGATGGTGGTGGAGGGTAGAATGCCACCGTCCTTGAGAGAAGGCATGATCACGATCTTGTATAAGCGGAAGGGAGAGAGATGTGACCTGAAAAACTGGCGTCCCATCTCTCTCCTGAACGTGGACTACAAGATCCTCGCCAAAGTATTGGCCAACAGACTGAAGGTTGTCATCGGACAGATCATCGGATCGGACCAAACCTGCGGCATTCCTGGCCGTAGGGTGGCCGACAGTCTTGCCCTGGTGAGGGACACGGTGCATTACATGCAAAGCCGCCGTACACACGCGGCCCTGGTCAGTCTGGATCAGGAGAAGGCTTTTGACCGGGTCTCTCACGAATTCATGGGTAAGGCTCTGCGTAGGCTGCGGCTGGGCAGGTTGTTCTGTTTGTATGTTAACCTGATGTATTGCGACATTTACAGCTCGGTGCTGGTGAACGGCTGGAAGACTGACCCCTTTCCTGTATCGTCGGGGGTTAGACAAGGCTGTCCTCTTTCACCTCTCCTTTTTGTTTGTGTTATAGAGCTCTTCGCAGAGGCTATCCGGCAGAATGGAGAGATCAGAGGGATCACCGCACCAGGTCCAGGACACTTCGAGGTCAAATGCTCGCTGTACATGGACGACGTGACCGTCTTCTGCGCTGACCAGAGTTCGGTGACTGCACTCGTCCAGACCTGCGAGGAGTTCGGACGCGCTTCAGGGGCAAAAGTCAACTGCGGGAAGTCGGAAGCCATGCTCTTCGGAAAGTGGTACCTGCCTTCTCCTGCCTCCTTCCCGTTTACTATCAAGCCGGACTTCATCAAAATTCTGGGAGTCTGGTTCGGTAAGGAAGGTGCAGCCCTAAAGTCGTGGGAAGAACGCTTGGCCAAAGTCAACCAAAGGATCGGACTGTGGAGCCTCAGACAACTCACTATTGAGGGCAAAGCAATGGTCCTGCGTAACGAAGTCTTGCCTGTGCTACAATACACTGCACAGGCATGGCCCCCTCTTGCAACGGTCTCGAGGGCCATTACCAGGACTGTGTTTCGCTTCATCTGGGGCTCGAAAATGGACAGAGTAAAGCGGACTGTTATGTACAAGGAGCCCCGCAAAGGTGGGAAGGGTATACCCGACATTCCCACTCTGCTGCGGATCGCTTTTGCATGTGACTGTGTTCGTAGGACTCTGAGGACAGCAAACGGCTCTGCGGGCAAGGCCATGTCCCGCTACTTCCTCCTTCCCCTCTGGCGAGGTTTTGGCTGGGACAAGTGGGACAGCTCCTTCCCTTACAACTGGCACGCTCCCTGGTTCTACGGAGATGTTGTCCGGTTTGTGAGGGAGCATCAACTGGAGGGTCTTAAGCCCGACTTGTGGAAACCTAAGACGATCCACAAGCACATCAGAGCAAAGGACTCACTGGAGTTTGTTCCAGGGCTTCATGCCGACACGTTGGAGACTGTTTGGACTAACGTGTCATCTGGCAGGTTGACCAATGGGCACAAGGACATTTCATGGATGGCCATCCAGGGAGGACTGCCTCTTAGGTCATTCATGCATGCCCGCAACCTGTGCAAGACCCGGTACTGCCCCAGGTGCCCCTTCACGGAGGAAACATCTTTGCACATTTTCTGGCAGTGCCCCTTTGCACAGGGTCTGTTGAAAGCCTTGGAACATGAACTCAAGGACTCAGTACCCAGGAACAGACTGTCGTACCGCTCGGTACTTTATGGACTATTTCCTGGGAATACCACGGATGGAGCAATCCAGGAAGCCTGGCGCCTTATGAACTGCTTTAAGGACGCTATATGGTTTGCCAGGAACCGTCTGATTTTGCGGAGAGAGAGTGTGTCCGTCCAGGACTGCCGCAGGCTGATCCACAGCCTGCTCAGAGACTATTCCACCTGGGACAGCCCGGACGTCGATGAGGAAGAGGACTGATACTCCCCTTCCCCCCACTCTCCCTTCTTGTGTGTTGTCTTTCAATAAAGCTTCGGGCCTGTGATTTCCCCCTTCCCTATCCCCTCCTACCCACTCCCATTTCCCATCACTTGTCTGTAATGCTTTGTTGTTTGGCTTTAGTGAATGCAAGAATGTTAGTGTAGCATGTGGTGTAATGTATAGCATAGGCCAGCCTGTACTGTGTATTATACTGTCATGTTATGTTTGACGACTGTTATTATTTATTATTTGCTGCTTCATGGCTTGCGCTGCGTCGCAGTAATGTTTGTATGATGACGATTGATTGTCAATAAAGCATTTTTCAATCAAAAAATCTGTTCTTATCAGTTTAATATCTGATACGTCCCCTATCTGGGGACCATATATTAAATGGATTTTTAGAACAGGGAGATGGAAATAGAGCTTGCTCTGTCCACTCCACGCATTGACCTGGTATTGCAGTATTTCCAGGACCGGTGCACCCTTCCCTTATGTGTTGACTAAAATCAGATTCCAAAAGTGCTATTTGTGTTTGCTATTGTTTTTGTCTTTCTGATGGGATCTCCCCTTTTAATCCCATTATTTCAACACCTGTTGGACAATGCATTTGTACAGTCATGTGTGATAATGAGCTCATTTATTAAATGCAATTAATTAATACATTGCCACCTCTTGTTGTGTGTGTGTGTGTGTGTGTGTGTGTCTTCTGTGTTTCTGTGTTTCCGGCATTTCACATTGGAACAGCTCATTCACCTTCCTTGTCTTCTCTCCGCCCTCCCTCCTAGGTAAGTTAAAGAGCTGCACCTGAGCCAGCCACTGATTGATGCAGCACCACAGTCAAATAGTGGAGTGGAGTGGAGTAGGGGAACAGCAAACAGCCATTAAAGCAGCCAGCCGCCTACCCGCCACAATGGACCTACCTGTGTACACTAGATGGATGTGATGGAATGTACTGTCGTCCCTACATTTCAAGAAGAAGTAAGAATTGCAGTTGCAACAAACCCTTGCTTGCCTACAAAGAGAGCAGCAATTTGGATTTGTTACTTTGTTACCTGGAAGAATAACAAACTGTGCAAGGATGGAGGTTGTAGGAGCAAGGAGAAGTTGTCTGTAAAGTTGGTGGATGCTTATTTTCCATTTTGCAGTCCCTTGTCTCCCTCTTGTGGCCTCCTGGAGGCAAATAAATGTGCAAAAAAAAGACAGCCTGGCGGCCGGCTGTTGCAGTGTTGCCCTCTCAGGCAACACTGAGTGACTGACTGAGCCTCACCGTCTTATATAAAGTTCAGACGGAACTTTGCACGTGTCATAGTGGAGCCCTCAGGATTCCAGAGCCAGCTTTCTGACATCATAATGGGGCCTCAGAGATAGATAAAAGCCTGGGCCCAGGCAGTGTTGGTCAGTGCTGCTCAGCAGGCAGCACTGGACTGGATTAAAGCTAATACAAGTTGTGAAGGAACAAGGGGTGGCTGTGGGCATGCACTTACTGCTGCTGCTGCTGCTGCCAGTATTTGCACGGCAGGAGGGCATTTGGGCGTTGCCAAGAAGGCGTTTTTATGTAGATTCCTCCTCTTTCAGCACTGCATTGTGGTGCAAGCAAAAGAAGCAAATCCTGTGTAGCTTCCTCTCCGGCCTTTATTCACCTCCCGCTTAGTAGCTGTAAATGTGTGTGAGCCTGCAGGGCCCCATGGAATTGCCTAGAAGTAGGCTGAATCGCTGCAAGGGGTGAACAGCAGTATTAGGCAGGCTCGGTCAACGCCAGGCCCATTCGGGTTATCGCTTCTCGGCCTTTTGGCTCAGATCTCGTGTCTGACTGAAAGGTCTTTCCAAAGCTTGTCGAGCTCTTGGCCATAGGGCATCGGTGGTTCGCCATCTTAAGCCCTATGCTGCTATAAGGAGAGGACCTGCGAGGAGAATTCGAGGAGAAGGCGATCCCCACAAAGCGAGGATGGAGGCTACTATGCGTTTTTCAAGATCCGATGAACTGAAGATAAAGGATTCCTTCAAGATCGAGGTTGGAGATGATGCCAGAGACAAGTTCCAGCTGGGTTTCTTCGTGAGGCGAGTTTTGCTGGAGATCCTTGGGATAAAGAGAGAAGACATCCTAGCTCTCCAAGATGCTCCAGGTCGCTATACCCTTACCCTGGTATCGGAAGCTGCTTGTCAAAGCTTGTACAGGACCATCAGGTTGAAGTTGGGTGAGGAAGACCTTAAAGGTCTAGTCTTTGTTATTCTGTTTACCACTGAAGAAAAGCCTCTGGTGGTTCATATGAGTAATCCCCATGTGCTCCTGGATGACATCAGCTTCTTTCTTCAGAGACATTGCGCCTCAGTGCGCTTTTCCCACAAAGTCCTGAACTCTGAGAAGCTGTGGACAGGAAAATATAAGTTTTTTGTCAAGCTGAAGGAAGACTCAGAAGGAATTGGGGGATACCATCACCCCCCTTCAGGATTCTTAATTGGCAGAGACAGAGGACGTCTGTTTTATCCTAACATGCCTTTGTTTTGCCGGAAATGTATGGACTTTGGGCATACGTATGAGAACTGCCCAGAAGAGGTGGCAGTTTGTAAAAAGTGTTACCAGAAGGGCCACGCAACTTTCAGTTGTCCAAATGTGATGGTCTGCAACATTTGCCGTGTACCAGGGCATGCCTTTCGGGACTGCCCTTTGAAGAAAACTGGCTCTTATGCAGATGCGGTCAGAGGGCAGCCAGGGGCTGCTGGGACATCTTCAGCGCAGAGGCCAGCGGCGAAACCTCCGCAAGGAGAAGGCTTACCTGACGTGGGTGCTCCGGCTGTCTGGTCGGATTGCCCTGATGGATTGGAGAATGCTGATCCTGTGAGACCTGAGGCTAAAGCAGGGGAGAGATCGTCTGTGGCAGCCAAAGGTCTTGGTTCAAAAAACTCTGAAGATCTAGAGAAGGCTAAGATCATGAGACAGGTGAAACCCGAAGCCAAAGTGGGGGAGAGATCTTCTACAGAGGCCAAGGGTCACAGTCTGGAAGAAGCCATGGATCTAGAAGTGCAGAGGAAAAGAAAACCTGAGGAAGAGGGATCAAGTGTTGGCTCTAAAAGGTCCAGCACGCCTCAATATAAGCCCCTAGTGACACCAGCTAAACTGACACCTCCGGCAAAGCAACCTCCAGCAAAACCGCCTCCGGCAAAACCCCCACCATCCGATCCTGCCAATATTGAATTTTCGGATTCAGAAGACGTGTCTAGCCCCTGCACCCCAGTGGGCTTCATGTCAGATTCGGATAGTAGTGCCCACTAATCCGAATGATCTATGGCAAACAGCATTAAAATTTCCTCACTCAATGTGAGGAGTCTAAAGGGTCCGACAAGGCGGGCCGCTTTATTTTCGTATTTATCTACAGTGGACTCAGACATTTTTTTCGTACAGGAATGCGGAATAGATTTTGACATGAACTATGCAACTCTAAGACAAGATTGGACTTTGGGCAATTCCATATGGTCTGGAGATAATGAAACCAGATCAACCGGTGTTGGAATATTGTTTAAGTCTAAGGAGTTCAAAGTCAATGCATTCAAGGAAGTTATGCCCGGAAGAGCTCTGTTTGCTAATATAACCCATCATGGGGTGGACTTAAGACTTCTCTGTGTTTATGCCTCGCCTGTAAAAGAAGAAAGGTCGCAGTTGTTGGAGGATATACAATGCTACTTACCTGGTTCATCCCCGCTAATAATAGCTGGCGACTTTAATTGTATCTTATCCGGTGAGAAGAGAGAAGGTAGCACTGGAGAGCCAAAAAAAGACAAAACAGAGAAACAGTTAAAGGACCTGCTCATAGACTTTAAACTAAAGGACACCTGGAGAGACCTGCAAAAATCTGACCCGGGTTACACCTGGGAAAATGCTGTTACGAAGTCCAGAATTGACTTTACTTTTGTTACAGAGCAAATTATTCCAAAATCATCTTTGTTAATTTCCAATATTTTTTCAGACCACAAAATGATTCAGACACAATTAGAAGTCCCCAGACTTGTCAAAGGCAGAGGAGTCTGGAGACTCAATACAACGCTACTTCAAGAAACTGCAATAAAGACAGATTTTTTAAACCATTATAACCATTTAAAAAGTAAACAGAAAAATTACGCTTCCATGCTAGAGTGGTGGGAATACGCCAAAAATAAAATCAAAGAATTCTTTGTCAAAAAAAGCATTGCGAGAGCAAGAGAGAAGACGAAGTGGCACAACACACTCAACACCAAGCTACAAACGTACTACAAACTTAGAAGTGCTGGTATAGACATGGAAGACTTAATTATAAATGTAAAGGAACAAATCGCAAAAGAAATTGAGAACAAAGGGAAAGAAATCATCTTCAGCTCAAAAATTGAAATTCTTGAGAAAAATGAAAAATGCTCTAGATATTTCTTCAAAAAAAACGTCAGCACCAAAGAGATGATTAAGGAGCTGGAAGGCGAAACAACAGCAGACGGCATGCTTGCCAAAGCTCAAAGCTTTTATCAAGAACTTTTTAACGACAAACCTATAGACTTGTCTTTTACTGAGGATGCTATTAACACTCTAGATTGCACGTTATCCAAAACCGACCAAGAACTGTTATGTAAGGACATTACTTCTGAAGAACTTCATGCTGCTGTCAAAAGCTTTTTATTTGGGAAAACCCCGGGATCTGACGGTCTTCCCGTAGAATTTTATAGGGAATTTTGGGACATTTTAAGTGTGGACTTTTATCTTGTTATTAAGGAAGCCTTTAAAAGTGATCTGCTACCACTATCCTGGAGAAGTGGACTCGTATCTCTAATTCATAAAAAAGGAGAAAAATCTCGGTTAGAAAACTGGAGACCAATTACGCTTCTCAACGTGGATTACAAAATTATGTCCAAAATTTTAGTTAACCGTTTTAAAGGGGTTTTAAGCCAAGTTATAAATATGGACCAAGTTTGTGCAGTACCAGGGAGAAGTGTGACAGAACATCTAAACACCATCAGAGATGTAATTTGGTACCAGCAAGATAGACAGCAGAATTTAGCCATCTTGTCATTAGATTTTCAGAAGGCATTTGATCGTGTGTCTCATAGGTTTTTATGGTTAGTTTTAAAAAAGATGTGTTTTCCAGATGCTTTTATACGACAAATTGCGCTTTTATACAAAAACTCTTTTAGCAGAATATTAGTCAACGGCTCGCTAACAGACGAAGTTAAACTGCACTCAGGAGTTAAACAGGGGTGCCCCCTGTCGCCCATACTATTTATATGTGCCATTGAACCGCTTCTGTCAATGATCAGAAAAGACAAGGTTGTCAGAGGTGTTCCCCTACCCGGAGGTGGTGGGAACGAAGTTAAAGTCATGGGCTATATGGACGATATCTCTATCTTCTGTTCATCACAGGTTGCCCTTAGACGAGCGATAAGAATTACAGAATTTTTTTGCCTAGCCTCTGCTTTTAAACTTAATATTGACAAAAGTAGTTGTTTTACGATTGGAGATTGGACTGATTTTTTTATGCCAAGCTTAAAAATGCAAACCGACCAAATTAAAGTTTTAGGCGTAATCTTCGATCAACAAAATAATGGTGCGCAAAGCTGGGAAGACGTAAAAAACAAGTTACAAAAGAAAATAGATTTATGGATGTTGAGAAAACTTACCTTGAGTGGCAAAATTCTTGTCATAAAAGCCATTCTGCTTCCGATTATGCTGTACTTGAGTTTTGTGTTTCCACCGAATGAGTTAACTGTTAAAAGACTTCAAAGAATGCTATTCCAATTCGTATGGAGTTCGAAATTCGAAAAGCTAAATAGACAGACAATGTTTAAATCACTTAGTAAAGGTGGTAAAGATGTGCCAAATGTAAAACTTTTTCTATATTCTAAGTTTTTTAGCCTCTGTTTTAAAAGTGTGTCTTTATGTAATAATTGGTCCTATTTTTTACGATATGCTGCAGGACATATTTTTAGGCGACGCAAGTGGATTTCTATGTCATTATCTAGTCCAGTTTTAATATTTCCACCCAAGCAATATATTATTTTAGAAAAGGTAATAAAACAACATAACCTTGAGTCCTTTGAGGTGGAGACTTTGAAAAATCCGAGGAAATTGTCCCTAGAAATAAAGAAAAAAGATACAATGACACCCATTTCTAACTTTTCTTTCAACAGAAGCGCTGCTATATGGGAAAAAGTTAATGCACCCTACCTTACAAACAGCCACAAAGACATTGCCTGGATGATGGTTCATGACTGTCTGCCCACCAGATTTTTCCAGCACAGAAGGGGATTGAGCAATTTCAGTGTCTGCCCTAGACAACAATGCTGCTATGATGAGACGACCTTGCACATATTCTGGAATTGTCATTTTGCACAGACTGTTTGGAAAGAATGTGGAGAACTTTTAAAATTCTTAACTGGTCTTAGCTTTTTAAACTTTGAAGTGATTTTTTATGGTATTCATGAGACACTGCCAAAAGAAAAAGAAAGAGTTTTATGGTGCACTATAAACTGCATAAAAAACGCACTATGGAAAACCAGAAATATTTTATTGTTCAAGAGAGATTATATTAGCGAAAAAGAGTGTATAAAATTAGCAATCAGTGAACTGTATTTATATTACCTGCTAGACAAGAAACGTTTAGGGAAAAGAAGAGCACAGAGCACATGGCACTTTAGTTGTTGGAAGATGTTATACTAGACCTTGTTCTTAAGAAATTAGTTTAATTAGACTTAGTTAAATTCAAAAGAAAAAATCTGTTCTTATCAGTTTAATATCTGATACGTCCCCTATCTGGGGACCATATATTAAATGGATTTTTAGAACAGGGAGATGGAAATAGAGCTTGCTCTGTCCACTCCACGCATTGACCTGGTATTGCAGTATTTCCAGGACCGGTGCACCCTTCCCTTATGTGTTGACTAAAATCAGATTCCAAAAGTGCTATTTGTGTTTGCTATTGTTTTTGTCTTTCTGATGGGATCTCCCCTTTTAATCCCATTATTTCAACACCTGTTGGACAATGCATTTGTACAGTCATGTGTGATAATGAGCTCATTTATTAAATGCAATTAATTAATACATTGCCACCTCTTGTTGTGTGTGTGTGTGTGTGTGTGTGTCTTCTGTGTTTCTGTGTTTCCGGCATTTCACATTGGAACAGCTCATTCACCTTCCTTGTCTTCTCTCCGCCCTCCCTCCTAGGTAAGTTAAAGAGCTGCACCTGAGCCAGCCACTGATTGATGCAGCACCACAGTCAAATAGTGGAGTGGAGTGGAGTAGGGGAACAGCAAACAGCCATTAAAGCAGCCAGCCGCCTACCCGCCACAATGGACCTACCTGTGTACACTAGATGGATGTGATGGAATGTACTGTCGTCCCTACATTTCAAGAAGAAGTAAGAATTGCAGTTGCAACAAACCCTTGCTTGCCTACAAAGAGAGCAGCAATTTGGATTTGTTACTTTGTTACCTGGAAGAATAACAAACTGTGCAAGGATGGAGGTTGTAGGAGCAAGGAGAAGTTGTCTGTAAAGTTGGTGGATGCTTATTTTCCATTTTGCAGTCCCTTGTCTCCCTCTTGTGGCCTCCTGGAGGCAAATAAATGTGCAAAAAAAAGACAGCCTGGCGGCCGGCTGTTGCAGTGTTGCCCTCTCAGGCAACACTGAGTGACTGACTGAGCCTCACCGTCTTATATAAAGTTCAGACGGAACTTTGCACGTGTCATAGTGGAGCCCTCAGGATTCCAGAGCCAGCTTTCTGACATCATAATGGGGCCTCAGAGATAGATAAAAGCCTGGGCCCAGGCAGTGTTGGTCAGTGCTGCTCAGCAGGCAGCACTGGACTGGATTAAAGCTAATACAAGTTGTGAAGGAACAAGGGGTGGCTGTGGGCATGCACTTACTGCTGCTGCTGCTGCTGCCAGTATTTGCACGGCAGGAGGGCATTTGGGCGTTGCCAAGAAGGCGTTTTTATGTAGATTCCTCCTCTTTCAGCACTGCATTGTGGTGCAAGCAAAAGAAGCAAATCCTGTGTAGCTTCCTCTCCGGCCTTTATTCACCTCCCGCTTAGTAGCTGTAAATGTGTGTGAGCCTGCAGGGCCCCATGGAATTGCCTAGAAGTAGGCTGAATCGCTGCAAGGGGTGAACAGCAGTATTAGGCAGGCTCGGTCAACGCCAGGCCCATTCGGGTTATCGCTTCTCGGCCTTTTGGCTAAGATCAAGTGTAGTACTTTAGGGTATTGCCTTGTTTCTTGGTCAGGAGGTGCCCTGGTACCCTTTTCCTTGGCCTGGGGGGATCGTCTCTTTCACAAGAGACTTCACCCCTCTGCTGCTATTGGGGAGGAGGATTAGTCCAGGGCAACGAGGAGCGATCACCCACCTGACACCTCGGTGTTGAAGGTCTATCCTGAAAACCATCAGAATGGAGGCCATACCGGAATATATGAGGACCAGGAATGCTGTTCGTTTTACGGTGACGGAACTGGAAAGGACCAAGAAAGACCTGCGTTTCCTGAGCGAAGATTTGTTGCTGGGACTGTTTCGGCTGAGCAAGGAGGACATACTGGCGGTAATGGACTACCCACAGAGAGGTGTCTATGACGTCACGTTCATCAATGAAGAAACGTATTTGAAGTTTTCGGTAAACTTGTTGAAGTCACGTGAAGATCCAAAGTTGGAAGGTGTGGTGTTGGTACCACACTTTTCTGTGTGGCAGCGTCTTGTGACCGTCAAGATGTACTCGCCATATGTTGAAGAGGAGGATATTAGTATATTCCTAGGGAAGTATTGCGAGAAAGTTGTGGAGAAAGGCAAAGTTCTGAATGAATTTGGCTTCTGGACCGGAAAATGGAGATTTTTTTGTTCAATGAAACTGGACAGAACTTCAGGAAAAATGGTAACCCCACCAGCTCGCTTTAAAATTGGAAACACGACTGGAGATTTGTTCTTTTCTGGAATGGACATTTTTTGCAGGAACTGTAAGAAATATGGGCACAATACAGCAGAATGTCAAAAGATTGTGTGTACAAAATGTTTGCATGAAGGCCACGACTATCAAGACTGCAAAGAGGAAAAGATTTGTAACATGTGTGGAGAGGGTGGGCATGTCTTCAGGATATGTCCAAAGAGACATAGAAGAGGAGTGCAACAAGAGAGTGGAGCAAGCAGGGAGAAAAGTAAACCGAATATTGAAGAGGTTTCTTCAGTAACGGAAAAAGTGGAGAATAGTGGAGGAGGAGGTATTAAAGATACTGATGTGGGCAAAGGTAAAATTGCTGAAAAAAGGAAAATTGGGAAAGCTAAAATATCTAAAGAAGAAAGTGAAGAAAGAGAGGATATAATAAGAGAGTCGATTAATTTACGGAAGAAGGCGGATGTAGAGGTTTTGCGTGGAATAATAGAGACGCATTTGACAAAACAATTTTTCCGTTTTATGGAAACATATAAAATACCACCTTGGTTGGTGGAAGAGGTCAAGAATGAATGGGATGGTAAACCCCTGAAGCAGGAACTATTGGAGATGCTTGCTGTTTGCGCGGTTAGAAAAGGCTTGGTGACATGATTTAAATGTTTCTGATGTCAGGACTTTGATGTTCTTTGTTCTTATCTGTTGTTCATGTTTTGCAAAATTCTTCTGATATAATGTATTGTATTTTCTGAATAATTCAATAAAAAAGTAAAAAATCAAAAAAAAAAAAAAAAAAAAAAAAAAAAAAAAATCTGTTCTTATCAGTTTAATATCTGATACGTCCCCTATCTGGGGACCATATATTAAATGGATTTTTAGAACAGGGAGATGGAAATAGAGCTTGCTCTGTCCACTCCACGCATTGACCTGGTATTGCAGTATTTCCAGGACCGGTGCACCCTTCCCTTATGTGTTGACTAAAATCAGATTCCAAAAGTGCTATTTGTGTTTGCTATTGTTTTTGTCTTTCTGATGGGATCTCCCCTTTTAATCCCATTATTTCAACACCTGTTGGACAATGCATTTGTACAGTCATGTGTGATAATGAGCTCATTTATTAAATGCAATTAATTAATACATTGCCACCTCTTGTTGTGTGTGTGTGTGTGTGTGTGTGTCTTCTGTGTTTCTGTGTTTCCGGCATTTCACATTGGAACAGCTCATTCACCTTCCTTGTCTTCTCTCCGCCCTCCCTCCTAGGTAAGTTAAAGAGCTGCACCTGAGCCAGCCACTGATTGATGCAGCACCACAGTCAAATAGTGGAGTGGAGTGGAGTAGGGGAACAGCAAACAGCCATTAAAGCAGCCAGCCGCCTACCCGCCACAATGGACCTACCTGTGTACACTAGATGGATGTGATGGAATGTACTGTCGTCCCTACATTTCAAGAAGAAGTAAGAATTGCAGTTGCAACAAACCCTTGCTTGCCTACAAAGAGAGCAGCAATTTGGATTTGTTACTTTGTTACCTGGAAGAATAACAAACTGTGCAAGGATGGAGGTTGTAGGAGCAAGGAGAAGTTGTCTGTAAAGTTGGTGGATGCTTATTTTCCATTTTGCAGTCCCTTGTCTCCCTCTTGTGGCCTCCTGGAGGCAAATAAATGTGCAAAAAAAAGACAGCCTGGCGGCCGGCTGTTGCAGTGTTGCCCTCTCAGGCAACACTGAGTGACTGACTGAGCCTCACCGTCTTATATAAAGTTCAGACGGAACTTTGCACGTGTCATAGTGGAGCCCTCAGGATTCCAGAGCCAGCTTTCTGACATCATAATGGGGCCTCAGAGATAGATAAAAGCCTGGGCCCAGGCAGTGTTGGTCAGTGCTGCTCAGCAGGCAGCACTGGACTGGATTAAAGCTAATACAAGTTGTGAAGGAACAAGGGGTGGCTGTGGGCATGCACTTACTGCTGCTGCTGCTGCTGCCAGTATTTGCACGGCAGGAGGGCATTTGGGCGTTGCCAAGAAGGCGTTTTTATGTAGATTCCTCCTCTTTCAGCACTGCATTGTGGTGCAAGCAAAAGAAGCAAATCCTGTGTAGCTTCCTCTCCGGCCTTTATTCACCTCCCGCTTAGTAGCTGTAAATGTGTGTGAGCCTGCAGGGCCCCATGGAATTGCCTAGAAGTAGGCTGAATCGCTGCAAGGGGTGAACAGCAGTATTAGGCAGGCTCGGTCAACGCCAGGCCCATTCGGGTTATCGCTTCTCGGCCTTTTGGCTAAGACCAAGTGTATTTATACAGGAGGTTTTTAGTCAGAAGGTGCTCAGGTACCCTCTCTCTCGGCCTCGGGGGATCGTCCAGGTTCGCCTGGACTTCACCCCCGTGCTGCTATTTGGGAGAGAGGCTTAGTCCTGAGCAACGAGTTGCGATCCCCCCCCCAGCCCTTTGGTACGTCTCAGGACCCCATAGGGCGCAGCATTTTGCTGTGCGGTTCGGCCTGGCCACGGAAATGGCAGGCGAGCCAGATGCGGTGCCGGTGTATGCCCGGCTAAAGAACTCTGCCCGATTTATCGTGGCAGAGGGTGGAGGCGGTCCACGTGGCGTGAAATTTTTGGTCAACACGATCTTGGAAGAACTACTGGCGGTCCACAAAAACGAGATTTTGGCTATCCAGGACTACCCGAAACGAGGAATATTTGATGTAACCTTTATGGGAGAAGGAATCCTCCGTGATGCCATGGACCGAGCTGAGAGGAGAAAAGGTGAACTCGTGGTAGCGGGAGTCCAGGTAATAGAACATGCCTTTGAAATTACCAAACTCGTTGTGATTAAAATGTACTCCCCATATGTGAAGGATATGGAAGTGGCAGCATTTCTAGCTGCCTACTTCAAGAACGTCAAACTATTGGGGAGAGTTATGAACGAGTGTGGAGTGTGGACCGTCAAGTGGAAGTTTTTAGTGACTTTGATAAAGGACCCCTCCACCCAAGAAACGAGATTACCACCGGCTCGTTTTAAAATTGGAAATGTGAATGGCGACCTCTATTTTTCAGGGATGCCAAACTTCTGCAGGGCCTGCGGTACCTATGGACATACCAGTTTTAACTGCGATGTCACCTGTAGAAACTGTGGAAGCAAAGAGCACAATATAAGAGAATGCTCACAAGAGAAAAAATGTAATTTTTGCCAAAAAACTGGTCATCTGTACTATTCTTGTCCCCATAGGTACCGAGGCGAAGAATATGAGCAACCCGAGGCGCCCCCACGTGCTCCACCAGCGGACCAGTCCCACCCCCGGGGAGAGGAGCATGCCGGGGCCACGAAGGAGCAGCGAGGCACCTGGGCTTCAGTGGTGCGGAATAATGGAGCCAAAGCGGGTGCCTCGCAGCCAGCAACCTCTGAGGAAAGGATGGAGCCCAGCGCCAAAGATAAAAGGCAAGCTAAGAGGAAGGCGGAAAAGGAGCAGGCCACCAATGATACTGTGGCATCCCAGAGGGCTGGTTGTCCAGTGGGTGCCGGGCCTGCTCCTGTACCTGGGTCTCAGGAGTCTGACTCCGAGCAGGAGAACTGGGTAGCGGTGGGTCCCCGAAAAAAGGGAAAACAGGAGCGTGCTGGTAGGAGGGAATCAGGGGAGGAGCAGATGGACACATCCGTGAAGAAAAGTGGGGCTCCTCCTAGGACCACCTCCTCGCCTGACCTGGTGAGGAGGGTGGGCACTGTTCCCTCCCAGATACCGGACACCCCGCCGTGTGCGCAACCTCCCCCTCTAAGACGGCGTCAACAGAGCCTGGGGGGAGAGGCGGGGCCCTTGGGGGACCCACCCGAAATGGACCTACGTGGTCACCCAGTTGAGACCCAGGTGACGCTAAGCGAGAGTGGGCTCCCCTTGTACGAGATAAGAGTTGCTGGCACGGCTCTCAGTGAAGGTAGTTCCTCTCCCTTTTCGTCCCTCTTTGCAGGCGATTCGGACGAGGGTGGGGATATGAGCGCAAACGAGAATTCTGGTAATGCTGGTGGAGGAAATGTCTGATTTTAAGTTCCACGAATATTTATTATTTTAAAATCAAGACGTTATTTTAATCTCCACAATGTCTGAAGTAAAGGGAATCTCCCTCAACGTGAGGGGCGCCAAGTCCAAAGTTAGAAGGGTTGCTCTCTTCAGCTTTTTAGCTGGCCTGGCAGCCTCTGTTTTTTTCCTGCAGGAGTGCGGCATTCCCCATATGATGAAGTACCATAAATACCAAGAGGATTGGAAGTATGGTCCATCAGTCTGGTCTGGATCTAACGAGTCCAGATCAGCAGGGGTCGCCATTCTTTTTAAGGGAAACGTTTTAATCGATTTTATCCAAGAGATTCTTCCAGGACGTATTTTATTGGTTAAGGCTTTTATTGACGGTGTGAAATGGCAGTTCTTAAATTTTTATGGCTCACCTGACAAAAATAAAAGAGAAGAAATGTTAGCGATTTTACCTCTTTTTATTAACACGACTGAGCCTTTTATCCTCGCAGGTGATTTTAATTGTATCCTGAGAGGGGAACGCCGGCTTACCAGTGCTACAAGCAGGAACTATGATAAGACCTCTGGACTGCTCAAAGATATGGTGGGTGATTTTAAGTTAAAAGACGTTTATAAAGAATGTAACAGGAGCAGTCCAGAGGAAGCCGGCGTTACCTGGAGCAACGCCACCTGTAGCTCCAGGATAGATTTTATTTTTTGTAACGAGAATCTACTGCCTTTTAAATGTGAAGTTTTAACCAATGTGTTTTCTGATCACAAGCTTTTATCATTTTATGTAAAGCGTGATTTTAATAACATTATTAGTAAAAAGTCCTGGAAGTTAAATGTTTCCCTTTTAGATGATCCACAGGTTTTTACCGATTTTATTGAATTTTACAAAGAGAGTAGGCGGGTGAGAGACACACGGGCTCCCATCACTGAATGGTGGGAGAAAATGAAAAGAAAAATAAAAGAATTTTTTATTAAAAAAAGTGTGGCAAAAGCCAGAGAGAAGCAGGCTTTTTTTAAAATCCTTAACACCCGCCTACAGACCCTGTACAAGATGAGAGAGCATGAGATAGATGTAAAAGACGACATCACCAACTTAAAAAAAGAGATAGCTCAGTGCCTGGAGCAGAAAGGCAAAGAAATTATTTTTCGTTCTAGGATACAACACGTGGAAGAGAACGAGACCTGCTCCAGGTACTTTTTTAAGAAAATGAACAATAAAAAAGCTATTCTTAAAAATATTGATGGGGTGTCGGATGTACAGGGTCTTTTAAGTAAAGTTCATGAGTTTTATACTGACCTTTTTAATGTGAAAACTGTGGATCGTGATTTTATGCGTGACTCGCTGAAGGAGATTACCACTGTTTTAGACCCTGTCTCCCAGAATTTTTTATTGCAGGAACTGTCGGAGCAGGAGATTTTAGAGACAGTGAAGAGTTTTAAAGCAGGTAAAGTTCCTGGCCCGGACGGTATACCCAGCGAGTTTTATGTCAAATTTTATGATATTTTAAAAGATGATCTCTTAAACCTTTTTACCGAAGTCTTTCATTCCAAGATGCTGCCTAAGTCCTGGCGGAAGGGTGAGGTCTCCTTGCTATACAAGAAAGGTGACATCGCAGTTTTAGAGAATTGGAGACCAATAACCCTTCTGAATAGTGACTACAAAATAATGGCAAAACTATGCGCAAACCGTTTAAAAGCCATAGTACCCCACATCATACACTCTAACCAGGTGTGTGGGGTGCCAGGCCGTAGCATCTGGGATAATATTAATTTAATAAAAGATGCGATTGAAGACACAAAATCTAGAAACGGAAAATTAGCCATTTTATCCATAGATTTTCAAAAAGCTTTCGACCGAGTATCGCACTTTTATCTTTTTAAGGTTTTAGAGCGGATGGGTATACCTGAAGGTTTTTTATTATCTATTAAAGCCTTTTATAAAGATTGCACAAGCAAAATTTTAGTAAATGGTTTTAAGACACAGGACGTTCTTTTAAACTCTGGGGTGAAGCAGGGGTGTCCCTTGTCCCCACTGCTTTTCATATGTGCACTAGAGCCTCTGCTATGCGCAATACGCCGGGACAAACAGATACGTGGAGTCCCCCTGCCAGGGGGAGGCGGCATAGAGGCTAAAGCAGTGGGGTACATGGATGATGTGGCGATACTTTGTAGGGACACCCTCTCGCTTCAGAAAGCCCTAAAACAAATTGAGTTTTATTGCTGTGCTTCCGGTTTTAGAATAAACTTCAGCAAAAGTAATATTTTAAGCATAGGAAGCATGGTTTTTAGAGACGTACCCGTTCCTGTGTCAGATACTATTAAAGTTTTAGGTATCTCCTTCAGTGAGCACGACAATGGTTTTATAAGTTGGGACATGGTGGCGCAGAAGGTAAACAATAAAATTTGTATGTGGAATATGAGGAAACTCACTATGGAGGGAAAAATTTTAATCATAAAAATGGTCATTTTACCCCTTCTTTTATACACAAGCATGGTGTTCCCTCCCCCAACAGTTTTATTACGAAAAATAACAAAAGCATGTTTTACCTTCTTTTGGAGTTCCAGGATGGAGAAATTGAAACGAGAAACGGTAATAAAGTCCAAACCAAAGGGTGGCAAAGATTTTCCTGATTTTAATAGGTTTCTTTTAATTAAGTTCTTTAGTTTCTGTTTTAATTCCCTTTTTAAAGAGCACTATTGGTCTTACTTTTTACGTTTTAATACTGGGTTTTTTATGCGGAGGTTTGGTTGGTTCAACATAATTTTATCCTCACCATACGCTTTTAAATTACCAGCGAATTACGTAATTTTAGAAAAAATAGTGGCTCTCTTCAATTTAAAAGGGAAGACCGTGAACGAACTTAAAAACAGCAAGAAAATAATTAAAGACCTGAGAGAGAGCGAGACGGTCAGCAATGTAGAGAATTTTAATACGCAACGATGTGCTTTTATTTTCAAAATGAGTAATGTGTTTTATCTTTTTAATGCACAGATGGACCTGGCCTGGAGCTGCGTTCATCAATGTCTTCCATGCCGGGCATTCCAGTACAGAAGAGGATTCGCGAGGTCTGCCGTCTGCCCGAGGGAAGGCTGCCAGGCCGAGGAAACTATAAGACATATTTTTTGGACATGTGACTTTGCAAAACAATTTTGGAAAAAAATATTCCCTCTTTTGGTGAAGATGGCAGACCTAAAGGACTTAAACTATGAAGATATTTTATATGGACTTTTTGGATGCCCAACCGCGAGTCAGAAGATAATTGCATGGAAGACGATGAATTGCGCCAAAGAAGCTCTATGGAAGGCCAGGAACATCCTCCTTTTTAAGCACGACGTTTTATCGGTTGATGATGTTTTAGGTCTTTGTTTTAGTGAGATGTATATTTATTTTTTACTAGACAAAAAAAGGAATGCCACCCTTCTAAATAAATGGTTTGTGACTGACTGGAACTCCAAATAAATAAAGATTTGCCCCATGTCCCTCTACAAAAATTTTATGAAAATTTGATTTTACTATTGTTACAATGTAAAAATTCTTTGTATTTATCTATGTAACTAAAATGTGTTTTATTGTAAAATTGAAATTTTTATAAATAAATCATTGACACCCCCGCGAGGGGGTAGCCAACTGAAAAAAAAATCTGTTCTTATCAGTTTAATATCTGATACGTCCCCTATCTGGGGACCATATATTAAATGGATTTTTAGAACAGGGAGATGGAAATAGAGCTTGCTCTGTCCACTCCACGCATTGACCTGGTATTGCAGTATTTCCAGGACCGGTGCACCCTTCCCTTATGTGTTGACTAAAATCAGATTCCAAAAGTGCTATTTGTGTTTGCTATTGTTTTTGTCTTTCTGATGGGATCTCCCCTTTTAATCCCATTATTTCAACACCTGTTGGACAATGCATTTGTACAGTCATGTGTGATAATGAGCTCATTTATTAAATGCAATTAATTAATACATTGCCACCTCTTGTTGTGTGTGTGTGTGTGTGTGTGTGTCTTCTGTGTTTCTGTGTTTCCGGCATTTCACATTGGAACAGCTCATTCACCTTCCTTGTCTTCTCTCCGCCCTCCCTCCTAGGTAAGTTAAAGAGCTGCACCTGAGCCAGCCACTGATTGATGCAGCACCACAGTCAAATAGTGGAGTGGAGTGGAGTAGGGGAACAGCAAACAGCCATTAAAGCAGCCAGCCGCCTACCCGCCACAATGGACCTACCTGTGTACACTAGATGGATGTGATGGAATGTACTGTCGTCCCTACATTTCAAGAAGAAGTAAGAATTGCAGTTGCAACAAACCCTTGCTTGCCTACAAAGAGAGCAGCAATTTGGATTTGTTACTTTGTTACCTGGAAGAATAACAAACTGTGCAAGGATGGAGGTTGTAGGAGCAAGGAGAAGTTGTCTGTAAAGTTGGTGGATGCTTATTTTCCATTTTGCAGTCCCTTGTCTCCCTCTTGTGGCCTCCTGGAGGCAAATAAATGTGCAAAAAAAAGACAGCCTGGCGGCCGGCTGTTGCAGTGTTGCCCTCTCAGGCAACACTGAGTGACTGACTGAGCCTCACCGTCTTATATAAAGTTCAGACGGAACTTTGCACGTGTCATAGTGGAGCCCTCAGGATTCCAGAGCCAGCTTTCTGACATCATAATGGGGCCTCAGAGATAGATAAAAGCCTGGGCCCAGGCAGTGTTGGTCAGTGCTGCTCAGCAGGCAGCACTGGACTGGATTAAAGCTAATACAAGTTGTGAAGGAACAAGGGGTGGCTGTGGGCATGCACTTACTGCTGCTGCTGCTGCTGCCAGTATTTGCACGGCAGGAGGGCATTTGGGCGTTGCCAAGAAGGCGTTTTTATGTAGATTCCTCCTCTTTCAGCACTGCATTGTGGTGCAAGCAAAAGAAGCAAATCCTGTGTAGCTTCCTCTCCGGCCTTTATTCACCTCCCGCTTAGTAGCTGTAAATGTGTGTGAGCCTGCAGGGCCCCATGGAATTGCCTAGAAGTAGGCTGAATCGCTGCAAGGGGTGAACAGCAGTATTAGGCAGGCTCGGTCAACGCCAGGCCCATTCGGGTTATCGCTTCTCGGCCTTCTGGCTAAGCTCAAGTGGTTTAGCTAGGGGGACCTTGGGAGTACGCTCTTCCTTCGGCCTTGTGGCATCGGCAGCTTGCTGTCTTAAGCCACCTGCTGCTATAGGGGGAAGACTACGAACAAGACCGAAAAGGCGATCGATCATCATGGGTGTGATCATCCGTTATATTTCAGCCGGCGAAGCGCGGATTCGTTTTTCCTTTCGATTTGAAGTGGAGGAGAGCAAGGTGGATCGGTTCCAGTTACCTTACTTCGTGAGAGAAATCCTTTACAAGATCTTGTTGGTGAAGAAGGAGACCATCGTTTGCCTGAGGGATTCCAGGAAAGGAGCCTACATTTTGACTTTGGATTCTATTTCTGCCTGCCAAAATTTATTTGAGGTACTCAAGACCTGCAAAGAGAACCCGGAGCTCGATGGACTGACCGTAACCATTCTTTATTCTGGTGGGGATGTGCCTTTGGTGGTATGTATGTATAACCCTTTTGTGCCTGTGGAGGACATTGCTTTGTTTCTGAGAAAATACTGCATTAGCATAAAATATTCGCATAAGGTCATGAACTCGGAAGATTTGTGGACTGGCAAACACAAGTTTTTTGTTAAATTGGCTGGAGATCCAGGTGGTGTTGGGGGACTGTGTCATCCACCATCAAACTTTTCCATTGGGCGTGACAAGGGATATCTCTTTTACCCAGAGATGCCTCTGTTTTGCAGGAAGTGTAAGAAATTTGGCCACACTGCAGATGGTTGTGAAAGTCCGGCTGTCTTTTGTGGTCGCTGTAATAAAGAAGGTCATCTGTCTAAGGACTGCAGCACAATGGTCTGTAATGTTTGTGGAGAAGAAGGTCATGCCTTTAAGGACTGCAGTATGCGTACGTCCAGATCTTGGGCTGATCGAGTGGCTGGAAGGAGTGGCGCTGTCCAGGTTGGGCTCCCTACTGCGGACCCAGGGGGGAGTAATCAACCTGAGCAGCCAAAACTACTTGCAGAGAAGCCAACTGTGAAAATCAAGACCGGGGTGGAGCTTGTGGGGCACTCTGCTGCTGCAGCTGAGGTGGGGAGGGCACTCCCTGCTGAGGCTGTAGCTGATGGAAAGCCCAGATCAAGTGAGGAAGCCATGGAAGTCGCCTCAAGGGAAACAAAACGCAAGAAAGGCAAAAAAGACGGGGAGGAGCAACCCCTGGGAGTTAAAAGACCCTCAAAGATGAGTGCAGAAGAAATTGATACATGTCAGTTAATGTCAAGGCCTCTAATACCACTAATGTCAGCGTCTGATCCTTTCAACATTGAGGATTTTGTAAGTCCAGAGTCACTATTGGGCTTTATATCCGAAAGTTCGAGCTCCAGCTGATAAAATCATCTATTAGATGGCATCTTTAAAATATGCCTCACTTAATGTGAGAAGTTTGAAGAGCCCCACTCGGAGGGCTGCTTTATTTAAGTATTTGGAGTCTGTGGACTGTTCTATTTATTTTTTACAGGAATGTGCAATTGATCACAGCCCAAATTACAGTGATATCCGGAAGGACTGGACTATTGGGCCATCAGTCTGGTCTGGAGATAACATAAATAAAAATTCGGGTGTTGGGGTTTTATTTAGAGGTTCAGATATACAAATATTGTCATATTTTGAGATTGTTCCTGGGAGAGCTCTACAGGTGAATGTCAAGTATAATGGGTTAGAGATCAAGTTGATAAATGTATATGCTTCACCTGAGAAACAAGAAAGGGCTGATTTGCTTAATGATATGCAAGTTTTTATCCCAGGCCCAACACCGATTCTAATGGCTGGTGATTTTAATTGTAATATGAGTGGTGAACAGCGTGAGAGTAGAAGTGTACATGTGAGAACGGATAAAACAGAGAAACAACTTAAAAATTTTACAATAGATTTTAATCTCTCTGATATGTGGAAGAGTTTACATCCCAATGACCCTGGATATACTTGGGAGAATAATGTCTGTAAATCTAGAATAGATTTTGTTTTAATATCAGATAGTGTTAAATTGAATAATATTTCTCTTTTATCTAACATATTCTCAGATCATAAATTGTTGTATGCACATGTCACTTTACCTGGCCTGGAGAAAGGAAGAGGAGTCTGGAAACTCAATACTACATTGCTGGAAGATATGCAAATTAAAAATGAGTTTATTCTTGTTTATAAAAAATGGAGGTTGGGTCAGTCTAGATACGAGAGTATTCTGGCATGGTGGGAGGAGGTAAAGAAATGGATAAAACAGTTTTTTATTAGGAAAGGGATGCAAAAGGCCAGGGAAAAAAAACAGTGGTTTAAAGTATTGAACACAAAAATGCAGACGTATTACAGGTTAAAACAAGAGGGTCTAGAAATGGATGATGTTATTGCAATGACAAAAAGTGATATCAAGAATGCGATAAGTGCAAAAGGTAAGGAGGTGATTTTTAATGCAAAAGTGCAATGTTTAGAAAATGATGAGAAATGTTCAAGGTTTTTCTTTAAAAAAGTGGTGGAAAATAAAGGAATGATTGTCGAGATGGAAGGTAAGAAGACAAATGACGAGATTTTAGTAGAAGCGCAGAAGTTTTATCAGGATCTTTTTAATAAAAAAACAATTGACCATTCTTTTACTGAAGACCTTTTAAATGCTATGGATTTAAAACTTGAGAACTCTGATCAGGAAAGTCTATGTGAGAGTGTGAGTTTACCAGAACTGTTGAGTGTGTTTAAAAGTTTCTCTAAGGGGAAAACACCAGGCTCTGACGGATTACCCGTGGAGTTTTACTTATGCTTCTGGTCTATCTTAAAAGATGATCTTATAAGTGTTTTTAAAAACGCTTTTTCATGTAAAATTTTGCCGGCCTCCTGGCGTGATGGAGTAGTTACTCTGATTTTTAAGAAAGGTGATAGGACAAAATTGGAGAACTGGAGACCTATAACCTTATTAAATGTGGATTACAAAGTGTTAGCAAAGGTCTTAGTAAATAGGATGAAAAAAGTGATCTCCAAAGTAATTCACAGTGACCAGGTATGTGGAGTGCCAGGGAGGAAAGTAAGTGATCATCTTAATCTTATCAGAGACGTTTTATGGTATCAGAAACAATGCAAACAGAGAATGGCGATTTTATCTTTAGATTTTCAAAAGGCCTATGATAGGGTCTCGCATGAATTTTTATTGATGGTCTTAAAAAGAATGTGCTTTCCTGATTTTATTATTGAAAGAATTGCGCTTTTATATAAAAATTGTGTTAGTCGTATTTTAGTAAATGGTTTTCTGTCTCAAGAAGTGTTTTTGCAATCAGGAGTTAAACAAGGATGCCCGCTTTCCCCGATACTTTTTATATGTACAATAGAGCCACTTTTAACCCTTTTAAGGAAAGATAAGTTTATTAAAGGTGTGCCAATTCCTGGGAGTGGAGGACAAAGTGTCAAGACTATAGCCTATATGGACGATGTTAACATTTTTTGCACAAATGAATCATCCTTGAAACGTGCAATAAGGCAAACTGAATACTTTTGTGAGGGTTCTGCCTTTAGATTAAACAAAGAGAAATGTGATTGCTTTGCAATAGGGGAATGGTGCAATACAGAAGTACAAGTGCAATATAATAAGATCAAGATTCTAGGGATTATCTTTGATAGTGGGAATAATGGGGATGAAAGTTGGTCTATAGTGAAAGAGAAAGTACAAAAGAAGATTAGTTTTTGGAAAATGAGAAAATTAACTATTGAGGGGAAGATACTTATTATGAAATCTCTGCTTTTACCTATAATGTTATATCTAAGCATGGTTTTCCCACCAAAAGAATGCACTTTAAAGTTTTTAAATAAGATTTGTTTTAATTTTATATGGAGTTCAAAAATGGATAAAATTAAAAGAGAGGTTATGTTTACAGCAAAGAAATTGGGAGGTAAAGATGTACCAAACATTAAGAGGTTTTTATATGTGAAATTCTTTTCTATGTGTTTTAATGGCCTACACGGCCATAGTTATTGGTCGTATTTTCTAAGATATGCTGCTGGTCATATTTTTAGGAAAAGAAAATGGATAACCTTGTCTTTAACATCGCCTGTTCTATATGTTCCCCCAATTCATTATGCTATTTTAGAAAGAATTATTCGTATGTATGATATTAGTGGTTTTGATGCAAATGTTTTAAGTAATACAAGAAAATTAAATTTGGAAGTTAGGAAGAATGAACAACTATCAATGGTTTTAAATTATTCTGTTGAAAGGACTCAAAAAATATGGAGAATGACCAATATGGCTTTCCTGTCAAATGAACTCAAGGACTTAGCATGGCAAATTGTACACCAATGTTTACCTACCAGAGATTTTCAACATAAGAGAAGGCTAGTTAGAACTGCAAAATGTACGAGAGCAGGATGTTTTAATGATGAGACAGTTCTACATTTATTTTGGAATTGTTTTTATGCTCAAAATGTTTGGCGTTATATTGGTTCTCTGTTGAAATTTGTATCCGATCTTAATGTTTTGAATCATGAAGTAATACTATATGGTGTTTTTAATGTCCCGACAAATGAAAAGAGTCGAGTTCTATGGATTACTGTAAATTGTATAAAGATGGCATTGTGGAAAGTTCGAAACATCTTGCTTTTTAAACATGATTCCATTACAGAGAAGGACTGTATTAAGTTGGCTCTTAGCGAGATGTATGTTTTTTATCTCCTGGACAAAAAAAGGTTGGGACTGAGGAAAGCAAAGAGCCTTTGGAATATTCATCTATGGAATATGCTTCTGCAAGATTAAGTTGCTCTTCTGATGTCAGGACTTTGATGTTCTTTGTTCTTATCTGTTGTTCATGTTTTGGAAAATTCTTCTGATATAATGTATTGTATTTTCTGAATAATTCAATAAAAAAGTAAAAAATCTGTTCTTATCAGTTTAATATCTGATACGTCCCCTATCTGGGGACCATATATTAAATGGATTTTTAGAACAGGGAGATGGAAATAGAGCTTGCTCTGTCCACTCCACGCATTGACCTGGTATTGCAGTATTTCCAGGACCGGTGCACCCTTCCCTTATGTGTTGACTAAAATCAGATTCCAAAAGTGCTATTTGTGTTTGCTATTGTTTTTGTCTTTCTGATGGGATCTCCCCTTTTAATCCCATTATTTCAACACCTGTTGGACAATGCATTTGTACAGTCATGTGTGATAATGAGCTCATTTATTAAATGCAATTAATTAATACATTGCCACCTCTTGTTGTGTGTGTGTGTGTGTGTGTGTGTCTTCTGTGTTTCTGTGTTTCCGGCATTTCACATTGGAACAGCTCATTCACCTTCCTTGTCTTCTCTCCGCCCTCCCTCCTAGGTAAGTTAAAGAGCTGCACCTGAGCCAGCCACTGATTGATGCAGCACCACAGTCAAATAGTGGAGTGGAGTGGAGTAGGGGAACAGCAAACAGCCATTAAAGCAGCCAGCCGCCTACCCGCCACAATGGACCTACCTGTGTACACTAGATGGATGTGATGGAATGTACTGTCGTCCCTACATTTCAAGAAGAAGTAAGAATTGCAGTTGCAACAAACCCTTGCTTGCCTACAAAGAGAGCAGCAATTTGGATTTGTTACTTTGTTACCTGGAAGAATAACAAACTGTGCAAGGATGGAGGTTGTAGGAGCAAGGAGAAGTTGTCTGTAAAGTTGGTGGATGCTTATTTTCCATTTTGCAGTCCCTTGTCTCCCTCTTGTGGCCTCCTGGAGGCAAATAAATGTGCAAAAAAAAGACAGCCTGGCGGCCGGCTGTTGCAGTGTTGCCCTCTCAGGCAACACTGAGTGACTGACTGAGCCTCACCGTCTTATATAAAGTTCAGACGGAACTTTGCACGTGTCATAGTGGAGCCCTCAGGATTCCAGAGCCAGCTTTCTGACATCATAATGGGGCCTCAGAGATAGATAAAAGCCTGGGCCCAGGCAGTGTTGGTCAGTGCTGCTCAGCAGGCAGCACTGGACTGGATTAAAGCTAATACAAGTTGTGAAGGAACAAGGGGTGGCTGTGGGCATGCACTTACTGCTGCTGCTGCTGCTGCCAGTATTTGCACGGCAGGAGGGCATTTGGGCGTTGCCAAGAAGGCGTTTTTATGTAGATTCCTCCTCTTTCAGCACTGCATTGTGGTGCAAGCAAAAGAAGCAAATCCTGTGTAGCTTCCTCTCCGGCCTTTATTCACCTCCCGCTTAGTAGCTGTAAATGTGTGTGAGCCTGCAGGGCCCCATGGAATTGCCTAGAAGTAGGCTGAATCGCTGCAAGGGGTGAACAGCAGTATTAGGCAGGCTCGGTCAACGCCAGGCCCATTCGGGTTATCGCTTCTCGGCCTTTTGGCTAAGACCAAGTGTATTTATACAGGAGGTTTTGTCAGAAGGTGCCTGGGGTACCCGGCTACTTGGCCTGGGGGGATCGTCACAGGTTTATCGCCTTGACTTCACCCCCCTGCAGCTATTGGGTAGTCGGACTAGTCCTCAGGCAACGAGAAGGGATCACTAGGCGGACGGCTTGCGCCGGACGGCCTAGAAGGGCGAATCCTTGTCGGGACAAGCTGAAAATGCCGTTTGCGTACGGATTCGTGACTGGGGAAACCCAGTTGCGACAATCTATCCGGATTGAGGTCGAGGAGAAACATCGCCAGCGGAAGAACCTGAAGTTCATAGTAGGGGAAATCCTGCTTGGCTTCTTCGGCCTCAGACGGGAGAACATCCTGTGTCTTAATGACCAGGAAGGCCGCGGACGATATACCATCTCCTTTTGTACCGCGGCCTGCTGCGACACCATCTGTGCAGCCCTGTCTGGTGCGGACCAGACAGAAGAGCGCCTGGACGGGCTCTATTTCGCATTCCTCTATGGGGAGGAATCTATTCCACTTGTCGTGGTGATGCACAGCCCGTTTGTCCCTGCCAGGGACATTGAGATCTTTCTTGGGCGATACTGTCGAGAAATCCACTTCAGCCATGAAGTTAAAAATGCGGAAGGCTTCTGGAATGGAAAGCGGAAGTATTTTGTGAAATTCTTCCAAGACCCAAATGGCATACGAGGCTTTATACATCCGCCAGCCAACTTTGCCATTGGGAGGAACCGGGGATATCTCTTTTACCCCCAGATGCCTCGGTTCTGCTGGAACTGCCAGTCGTATGGACATACGAAAGACGCATGCAGTGAGGGTCATGTCATACGCTGTAATAAATGTGGAGGCCTTGGGCACGTGGCCTCCAAATGCAGTTCCAGCACCATGTGTAACCTGTGCGGGGAGACAGGACACATGTACAAAGAATGTCCAAAGAGAACGCAGTCATTGAGGGGTGAACCCAAACCTGGGCCACCCCGACCGGGGCCAGGGCAGCAGCCTGCAACAGGTGCGGGCACTGCTGGTAATGCCCCGGGACCCACCGAAGGGTCAGGGCCAATACCCTCCGGGCCACGTGTGGAGGGTGGTCCTAGGGATTCCAAGGGGGCCGAGCAGGGCTGTTCTAGCTCTGTAATGAAGGCCCCAAGCTCCAACCCGGAGCCGGTCGGCAAAAAGTCTCGCCGGTCCTCGATACCCACAAAAGGGGACTGGGCAGAGACGGCGGCTGGTGAAGAGCCAAATAAGGAGTCCAGACGTAGGGGCTCCTTGCGGGATACCCCAAGCACCAGCCGCCGCCGATCGGCCGGGCAGCTAGAGTCGGTCCCTCTTGTCACGCCAATAGAGGGTCGGATGCTGACGGCTTTAGATGCAGTAGGCGGAATGATAAGGAAGAAGGAAGGGACCTCACAGGCTCCTGAGCAACCCAAGACGACCAGCGATCCGGAGGAACCTGTAGCCGCACCTGAGGTAGCAGTGGCCGGAGATCGTGACGGAGATGACATCAGCCAGGAGACCGAGGTGACGTCGAGTGAGGAGGACGAGGACGAGACGACGATGGATTTATCCAGTACGGGGAAGAGGTCAAGAGAGGAGGAGGTGTCTACAATAAAGAGGAAAACGTTATGCCGCAGTTCGGACGAAAGCGAATTCAGGGGAAGGGTCGGGTCGAAACATCTGTCCGGCTCTGACCCTGTGAACATCGTGGAGTTCGCGTCCCCGGATGCGGGGCAGCCTGACTCCCAGAGTATATCGGAGTCGGGCTCCTCAGAAGTGGACACTGACTCTCCATAAACTATGCCTTGTAGTACCCTAAAATTCTCCTCACTGAATGTGAGGTCCCTAAAGAGCCCTGTTCGCAGGGCTGCTTTGTTTTCTTACCTTGAGACTATGGACTTTGATTTTTGCCTACTGCAGGAGTGTGGAATCCCTAACAGCATGGACTATATGGATCTAAAACAAGATTGGAAGCTGGGCCCTTCGGTGTGGTCTGGAGCCAATGACTGTCGTTCTACAGGTGTGGGATTACTCTGCCGTGGCCATTTTATTTCTATACAAAATGTGATTGAGATTATGCCCGGCAGAGCTGTTTTAACCCACCTGCACATTAATGGACTTTTAATTCGTATTTTAAATGTGTATGCCCCTCCTGACAAACAGGAGCGGGCAGAACTTTTTAATATTTTACCACTGTTTTGTGTTGGGTCTGCCCCCCTGCTGGTAGGGGGTGATTTTAACTGCATAAGAGAAGGAGAGTGCCGGCAGGGGGGTGATGCAAATAGGAAAGACCACACTACCTACCTGCTCAAAAATTTTATTGATGATTTTAAATTACGCGATTGCTGGAAGGATCTCTTGCCAGGAGACGCAGGCGCCACATGGTCTAATGGAAGAGTGAGCTCCAGAATCGATTTTATTTTTGCCTCCCATGATTTTACCCCTCAAAAATGCATGCTTTTAAATAACATCTTTTCAGATCATAAACTCCTAAATGTGTCTCTGGAGCTGGAGGGAGAGCAAAAAGTAAGTAAGGGCCTCTGGAGGTTGAACGCCACGCTCCTGGAGGACCCTGAAATTAAAAATGAGTTTGTGCGGACCTACCAGTGCTGGCAATTACAGAGAAAACCCCACGGGACCATGCTGCACTGGTGGGAGGGCATTAAACCAAAAATTAAATTATTTTTTATCCGAGCAGGTAGGAAGAAAGCCAGAGAAAAGAAACAGTGGTTTTATGTTCTTAATAAGCGTCTACATGTGCTTTTTAAATTGAAGGATGTTGGGTTTGATGTGGATTCTGATATTTTAAACTTAAAAGCTGAAATAAAAAAATGTCTTGATGATAAAGGTAAACAAATAATTTTTAACTCCCACGTGAAGCATCTAGAAGAAGACGAGAAGTGCTCCCGATTCTTTTTTAAAAAGGTAAACGACAAAAGAGACGCTATTTTAAACCTAGAAGGGGAGACTTCCGTGGGAGGAATGTTAAAGGCAGCTTTTAATTTTTACCAACTCCTTTTTAGTAAAAAAGCCATTGATGAATCCTTTTTAAATCATGCTCTTAACTCCCTTGATTTTAAGTTAGATACTTTGGGCCAGGAGGTTTTATCCCGGGATCTTAATTTGGAGGAACTTTTATTTGTTTTTAAAAGTTTTTCAGCGGGAAAGGCCCCTGGGGAGGATGGGTTGCCTATTGAATTTTATCTAACTTTTTGGGATGTTTTAAAAGAGGATATGATTTTATTATATAAAGAGGCTTTTATTGTAGAAGAGCTGCCCCCTTCTTGGAGAAGGGGGATTGTGTCCCTAATTTTTAAAAATAAGGGTGGAAAGGACCAGCTCAAAAATTGGCGCCCGATTACGCTTTTAAATGTAGATTATAAAATTTTAGCCAAACTGATAGCGGTCCGTTTTAAACCTTTTATCAGTAAATTAATCCACCCAAATCAGGTCTGTGGGGTACCTGGTAGATCTATCACTGAGTCCCTTAATATTTTAAGAGATGTTATTTGGTATTTTAAAGATCGAGGCCAAAACCTTGCTATTTTATCCCTTGATTTTGAAAAGGCCTTTGATAGAGTGTCCCATGAGTTCCTTTTTATGGTGCTTAAAAAAATGGCGGTGCCTGATTTTATTATAAGTCGTGTTATGCTTTTATATCGGTCCTGTTTTAGTGAGATTTCTATAAATGGATTTTTAACTAGTGGTGTTCCTCTTTTATCTGGAGTCAAGCAAGGGTGCCCATTGTCTCCCCTACTATTTATTTGCGCAATGGAGCCCCTTTTAGCCATGCTCAGGAACGATAAAGTTATTAGAGGCGCCCCAATACCTGGTGGGAGGGGCAACCAAGTAAAGGTATTAAGCTACATGGATGATGTGACAATTCTGTGCCCCGATTCATCATCCATGAGGAGGGCGCTGAGGAACACCACCTTTTTCTGCGAAGCTTCTGGTTTTAAACTTAATATTGATAAATGTGAGTGTTTTAATATAGGAGGCTGGGATTCCTCCCTGACCCCAGGAGTCAGAATGCAGAAGGACCAGATTAAAATTTTAGGGATTGTTTTTAATCAGGCGAACAATGGGACCTCTAACTGGGACTCAGTGATAGCAAAAATAGAGAAGAAGGTTTTAATGTGGAATCTTAGGAGCCTCACGATGGAGGGGAAAATTTTAATCATAAAAATGGTTTTAATCCCAATAATGCTCTATGTGGCCATGGTTTTCCCTCCATCCATTTTATATATTAAAAAGCTAACACGCATTTGTTTTATGTTTCTGTGGGGCTCCAAGATGGAAAAATTAAAGCGTGATTTTATGTATAAAGGTAAAGACAATGGCGGGAGAGATGTTCCTAACCTTTTTACATTTTTTTATATCAAATATTTCTGCTTCTGTTTTAAAATGTTTAAATCCGATGGCATTTTTAGCTGCTTTTTAAAATACGCAGCGGGCATGGTTTTTAAACGTTGGGCTCGTATCTCCCTAAATTCTCCTGTGCTTCTGTGTCCCCCAAAACACTATGTGGTGCTAGAAAAGACTGTTAGGCTCCTGAGCCTCCAAGAATTGGAGCCTGACATATTGGGGGACCAGAGAAAGGTGTCGATGGCGTGCAGACACGGAGAAGAGACAGTGGCAGTGTCCAATTTCTCGCAGGCAAGGTCCAAGCAAGTGTGGCAAAATGTGTACGGGAAATATCTTGCAAATGTGCATAAGGACCTTGCCTGGGCAATCGTCCACCAGTGCCTCCCTACACGTGCATTCCAACATAGGCGAGGACTGGTGGCGAGAGCCAAGTGCCCACGAGATAGGTGCGGAAATGATGAAACAGTAATGCACTTGTTCTGGAACTGCCACTATGCACAGGAGGTATGGAGGAAAGCCGGCCTTTTACTAAAATGGATCTGTGGTCTTAAAGATTTTAAGTACGAATACGTTTTTTATGGCCTTTTTACCTGCCCATCATTCAGACAGCAGATGATCTGCTGGATGATTATTAATTGTTTTAAAAATGCCATCTGGAAGGTTAGGAACATTCTTCTTTTTAAACGTGATTTTATTGACATTACAGACTGTGTCAAGATTGCGTTAAGTGAGCTGTATGTATACTACCTCAGAGACAAAAAAAATCTAGGAGCAAAAGAAGCGGCATCCATGTGGTGTCTGTCTCTGTGGAACACGATTACCATGTAAATAATTTATGTATTTGTAATTGTGATTTTACTGCTTGTTTTATCCTGCCATTGTCAGATTTTTAAAGAAACCTTCTTCTCGTTAAAAATTTATTGCTTTTATCATTTTAATGAAATGTATTAAAAATAAACATTTTATTACTGAAGTTATTTTACAAAAAGGTTTTAATGAAATGAATTAAAAAACATTTTGTTACTGAATTTTATTAAAGAAAAATGTACAAACATATAATTTATTACAGAATTGAATTACACAAAAATTATTTTTTGAAATGTACAACAAGCATTTTATTACTGAATTTTATTTTATGAAAATGTATTCTCTGTATATATATATGTGTCAATAAAATTTTGTTGAAACCTTATCTGTTCTTATCAGTTTAATATCTGATACGTCCCCTATCTGGGGACCATATATTAAATGGATTTTTAGAACAGGGAGATGGAAATAGAGCTTGCTCTGTCCACTCCACGCATTGACCTGGTATTGCAGTATTTCCAGGACCGGTGCACCCTTCCCTTATGTGTTGACTAAAATCAGATTCCAAAAGTGCTATTTGTGTTTGCTATTGTTTTTGTCTTTCTGATGGGATCTCCCCTTTTAATCCCATTATTTCAACACCTGTTGGACAATGCATTTGTACAGTCATGTGTGATAATGAGCTCATTTATTAAATGCAATTAATTAATACATTGCCACCTCTTGTTGTGTGTGTGTGTGTGTGTGTGTGTCTTCTGTGTTTCTGTGTTTCCGGCATTTCACATTGGAACAGCTCATTCACCTTCCTTGTCTTCTCTCCGCCCTCCCTCCTAGGTAAGTTAAAGAGCTGCACCTGAGCCAGCCACTGATTGATGCAGCACCACAGTCAAATAGTGGAGTGGAGTGGAGTAGGGGAACAGCAAACAGCCATTAAAGCAGCCAGCCGCCTACCCGCCACAATGGACCTACCTGTGTACACTAGATGGATGTGATGGAATGTACTGTCGTCCCTACATTTCAAGAAGAAGTAAGAATTGCAGTTGCAACAAACCCTTGCTTGCCTACAAAGAGAGCAGCAATTTGGATTTGTTACTTTGTTACCTGGAAGAATAACAAACTGTGCAAGGATGGAGGTTGTAGGAGCAAGGAGAAGTTGTCTGTAAAGTTGGTGGATGCTTATTTTCCATTTTGCAGTCCCTTGTCTCCCTCTTGTGGCCTCCTGGAGGCAAATAAATGTGCAAAAAAAAGACAGCCTGGCGGCCGGCTGTTGCAGTGTTGCCCTCTCAGGCAACACTGAGTGACTGACTGAGCCTCACCGTCTTATATAAAGTTCAGACGGAACTTTGCACGTGTCATAGTGGAGCCCTCAGGATTCCAGAGCCAGCTTTCTGACATCATAATGGGGCCTCAGAGATAGATAAAAGCCTGGGCCCAGGCAGTGTTGGTCAGTGCTGCTCAGCAGGCAGCACTGGACTGGATTAAAGCTAATACAAGTTGTGAAGGAACAAGGGGTGGCTGTGGGCATGCACTTACTGCTGCTGCTGCTGCTGCCAGTATTTGCACGGCAGGAGGGCATTTGGGCGTTGCCAAGAAGGCGTTTTTATGTAGATTCCTCCTCTTTCAGCACTGCATTGTGGTGCAAGCAAAAGAAGCAAATCCTGTGTAGCTTCCTCTCCGGCCTTTATTCACCTCCCGCTTAGTAGCTGTAAATGTGTGTGAGCCTGCAGGGCCCCATGGAATTGCCTAGAAGTAGGCTGAATCGCTGCAAGGGGTGAACAGCAGTATTAGGCAGGCTCGGTCAACGCCAGGCCCATTCGGGTTATCGCTTCTCGGCCTTTTGGCTAAGATCAAGTGTAGTACCTGCTCAAGCTGAGGTTAGTAATCATCCCTGCCGGTGGTACGTGGGCCATCGTAGGGGGATGACAGAACGCCGAGGTGAGGGCAGGGAACCACAACGGTCATCGCTCTGGTGTACGCATTTGGTTTAAAGGTACCATTTGTAGGTGACCAGGCGACCGCCGGATCGAGGTCAGGAGGTCGGGTAGTTTGAAAGCCCGAGTTGCTATGTGCCCCAGGGCTGGTGACCCTGGGGTGCCCTAACTCACTGGGGGTGGGATCCCACTGAGTGAAGGCACACTTGCACGCACTCTTCTTTCACACTTTTAAGCACACACCTTTATTCTCCCGGCCTTCTGGCTGGGAGATGAGGAATTTTTATATACCTGGCGGATGTCCAGGCTGTATCACAGCGCACATCCACTTATTTAATTTTGTTTTTCACTGTGTGTTTGTCACGTTTGTCACAAGGATTTTGGGATGCGGTGCCCTTTTGGGACCCTCCTGAGGTCTAGGGGGAAAATGTGTGGCCTTCTGGTTCCTTTTTCCCCTGCAACCCGGCCTCCCTTCTTCGGAGGGGAGGTGCAACTAGGATGCAGGCTCCTAGGTGGACACTGGGGTGGCAGCCCAGGTAGAAGCCTAGGAGTGTGTTTGGGTCTCCCTAAGCTTCGGCGAGGGGGGACCATCGATCCTTGATCCTCTAGGCCTAAGGTTTGGAGGGTCAGGGAATGGTTATGCGGGGCCTCTCTCTTTTAAGAGAAGGGCTGCGATAGACCGCATCCTTGTGCACTTTTTGTGTGGCACCTCTGCACTTTTTATGCACTTGGGTGATAGAAAGCACGGCTCGGGCTTTCAATAAAAAAAAAAAAAAAAAATCTGTTCTTATCAGTTTAATATCTGATACGTCCCCTATCTGGGGACCATATATTAAATGGATTTTTAGAACAGGGAGATGGAAATAGAGCTTGCTCTGTCCACTCCACGCATTGACCTGGTATTGCAGTATTTCCAGGACCGGTGCACCCTTCCCTTATGTGTTGACTAAAATCAGATTCCAAAAGTGCTATTTGTGTTTGCTATTGTTTTTGTCTTTCTGATGGGATCTCCCCTTTTAATCCCATTATTTCAACACCTGTTGGACAATGCATTTGTACAGTCATGTGTGATAATGAGCTCATTTATTAAATGCAATTAATTAATACATTGCCACCTCTTGTTGTGTGTGTGTGTGTGTGTGTGTGTCTTCTGTGTTTCTGTGTTTCCGGCATTTCACATTGGAACAGCTCATTCACCTTCCTTGTCTTCTCTCCGCCCTCCCTCCTAGGTAAGTTAAAGAGCTGCACCTGAGCCAGCCACTGATTGATGCAGCACCACAGTCAAATAGTGGAGTGGAGTGGAGTAGGGGAACAGCAAACAGCCATTAAAGCAGCCAGCCGCCTACCCGCCACAATGGACCTACCTGTGTACACTAGATGGATGTGATGGAATGTACTGTCGTCCCTACATTTCAAGAAGAAGTAAGAATTGCAGTTGCAACAAACCCTTGCTTGCCTACAAAGAGAGCAGCAATTTGGATTTGTTACTTTGTTACCTGGAAGAATAACAAACTGTGCAAGGATGGAGGTTGTAGGAGCAAGGAGAAGTTGTCTGTAAAGTTGGTGGATGCTTATTTTCCATTTTGCAGTCCCTTGTCTCCCTCTTGTGGCCTCCTGGAGGCAAATAAATGTGCAAAAAAAAGACAGCCTGGCGGCCGGCTGTTGCAGTGTTGCCCTCTCAGGCAACACTGAGTGACTGACTGAGCCTCACCGTCTTATATAAAGTTCAGACGGAACTTTGCACGTGTCATAGTGGAGCCCTCAGGATTCCAGAGCCAGCTTTCTGACATCATAATGGGGCCTCAGAGATAGATAAAAGCCTGGGCCCAGGCAGTGTTGGTCAGTGCTGCTCAGCAGGCAGCACTGGACTGGATTAAAGCTAATACAAGTTGTGAAGGAACAAGGGGTGGCTGTGGGCATGCACTTACTGCTGCTGCTGCTGCTGCCAGTATTTGCACGGCAGGAGGGCATTTGGGCGTTGCCAAGAAGGCGTTTTTATGTAGATTCCTCCTCTTTCAGCACTGCATTGTGGTGCAAGCAAAAGAAGCAAATCCTGTGTAGCTTCCTCTCCGGCCTTTATTCACCTCCCGCTTAGTAGCTGTAAATGTGTGTGAGCCTGCAGGGCCCCATGGAATTGCCTAGAAGTAGGCTGAATCGCTGCAAGGGGTGAACAGCAGTATTAGGCAGGCTCGGTCAACGCCAGGCCCATTCGGGTTATCGCTTCTCGGCCTTTTGGCTAAGATCAAGTGTAGTGCTTTAGGGTATTGCCTTGTTTCTTGGTCAGGAGGTGCCCTGGTACCCTTTTCCTTGGCCTGGGGGGATCGTCTCTTTCACAAGAGACTTCACCCCTCTGCTGCTATTGGGGAGGAGGATTAGTCCAGGGCAACGAGGAGCGATCACCCACCTGACACCTCGGTGTTGAAGGTCTATCCTGAAAACCATCAGAATGGAGGCCATACCGGAATATATGAGGACCAGGAATGCTGTTCGTTTTACGGTGACGGAACTGGAAAGGACCAAGAAAGACCTGCGTTTCCTGAGCGAAGATTTGTTGCTGGGACTGTTTCGGCTGAGCAAGGAGGACATACTGGCGGTAATGGACTACCCACAGAGAGGTGTCTATGACGTCACGTTCATCAATGAAGAAACGTATTTGAAGTTTTCGGTAAACTTGTTGAAGTCACGTGAAGATCCAAAGTTGGAAGGTGTGGTGTTGGTACCACACTTTTCTGTGTGGCAGCGTCTTGTGACCGTCAAGATGTACTCGCCATATGTTGAAGAGGAGGATATTAGTATATTCCTAGGGAAGTATTGCGAGAAAGTTGTGGAGAAAGGCAAAGTTCTGAATGAATTTGGCTTCTGGACCGGAAAATGGAGATTTTTTTGTTCAATGAAACTGGACAGAACTTCAGGAAAAATGGTAACCCCACCAGCTCGCTTTAAAATTGGAAACACGACTGGAGATTTGTTCTTTTCTGGAATGGACATTTTTTGCAGGAACTGTAAGAAATATGGGCACAATACAGCAGAATGTCAAAAGATTGTGTGTACAAAATGTTTGCATGAAGGCCACGACTATCAAGACTGCAAAGAGGAAAAGATTTGTAACATGTGTGGAGAGGGTGGGCATGTCTTCAGGATATGTCCAAAGAGACATAGAAGAGGAGTGCAACAAGAGAGTGGAGCAAGCAGGGAGAAAAGTAAACCGAATATTGAAGAGGTTTCTTCAGTAACGGAAAAAGTGGAGAATAGTGGAGGAGGAGGTATTAAAGATACTGATGTGGGCAAAGGTAAAATTGCTGAAAAAAGGAAAATTGGGAAAGCTAAAATATCTAAAGAAGAAAGTGAAGAAAGAGAGGATATAATAAGAGAGTCGATTAATTTACGGAAGAAGGCGGATGTAGAGGTTTTGCGTGGAATAATAGAGACGCATTTGACAAAACAATTTTTCCGTTTTATGGAAACATATAAAATACCACCTTGGTTGGTGGAAGAGGTCAAGAATGAATGGGATGGTAAACCCCTGAAGCAGGAACTATTGGAGATGCTTGCTGTTTGCGCGGTTAGAAAAGGCTTGGTGACATGATTTAAATGTTTCTGATGTCAGGACTTTGATGTTTTTTGTTCTTATCTGTTGTTCATGTTTTGCAAAATTCTTCTGATATAATGTATTGTATTTTCTGAATAATTCAATAAAAAAGTAAAAAATCTGTTCTTATCAGTTTAATATCTGATACGTCCCCTATCTGGGGACCATATATTAAATGGATTTTTAGAACAGGGAGATGGAAATAGAGCTTGCTCTGTCCACTCCACGCATTGACCTGGTATTGCAGTATTTCCAGGACCGGTGCACCCTTCCCTTATGTGTTGACTAAAATCAGATTCCAAAAGTGCTATTTGTGTTTGCTATTGTTTTTGTCTTTCTGATGGGATCTCCCCTTTTAATCCCATTATTTCAACACCTGTTGGACAATGCATTTGTACAGTCATGTGTGATAATGAGCTCATTTATTAAATGCAATTAATTAATACATTGCCACCTCTTGTTGTGTGTGTGTGTGTGTGTGTGTGTCTTCTGTGTTTCTGTGTTTCCGGCATTTCACATTGGAACAGCTCATTCACCTTCCTTGTCTTCTCTCCGCCCTCCCTCCTAGGTAAGTTAAAGAGCTGCACCTGAGCCAGCCACTGATTGATGCAGCACCACAGTCAAATAGTGGAGTGGAGTGGAGTAGGGGAACAGCAAACAGCCATTAAAGCAGCCAGCCGCCTACCCGCCACAATGGACCTACCTGTGTACACTAGATGGATGTGATGGAATGTACTGTCGTCCCTACATTTCAAGAAGAAGTAAGAATTGCAGTTGCAACAAACCCTTGCTTGCCTACAAAGAGAGCAGCAATTTGGATTTGTTACTTTGTTACCTGGAAGAATAACAAACTGTGCAAGGATGGAGGTTGTAGGAGCAAGGAGAAGTTGTCTGTAAAGTTGGTGGATGCTTATTTTCCATTTTGCAGTCCCTTGTCTCCCTCTTGTGGCCTCCTGGAGGCAAATAAATGTGCAAAAAAAAGACAGCCTGGCGGCCGGCTGTTGCAGTGTTGCCCTCTCAGGCAACACTGAGTGACTGACTGAGCCTCACCGTCTTATATAAAGTTCAGACGGAACTTTGCACGTGTCATAGTGGAGCCCTCAGGATTCCAGAGCCAGCTTTCTGACATCATAATGGGGCCTCAGAGATAGATAAAAGCCTGGGCCCAGGCAGTGTTGGTCAGTGCTGCTCAGCAGGCAGCACTGGACTGGATTAAAGCTAATACAAGTTGTGAAGGAACAAGGGGTGGCTGTGGGCATGCACTTACTGCTGCTGCTGCTGCTGCCAGTATTTGCACGGCAGGAGGGCATTTGGGCGTTGCCAAGAAGGCGTTTTTATGTAGATTCCTCCTCTTTCAGCACTGCATTGTGGTGCAAGCAAAAGAAGCAAATCCTGTGTAGCTTCCTCTCCGGCCTTTATTCACCTCCCGCTTAGTAGCTGTAAATGTGTGTGAGCCTGCAGGGCCCCATGGAATTGCCTAGAAGTAGGCTGAATCGCTGCAAGGGGTGAACAGCAGTATTAGGCAGGCTCGGTCAACGCCAGGCCCATTCGGGTTATCGCTTCTCGGCCTTTTGGCTAAGATCAAGTGTAGTACTTTAGGGTATTGCCTTGTTTCTTGGTCAGGAGGTGCCCTGGTACCCTTTTCCTTGGCCTGGGGGGATCGTCTCTTTTAAAAGAGACTTCACCCCTCTGCTGCTATTGGGGAGGAGGATTAGTCCAGGGCAACGAGGAGCGATCACCCACCTGACACCTCGGTGTTGAAGGTTTATCCTGAAAACCATCAGAATGGAGGCCATACCGGAATATATGAAGACCAGGAATGCTGTTCGTTTTACGGTGACGGAACTGGAAAGGACCAAGAAAGACCTGCGTTTTCTGAGCGAAGATTTGTTGCTGGGACTGTTTCGGCTGAGCAAGGAGGACATACTGGCTGTAATGGACTACCCACGGAGAGGTGTTTATGACGTCACATTCATCAATGAAGAAACGTATTTGAAGTTTTTGGGAATCATGTTGAAGTCACGTGAAGATCCTAAGTTGGGAGGTGTGGTGATGGTACCACACTTTCCTGTGTGGCAGCGACTTGTGACCGTCAAGATGTACTCGCCATATGTTGAAGAGGAGGATATTAGTATATTCCTAGGAAAGTATTGCGAGAAAGTTGTGGAGAAAGGCAAAGTTCTGAATGAATTTGGCTTTTGGACCGGGAAATGGAGATTTTTTTGTTCAATGAAACTGGACAGAACTTCAGGAAAAATGGTAACCCCACCAGCTCGCTTTAAAATTGGAAACACGACTGGAGATTTGTTCTTTTCTGGGATGGACATTTTTTGCAGGAACTGTAAGAAATATGGGCACAATACAGCAGAATGTCAAAAGACTGTCTGTACGAAATGTTTGCAGGAAGGCCATAGCTACCAAGACTGCAAAGAGGAAAAGATTTGTAACATGTGTGGAGAGGCTGGGCATGTCTTCAGGATATGTCCAAAGAGACATAGAAGAGGAGTGCAACAAGAGAGTGGAACGAGTATGGAGAAAAGTAAATCGAATGTTGAAGAGGTTGCTTCAGTAACGGAAAAAATGGAGAATAGTGGAGGAGAAAGTGTTAAAGATATAGATATGGGGAAAGAAAAAATGGCTGAAAAAAGAAAAATTGAGAAAGCTAAAATATCTAAAGAAGAAAGTGAAGAAAGAAAGAAGATAATGAGAGAGGTTATGATTTTACGGGAGAAGGCGGATATAGAGGATTTGCGTGAAAGAATAGAATCGCATTTGTCAAAACATTTTTTCCGCTTTATGGAAAGATTTAGCATACCACCTTGGTTGGTGGAAGAGGTTAAAAGTGAATGGGATGGTGAAACCCTGAAGCAGGAACAATTAGAAATGCTTGTTATTTTTGCGATGAAAAAAGGCTTGGTGCCATGATTTAAATGGCAACAGGTATGGATGTATTTGTGTAATGTATATGTATGTTCAATAAATATATTAAAAGAGGAAAATTAAAAAAAAAAAAAAAAAAAAAAAATATAATAAACATTTTGCAAAAAAAAAAAAAAAAAAACAATACATTTTTCATTATGATGATCCAAGTCTTAAGATTTGAGGTTTAAGATTTTAGACTTGAGACCTGAGTGAAAAAAAAAAAAAAAAAAAAAAAAAAAAAAAAAAAAAAATCTGTTCTTATCAGTTTAATATCTGATACGTCCCCTATCTGGGGACCATATATTAAATGGATTTTTAGAACAGGGAGATGGAAATAGAGCTTGCTCTGTCCACTCCACGCATTGACCTGGTATTGCAGTATTTCCAGGACCGGTGCACCCTTCCCTTATGTGTTGACTAAAATCAGATTCCAAAAGTGCTATTTGTGTTTGCTATTGTTTTTGTCTTTCTGATGGGATCTCCCCTTTTAATCCCATTATTTCAACACCTGTTGGACAATGCATTTGTACAGTCATGTGTGATAATGAGCTCATTTATTAAATGCAATTAATTAATACATTGCCACCTCTTGTTGTGTGTGTGTGTGTGTGTGTGTGTCTTCTGTGTTTCTGTGTTTCCGGCATTTCACATTGGAACAGCTCATTCACCTTCCTTGTCTTCTCTCCGCCCTCCCTCCTAGGTAAGTTAAAGAGCTGCACCTGAGCCAGCCACTGATTGATGCAGCACCACAGTCAAATAGTGGAGTGGAGTGGAGTAGGGGAACAGCAAACAGCCATTAAAGCAGCCAGCCGCCTACCCGCCACAATGGACCTACCTGTGTACACTAGATGGATGTGATGGAATGTACTGTCGTCCCTACATTTCAAGAAGAAGTAAGAATTGCAGTTGCAACAAACCCTTGCTTGCCTACAAAGAGAGCAGCAATTTGGATTTGTTACTTTGTTACCTGGAAGAATAACAAACTGTGCAAGGATGGAGGTTGTAGGAGCAAGGAGAAGTTGTCTGTAAAGTTGGTGGATGCTTATTTTCCATTTTGCAGTCCCTTGTCTCCCTCTTGTGGCCTCCTGGAGGCAAATAAATGTGCAAAAAAAAGACAGCCTGGCGGCCGGCTGTTGCAGTGTTGCCCTCTCAGGCAATACTGAGTGACTGACTGAGCCTCACCGTCTTATATAAAGTTCAGACGGAACTTTGCACGTGTCATAGTGGAGCCCTCAGGATTCCAGAGCCAGCTTTCTGACATCATAATGGGGCCTCAGAGATAGATAAAAGCCTGGGCCCAGGCAGTGTTGGTCAGTGCTGCTCAGCAGGCAGCACTGGACTGGATTAAAGCTAATACAAGTTGTGAAGGAACAAGGGGTGGCTGTGGGCATGCACTTACTGCTGCTGCTGCTGCCAGTATTTGCACGGCAGGAGGGCATTTGGGCGTTGCCAAGAAGGCGTTTTTATGTAGATTCCTCCTCTTTCAGCACTGCATTGTGGTGCAAGCAAAAGAAGCAAATCCTGTGTAGCTTCCTCTCCGGCCTTTATTCACCTCCCGCTTAGTAGCTGTAAATGTGTGTGAGCCTGCAGGGCCCCATGGAATTGCCTAGAAGTAGGCTGAATCGCTGCAAGGGGTGAACAGCAGTATTAGGCAGGCTCGGTCAACGCCAGGCCCATTCGGGTTATCGCTTCTCGGCCTTTTGGCTAAGATCAAGTGTAGTACCTGCTCAAGCTGAGGTTAGTAATCATCCCTGCCGGTGGTACGTGGGCCATCGTAGGGGGATGACAGAACGCCGAGGTGAGGGCAGGGAACCACAACGGTCATCGCTCTGGTGTACGCATTTGGTTTAAAGGTACCATTTGTAGGTGACCAGGCGACCGCCGGATCGAGGTCAGGAGGTCGGGTAGTTTGAAAGCCCGAGTTGCTATGTGCCCCAGGGCTGGTGACCCTGGGGTGCCCTAACTCACTGGGGGTGGGATCCCACTGAGTGAAGGCACACTTGCACGCACTCTTCTTTCACACTTTTAAGCACACACCTTTATTCTCCCGGCCTTCTGGCTGGGAGATGAGGAATTTTTATATACCTGGCGGATGTCCAGGCTGTATCACAGCGCACATCCACTTATTTAATTTTGTTTTTCACTGTGTGTTTGTCACGTTTGTCACAAGGATTTTGGGATGCGGTGCCCTTTTGGGACCCTCCTGAGGTCTAGGGGGAAAATGTGTGGCCTTCTGGTTCCTTTTTCCCCTGCAACCCGGCCTCCCTTCTTCGGAGGGGAGGTGCAACTAGGATGCAGGCTCCTAGGTGGACACTGGGGTGGCAGCCCAGGTAGAAGCCTAGGAGTGTGTTTGGGTCTCCCTAAGCTTCGGCGAGGGGGGACCATCGATCCTTGATCCTCTAGGCCTATGGTTTGGAGGGTCAGGGAATGGTTATGCGGGGCCTCTCTCTTTTAAGAGAAGGGCTGCGATAGACCGCATCCTTGTGCACTTTTTGTGTGGCACCTCTGCACTTTTTATGCACTTGGGTGATAGAAAGCACGGCTCGGGCTTTCAATAAAAACAAAAAATCTGTTCTTATCAGTCCTTGTAAGGATAGATAGCTCGGAGAACCACTGGGGGCTATAAACACTAGCTCAGCGATCCAAGAGCGTTCCAGACGAAGCCGGCGACGAACTGCGGAGAAGAACCACCGAAGACGACGATCCAGAAGGGAGAAGCCGCCATCGGGGAAGAAGCTCCGGGAGATCGCTGCCGGGAAGAAGAAGGAGAACTTCGGAGAAGAGCCGCTGCTGAAGGGGATCTTCGAAGAAGCTCGGCCGCAGAAGAAGAAGCTCGACGAGGAACCGCTGCGGAAGAAATTTCGTGGAAGAACCTCGGCCAGCAAGGAGAAGATTTGCATAGCTCCGCCCCCTTCGGGAAAGAGCTATCGAAGATCCTCCCCAAGCGACAGGAACAGCTGGAAGAAGCCATGGCCTCAACCAGCAACCCTGCCACCCAGAAGAAGAAGGCTGATGGACCAGGTGAGCCGACCCAGGCCAGGACATCTCCTCCTGAAGCCTCCTCAAGCCAACAGGCCACCAGGAAGCCGAACCAGGCTGCTCCAACCCTGGAGCCCTGGATGAAGCAGACGGTGGCCCTGAAGCTGAAGGAGGTGGACGGGAGAGTGCCGGACATGACGGAAGAAGTGTTCTGCCAGAAGATGCTCCTGGACCAGGGCTTCGCTAAGCCGGAGACCATCAGCATCCAGGCCTTCATGACCGGGATGTTCTTCGTGACCTTCGCTTCGATCAACATCTGCAGAAGGTACTGGGAGATGGTGAAAGCGGCGAGGCCTGAATCCCCTTTCTCTCGCTTTGTGGGCAACTGCCCTGTCCAAAGAGAGGAAAGGCGGGTGACGGTCTCAATGCGGAACCCACACACCCCCGGCAAAGACATCACCACGCTCCTGAAGCGGTTCTGCACAGTGGTGAGGGAACCCACCCACATCCTGAACGGACTCGGCTTCTGGACTGGCAAGTGGTCGGTAATCGTCCGACTGAACAAGGATTCGAGCGCGGAAGACGGCCTCCAGCACCTGCCCCAGTCATTCTCGCTGGGCAACTCCTACGGCCTCATCTACTACCCGGACATGCCGCAGATCTGCAGGAGATGCAGCAAGAAGGGTCATTCGGTGAAGGACTGCAAGGAGGACGCCTGCAAGAACTGCCGGGTAACAGGACACGAGACCAAAGACTGCCCGAAACGGACAATGTGCAACCTCTGCGGACAAGCAGCCCACTCCTACAAGGACTGCCCGAAGAGGGATCGATCCTGGGCAACTGTAGCGGCGAAAGCTCCGGCCAGAGGGAACCCCGCCCCAACCAGAGCTCCAGCGGCGCAGAAGACCGGGAATAAGAAGGATGGTAAGAAGACGACAGTCCCTCCCCCCCGTCTCCCGGCCCTCCCTCGCCCTACCCTTCCCACCCTCCCTCGCCCGGCCCTCCCCACCCCCCCGTCCCCAACCCCTGTCACCCCCACTGAGGCTCTCACCTTCTCCTACCCACCCATCTCAGTGGTCCTGTCACCTGCACCTCTCCCAACCCAGCCTCCCTTCTCCCCAGCTCCAGCAGCACTAACATCTTCCCCTCCAGCTGCTGGAGTCCTCTCCCTGGAGGATTTTCCCCCTCTTGTCTCCTCAGGTGCCATCCAGAGGAAGAGAAAGGTGAGGGACAGCCCAGCTGCTGAGTCCTCAAAGCGACAAGTCGTGGAAATCTGCGAAGATTCCCTTGCGCAGCAGGAGGAAATGGAGCAGATGGTGGAGGAACTTGTGTCTGAACCTGAAGTCATCGACTTCACAACAGACATCCAGGTGGCTACAATCCTGGAACAATTTTTGTCAGAGGGCCTGCTGGATCTTTCGGATCCGCCAGGCGAGGAGGATCCGCCCGACCGGACTGGTAACTAAGGTGTATCGTTTGCACTGACCTTCTTTATTCTCCCCCATGGCTGCTAAACTTAACATCTTTAGCCTCAATGTGAGGAGTGTTAGAGATAGGACTAGATGTCAGATGGTGCTAACTTTTCTTTCCAAGCAGTCGAGTGATGTATTTATGCTGCAGGAATGTACTCTCCCCTCTTCCAGGTCATACCATCATCTGGCCAGGCAGTGGACCCATGGCCCGTCCTACTGGTCTGGTGGGGGCGACTGTAAGTCTGCAGGGGTTGCCATCCTGATTAGGGGAGGCGTATTTACTGTTGACTCTGTCCAGGAGCTCGTCTGCGGCCGCTTGTTGGTCGTAGACGGTTCCTGGGCAGGAGAGCCGATTAGGCTCATCAACGTGTACGCCCCCCCTATGAAGGCTGAGCGCCTGGAACTATTCCAGACCCTGCGGACCCAGCTCGCCACCACTAGGGCAGTGGTGATGGCCGGGGACTTCAACTGCCCCATCGAAGAGGATGGACGAAGTTCCGGCACTTCAATCAAACTGGATGTCAGTTCCAAACTGCTTATCGAGATGGTAACCGAAGCATCCTTGCAGGACGTTGTGGGCTCCATGGGGATCGGCTCTGTGAACTATTCATGGAGCCGACCCGATGGCTCACTTCGTTCTCGGATTGACTTTGTGTTCACCTCCCGGGCAGTCAAGCAGCATGGGCACTCCATGGTCCCCTGCTTCTTCTCTGACCACAGGGCCATTCTCTTCCAGGGTGCCATCGGCCACGGTTTTCCTCCCGGCCCTGGCTCCTGGAAGCTGAATTGTGCCCTGCTGGAAAGAGAGGAGGTACTGGCGGAACTTAGAGACGCCTATATTGTTTGGAGGAATGATAAAGTTTTCTTTGACAAAACCTGTGACTGGTGGGAATATGTTAAAGTTGAATTTCGCTGTTTCTTTCAGGCAAAAAGTCGTCAACAGGCGTGTGAGAGGAAGAGAGACTTCAGAGAGATGCAGCGTCAGCTGCGATCCCTGCAAGACCTCCTTCAATGCGGCTGGGACGTCAGGAAGGAGCTGGAGGAAGCCAAAAAGGGCCTGAAAAGGCACTTTGAGGAGGAATCCAAGCGAATTGTCTTTCGTTCCAAGGTGGAGAACCTGGAGAAGGGTGAGAAATGTAACTCGTTCTTTTTCAGGAAACTCCATGCCGGCCACACGCCCCTGAAGGAACTCCGAGATGAGACCGGAAACATGCATTCTGGGAAGAAGGAGGTGATGGGAGTCGTCACAGACTACTACCGAAGCCTCTACTCCCGGAAAACCACTGACCCCGAAGCCGCCGATAAATTCCTGTCAGGTATCACTAATCATCTTGATCCTGCAGGTACGGAGGCTATGGATGTACCCCTGACGGTGGAGGAACTGCTCTCTGCCGCTAAATCCTTCAGACCCGGCAGGACCCCGGGCAGTGATGGTCTCCCAGCAGAGCTCTATGTAGCGCTGGGGGACTTGATCTGTCCGGACCTGCTGGAGCTCTATGAGGAGATGGTGGTGGAGGGTAGAATGCCACCGTCCTTGAGAGAAGGCATGATCACGATCTTGTATAAGCGGAAGGGGGAGAGATGTGACCTGAAAAACTGGCGTCCCATCTCTCTCCTGAACGTGGACTACAAGATCCTCGCCAAAGTATTGACCAACAGACTGAAGGTTGTCATCGGACAGATCATCGGATCGGACCAAACCTGCGGCATTCCTGGCCGTAGGGTGGCCGACAGTCTTGCCCTGGTGAGGGACACGGTGCATTACATGCAAAGCCGCCGTACACACGCGGCCCTGGTCAGTCTGGATCAGGAGAAGGCTTTTGACCGGGTCTCTCACGAATTCATGGGTAAGGCTCTGCGTAGGCTGCGGCTTGGCAGGTTGTTCTGTTTGTATGTTAACCTGATGTATTGCGACATTTACAGCTCGGTGCTGGTGAACGGCTGGAAGACTGACCCCTTTCCTGTATCGTCGGGGGTTAGACAAGGCTGTCCTCTTTCACCTCTCCTTTTTGTTTGTGTTATAGAGCTCTTCGCAGAGGCTATCCGGCAGAATGGAGAGATCAGAGGGATCACCGCACCAGGTCCAGGACACTTCGAGGTCAAATGCTCGCTGTACATGGACGACGTGACCGTCTTCTGCGCTGACCAGAGTTCGGTGACTGCACTCGTCCAGACCTGCGAGGAGTTCGGACGCGCTTCAGGGGCAAAAGTCAACTGCGGGAAGTCGGAAGCCATGCTCTTCGGAAAGTGGTACCTGCCTTCTCCTGCCTCCTTCCCGTTTACTATCAAGCCGGACTTCATCAAAATTCTGGGAGTCTGGTTCGGTAAGGAAGGTGCAGCCCTAAAGTCGTGGGAAGAACGCTTGGCCAAAGTCAACCAAAGGATCGGACTGTGGAGCCTCAGACAACTCACTATTGAGGGCAAAGCAATGGTCCTGCGTAACGAAGTCTTGCCTGTGCTACAATACACTGCACAGGCATGGCCTCCTCTTGCAACGGTCTCGAGGGCCATTACCAGGACTGTGTTTCGCTTCATCTGGGGCTCGAAAATGGACAGAGTAAAGCGGACTGTTATGTACAAGGAGCCCCGCAAAGGTGGGAAGGGTATACCCGACATTCCCACTCTGCTGCGGATCGCTTTTGCATGTGACTGTGTTCGTAGGACTCTGAGGACAGCAAACGGCTCTGCGGGCAAGGCCATGTCCCGCTACTTCCTCCTTCCCCTCTGGCGAGGTTTTGGCTGGGACAAGTGGGACAGCTCCTTCCCTTACAACTGGCACGCTCCCTGGTTCTACGGAGATGTCGTCCGGTTTGTGAGGGAGCATCAACTGGAGGGTCTTAAGCCCGACTTGTGGAAACCTAAGACGATCCACAAGCACATCAGAGCAAAGGACTCACTGGAGTTTGTTCCAGGGCTTCATGCCGACACGTTGGAGACTGTTTGGACTAACGTGTCATCTGGCAGGTTGACCAACGGGCACAAGGACATTTCATGGATGGCCATCCAGGGAGGACTGCCTCTTAGGTCATTCATGCATGCCCGCAACCTGTGCAAGACCCGGTACTGCCCCAGGTGCCCCTTCACGGAGGAAACATCTTTGCACATTTTCTGGCAGTGCCCCTTTGCACAGGGTCTGTTGAAAGCCTTGGAACATGAACTCAAGGACTCAGTACCCAGGAACAGACTGTCGTACCGCTCGGTACTTTATGGACTATTTCCTGGGAATACCACGGATGGAGCAATCCAGGAAGCCTGGCGCCTTATGAACTGCTTTAAGGACGCTATATGGTTTGCCAGGAACCGTCTGATTTTGCGGAGAGAGAGTGTGTCCGTCCAGGACTGCCGCAGGCTGATCCACAGCCTGCTCAGAGACTATTCCACCTGGGACAGCCCGGACGTCGATGAGGAAGAGGACTGATACTCCCCTTCCCCCCACTCTCCCTTCTTGTGTGTTGTCTTTCAATAAAGCTTCGGGCCTGTGATTTCCCCCTTCCCTATCCCCTCCTACCCACTCCCCTACCCCATCACTTGTCTGTAATGCTTTGTTGTTTGGCTTTAGTGAATGCAAGAATGTTAGTGTAGCATGTGGTGTAATGTATAGCATAGGCTAGCCTGTACTGTGTATTATACTGTCATGTTATGTTTGACGACTGTTATTATTTATTATTTGCTGCTTCATGGCTTGCGCTGCGTCGCAGTAATGTTTGTATGATGACGATTGATTGTCAATAAAGCATTTTTCAATCAAAAATCTGTTCTTATCAGTCCTTGTAAGGATAGATAGCTCGGAGAACCACTGGGGGCTATAAACACTAGCTTAGCGATCCAAGAGCGTTCCAGACGAAGCCGGCGACGAACTGCGGAGAAGAACCAGCGAAGACGACGATCCAGAAGGGAGAAGCCGCCATCGGGGAAGAAGCTCCGGGAGATCGCTGCCGGGAAGAAGAAGGAGAACTGCGACAGAGACCTTCGGAGAAGAGCCGCCGCTGAAGGGGATCTTTGAAGAAGCTCGGCCGCAGAAGAAGCTCGACGAGGAACCGCTGCGGAAGAAATTTCGTGGAAGAACCTCGGCCAGCAAGGAGAAGATTTGCATAGCTCCGCCCCCTTTGGGAAAGAGCTATCGAAGATCCTCCCCAAGCGACAGGAACAGCTGGAAGAAGCCATGGCCTCAACCAGCAACCCTGCCACCCAGAAGAAGAAGGCTGATGGACCAGGTGAGCCGACCCAGGCCAGGACATCTCCTCCTGAAGCCTCCTCAAGCCAACAGGCCACCAGGAAGCCGAACCAGGCTGCTCCAACCCTGGAGCCCTGGATGAAGCAGACTGTGGCCCTGAAGCTGAAGGAGGTGGACGGGAGAGTGCCGGACATGACGGAAGAAGTGTTCTGCCAGAAGATGCTCCTGGACCAGGGCTTCGCTAAGCCGGAGACCATCAGCATCCAGGCCTTCATGACCGGGATGTTCTTCGTGACCTTCGCTTCGATCAACATCTGCAGAAGGTACTGGGAGATGGTGAAAGCGGCGAGGCCTGAATCCCCTTTCTCTCGCTTTGTGGGCAACTGCCCTGTCCAAAGAGAGGAAAGGCGGGTGACGGTCTCAATGCGGAACCCACACACCCCCGGCAAAGACATCACCACGCTCCTGAAGCGGTTCTGCACAGTGGTGAGGGAACCCACCCACATCCTGAACGGACTCGGCTTCTGGACTGGCAAGTGGTCGGTAATCGTCCGACTGAACAAGGATTCGAGCGCGGAAGACGGCCTCCAGCACCTGCCCCAGTCATTCTCGCTGGGCAACTCCTACGGCCTCATCTACTACCCGGACATGCCGCAGATCTGCAGGAGATGCAGCAAGAAGGGTCATTCGGTGAAGGACTGCAAGGAGGACGCCTGCAAGAACTGCCGGGTAACAGGACACGAGACCAAAGACTGCCCGAAACGGACAATGTGCAACCTCTGCGGACAAGCAGCCCACTCCTACAAGGACTGCCCGAAGAGGGATCGATCCTGGGCAACTGTAGCGGCGAAAGCTCCGGCCAGAGGGAACCCCGCCCCAGCCAGAGCTCCAGCGGCGCAGAAGACCGGGAATAAGAAGGATGGTAAGAAGACGACAGTCCCTCCCCCCCGTCTCCCGGCCCTCCCTCGCCCTACCCTTCCCACCCTCCCTCGCCCGGCCCTCCCCACCCCCCCGTCCCCAACCCCTGTCACCCCCACTGAGGCTCTCACCTTCTCCTACCCACCCATCTCAGTGGTCCTGTCACCTGCACCTCTCCCAACCCAGCCTCCCTTCTCCCCAGCTCCAGCAGCATTAACATCTTCCCCTCCAGCTGCTGGAGTCCTCTCCCTGGAGGATTTTCCCCCTCTTGTCTCCTCAGGTGCCATCCAGAGGAAGAGAAAGGTGAGGGACAGCCCAGCTGCTGAGTCCTCAAAGCGACAAGTCGTAGAAATCTGCGAAGATTCCCTTGCGCAGCAGGAGGAAATGGAGCAGATGGTGGAGGAACTCGTGTCTGAACCTGAGGTCATCGACTTCACAACAGACATCCAGGTGGCTACAATCCTGGAACAATTTTTGTCAGAGGGCCTGCTGGATCTTTCGGACCCGCCAGGAGAGGAGGATCCGCCCGACCGGACTGGTAACTAAGGTGTATCGTTTGCACTGACCTTCTTTATTCTCCCCCATGGCTGCTAAACTTAACATCTTTAGCCTCAATGTGAGGAGTGTTAGAGATAGGACTAGATGTCAGATGGTGCTAACTTTTCTTTCCAAGCAGTCGAGTGATGTATTTATGCTGCAGGAATGTACTCTCCCCTCTTCCAGGTCATACCATCATCTGGCCAGGCAGTGGACCCATGGCCCGTCCTACTGGTCTGGTGGGGGCGACTGTAAGTCTGCAGGGGTTGCCATCCTGATTAGGGGAGGCGTATTTACTGTTGACTCTGTCCAGGAGCTCGCCTGCGGCCGCTTGTTGGTCGTAGACGGTTCCTGGGCAGGAGAGCCGATTAGGCTCATCAACGTGTACGCTCCCCCTATGAAGGCTGAGCGCCTGGAACTATTCCAGACCCTGCGGACCCAGCTCGCCACCACTAGGGCAGTGGTGATGGCCGGGGACTTCAACTGCCCCATCGAAGAGGATGGACGAAGTTCCGGCACTTCAATCAAACTGGATGTCAGTTCCAAACTGCTTATCGAGATGGTAACCGAAGCATCCTTGCAGGACGTTGTGGGCTCCATGGGGATCGGCTCTGTGAACTATTCATGGAGCCGACCCGATGGCTCACTTCGTTCTCGGATTGACTTTGTGTTCACCTCCCGGGCAGTCAAGCAGCATGGGCACTCCATGGTCCCCTGCTTCTTCTCCGACCACAGGGCCATTCTCTTCCAGGGTGCCATCGGCCACGGTTTTCCTCCCGGCCCTGGCTCCTGGAAGCTGAATTGTGCCCTGCTGGAAAGAGAGGAGGTACTGGCGGAACTTAGAGACGCCTATATTGTTTGGAGGAATGATAAAGTTTTCTTTGACAAAACCTGTGACTGGTGGGAATATGTTAAAGTTGAATTTCGTTGTTTCTTTCAGGCAAAAAGTCGTCAACAGGCGTGTGAGAGGAAGAGAGACTTCAGAGAGATGCAGCGTCAGCTGCGATCCCTGCAAGACCTCCTTCAATGCGGCTGGGACGTCAGGAAGGAGCTGGAGGAAGCCAAAAAGGGCCTGAAAAGGCACTTTGAGGAGGAATCCAAGCGAATTGTCTTTCGTTCCAAGGTGGAGAACCTGGAGAAGGGTGAGAAATGTAACTCGTTCTTTTTCAGGAAACTCCATGCCGGCCACACGCCCCTGAAGGAACTTCGAGATGAGACCGGAAACATGCATTCTGGGAAGAAGGAGGTGATGGGAGTCGTCACAGACTACTACCGAAGCCTCTACTCCCGGAAAACCACTGACCCCGAAGCCGCCGATAAATTCCTGTCAGGTATCACTAATCATCTTGATCCTGCAGGTACGGAGGCTATGGATGTACCCCTGACGGTGGAGGAACTGCTCTCTGCCGCTAAATCCTTCAGACCCGGCAGGACCCCGGGCAGTGATGGTCTCCCAGCAGAGCTCTATGTAGCGCTGGGGGACTTGATCTGTCCGGACCTGCTGGAGCTCTATGAGGAGATGGTGGTGGAGGGTAGAATGCCACCGTCCTTGAGAGAAGGCATGATCACGATCTTGTATAAGCGGAAGGGGGAGAGATGTGACCTGAAAAACTGGCGTCCCATCTCTCTCCTGAACGTGGACTACAAGATCCTCGCCAAAGTATTGGCCAACAGACTGAAGGTTGTCATCGGACAGATCATCGGATCGGACCAAACCTGCGGCATTCCTGGCCGTAGGGTGGCCGACAGTCTTGCCCTGGTGAGGGACACGGTGCATTACATGCAAAGCCGCCGTACACACGCGGCCCTGGTCAGTCTGGATCAGGAGAAGGCTTTTGACCGGGTCTCTCACGAATTCATGGGTAAGGCTCTGCGTAGGCTGCGGCTTGGCAGGTTGTTCTGTTTGTATGTTAACCTGATGTATTGCGACATTTACAGCTCGGTGCTGGTGAACGGCTGGAAGACTGACCCCTTTCCTGTATCGTCGGGGGTTAGACAAGGCTGTCCTCTTTCACCTCTCCTTTTTGTTTGTGTTATAGAGCTCTTCGCAGAGGCTATCCGGCAGAATGGAGAGATCAGAGGGATCACCGCACCAGGTCCAGGACACTTCGAGGTCAAATGCTCGCTGTACATGGACGACGTGACCGTCTTCTGCGCTGACCAGAGTTCGGTGACTGCACTCGTCCAGACCTGTGAGGAGTTCGGACGCGCTTCAGGGGCAAAAGTCAACTGCGGGAAGTCGGAAGCCATGCTCTTCGGAAAGTGGTACCTGCCTTCTCCTGCCTCCTTCCCGTTTACTATCAAGCCGGACTTCATCAAAATTCTGGGAGTCTGGTTCGGTAAGGAAGGTGCAGCCCTAAAGTCGTGGGAAGAACGCTTGGCCAAAGTCAACCAAAGGATCGGACTGTGGAGCCTCAGACAACTCACTATTGAGGGCAAAGCAATGGTCCTGCGTAACGAAGTCTTGCCTGTGCTACAATACACTGCACAGGCATGGCCCCCTCTTGCCACCGTCTCGAGGGCCATTACCAGGACTGTGTTTCGCTTCATCTGGGGCTCGAAAATGGACAGAGTAAAGCGGACTGTTATGTACAAGGAGCCCCGCAAAGGTGGGAAGGGTATACCCGACATTCCCACTCTGCTGCGGATCGCTTTTGCATGTGACTGTGTTCGTAGGACTCTGAGGACAGCAAACGGCTCTGCGGGCAAGGCCATGTCCCGCTACTTCCTCCTTCCCCTCTGGCGAGGTTTTGGCTGGGACAAGTGGGACAGCTCCTTCCCTTACAACTGGCACGCTCCCTGGTTCTACGGGGATGTTGTCCGGTTTGTGAGGGAGCATCAACTGGAGGGTCTTAAGCCCGACTTGTGGAAACCTAAGACGATCCACAAGCACATCAGAGCAAAGGACTCACTGGAGTTTGTTCCAGGGCTTCATGCCGACACGTTGGAGACTGTTTGGACTAACGTGTCATCTGGCAGGTTGACCAATGGGCACAAGGACATTTCATGGATGGCCATCCAGGGAGGACTGCCTCTTAGGTCATTCATGCATGCCCGCAACCTGTGCAAGACCCGGTACTGCCCCAGGTGCCCCTTCACGGAGGAAACATCTTTGCACATTTTCTGGCAGTGCCCCTTTGCACAGGGTCTGTTGAAAGCCTTGGAACATGAACTCAAGGACTCAGTACCCAGGAACAGACTGTCGTACCGCTCGGTACTTTATGGACTATTTCCTGGGAATACCACGGATGGAGCAATCCAGGAAGCCTGGCGCCTTATGAACTGCTTTAAGGACGCTATATGGTTTGCCAGGAACCGTCTGATTTTGCGGAGAGAGAGTGTGTCCGTCCAGGACTGCCGCAGGCTGATCCACAGCCTGCTCAGAGACTATTCCACCTGGGACAGCCCGGACGTCGATGAGGAAGAGGACTGATACTCCCCTTCCCCCCACTCTCCCTTCTTGTGTGTTGTCTTTCAATAAAGCTTCGGGCCTGTGATTTCCCCCTTCCCTATCCCCTCCTACCCACTCCCCTACCCCATCACTTGTCTGTAATGCTTTGTTGTTTGGCTTTAGTGAATGCAAGAATGTTAGTGTAGCATGTGGTGTAATGTATAGCATAGGCTAGCCTGTACTGTGTATTATACTGTCATGTTATGTTTGACGACTGTTATTATTTATTATTTGCGGCTTCATGGCTTGCGCTGCGTCGCAGTAATGTTTGTATGATGACGATTGATTGTCAATAAAGCATTTTTCAATCAAAAACCTGCTCAAGCTGAGGTTAGTAATCATCCCTGCCGGTGGTACGTGGGCCATCGTAGGGGGATGACAGAACGCCGAGGTGAGGGCAGGGAACCACAACGGTCATCGCTCTGGTGTACGCATTTGGTTTAAAGGTACCATTTGTAGGTGACCAGGCGACCGCCGGATCGAGGTCATTAGGCCGGGTAGTTTGGAAGCCCGAGTTGCTATGTGCCCCAGGGCTGGTGACCCTGGGGTGCCCTAACTCACTGGGGGTGGGATCCCACTGAGTGAAGGCACACTTGCACGCACTCTCTTTCACGCTATATGAGCACACACCTTTATTCTCCCGGCCTTCTGGCTGGGAGATGAGGAATTTTTTTATACCTGGCGGATGTCCAGGCTGTATCACAGCGCACATCCACTTATTTAATTTTGTTTTTCACTGTGTGTTTGTCACGTTTGTCACAAGGATTTTGGGATGCGGTGCCCTTTTGGGACCCTCCTGAGGTCTAGGGGGAAAATGTGTGGCCTTCTGGTTCCTTTTTCCCCTGCAACCCGGCCTCCCTTCTTCGGAGGGGAGGTGCAACTAGGATGCAGGCTCCTAGGTGGACACTGGGGTGGCAGCCCAGGTAGAAGCCTAGGAGTGTGTTTGGGTCTCCCTAAGCTTCGGCGAGGGGGGACCATCGATCCTTGATCCTCTAGGCCTATGGTTTGGAGGGTCAGGGAATGGTTATGCGGGGCCTCTCTCTTTTAAGAGAAGGGCTGCGATAGACCGCATCCTTGTGCACTTTTTGTGTGGCACCTCTGCACTTTTTATGCACTTGGGTGATAGAAAGCACGACTCGGGCTTTCAATAAAAAAAAAAAAAAAAAAATCTGTTCTTATCAGTCCTTGTAAGGATAGATAGCTCGGAGAACCACTGGGGGCTATAAACACTAGCTTAGCGATCCAAGAGCGTTCCAGACGAAGCCGGCGACGAACTGCGGAGAAGAACCAGCGAAGACGACGATCCAGAAGGGAGAAGCCGCCATCGGGGAAGAAGCTCCGGGAGATCGCTGCCGGGAAGAAGAAGGAGAACTGCGACAGAGACCTTCGGAGAAGAGCCGCTGCTGAAGGGGATCTTTGAAGAAGCTCGGCCGCAGAAGAAGCTCGACGAGGAACCACTGCGGAAGAAATTTCGTGGAAGAACCTCGGCCAGCAAGGAGAAGATTTGCATAGCTCCGCCCCCTTCGGGAAAGAGCTATCGAAGATCCTCCCCAAGCGACAGGAACAGCTGGAAGAAGCCATGGCCTCAACCAGCAACCCTGCCACCCAGAAGAAGAAGGCTGATGGACCAGGTGAGCCGGCCCAGGCCAGGACATCTCCTCCTGAAGCCTCCTCAAGCCAACAGGCCACCAGGAAGCCGAACCAGGCTGCTCCAACCCTGGAGCCCTGGATGAAGCAGACGGTGGCCCTGAAGCTGAAGGAGGTGGACGGGAGAGTGCCGGACATGACGGAAGAAGTGTTCTGCCAGAAGATGCTCCTGGACCAGGGCTTCGCTAAGCCGGAGACCATCAGCATCCAGGCCTTCATGACCGGGATGTTCTTCGTGACCTTCGCTTCGATCAACATCTGCAGAAGGTACTGGGAGATGGTGAAAGCGGCGAGGCCTGAATCCCCTTTCTCTCGCTTTGTGGGCAACTGCCCTGTCCAAAGAGAGGAAAGGCGGGTGACGGTCTCAATGCGGAACCCACACACCCCCGGCAAAGACATCACCACGCTCCTGAAGCGGTTCTGCACAGTGGTGAGGGAACCCACCCACATCCTGAACGGACTCGGCTTCTGGACTGGCAAGTGGTCGGTAATCGTCCGACTGAACAAGGATTCCAGCGCGGAAGACGGCCTCCAACACCTGCCCCAGTCATTCTCGCTGGGCAACTCCTACGGCCTCATCTACTACCCGGACATGCCGCAGATCTGCAGGAGATGCAGCAAGAGGGGTCATTCGGTGAAGGACTGCAAGGAGGACGCCTGCAAGAACTGCCGGGTAACAGGACACGAGACCAAAGACTGCCCAAAACGGACAATGTGCAACCTCTGCGGACAAGCAGCCCACTCCTACAAGGACTGCCCGAAGAGGGATCGATCCTGGGCAACTGTAGCGGCGAAAGCTCCGGCCAGAGGGAACCCCGCCCCAGCCGGAGCTCCAGCGGCGCAGAAGACCGGGAATAAGAAGGATGGTAAGAAGACGACAGTCCCTCCCCCCCGTCTCCCGGCCCTCCCTCGCCCTACCCTTCCCACCCTCCCTCGCCCGGCCCTCCCCACCCCCCCGTCCCCAACCCCTGTCACCCCCACTGAGGCTCTCACCTTCTCCTACCCACCCATCTCAGTGGTCCTGTCACCTGCACCTCTCCCAACCCAGCCTCCCTTCTCCCCAGCTCCAGCAGCACTAACATCTTCCCCTCCAGCTGCTGGAGTCCTCTCCCTGGAGGATTTTCCCCCTCTTGTCTCCTCAGGTGCCATCCAGAGGAAGAGAAAGGTGAGGGACAGCCCAGCTGCTGAGTCCTCAAAGCGACAAGTCGTGGAAATCTGCGAAGATTCCCTTGCGCAGCAGGAGGAAATGGAGCAGATGGTGGAGGAACTCGTGTCTGAACCTGAGGTCATCGACTTCACAACAGACATCCAGGTGGCTACAATCCTGGAACAATTTTTGTCAGAGGGCCTGCTGGATCTTTCGGACCCGCCAGGAGAGGAGGATCCGCCCGACCGGACTGGTAACTAAGGTGTATCGTTTGCACTAACCTTCTTTATTCTCCCCCATGGCTGCTAAACTTAACATCTTTAGCCTCAATGTGAGGAGTGTTAGAGATAGGACTAGATGTCAGATGGTGCTAACTTTTCTTTCCAAGCAGTCGAGTGATGTATTTATGCTGCAGGAATGTACTCTCCCCTCTTCCAGGTCATACCATCATCTGGCCAGGCAGTGGACCCATGGCCCGTCCTACTGGTCTGGTGGGGGCGACTGTAAGTCTGCAGGGGTTGCCATCCTGATTAGGGGAAGCGTATTTACTGTTGACTCTGTCCAGGAGCTCGCCTGCGGCCGCTTGTTGGTCGTAGACGGTTCCTGGGCAGGAGAGCCGATTAGGCTCATCAACGTGTACGCTCCCCCTATGAAGGCTGAGCGCCTGGAACTATTCCAGACCCTGCGGACCCAGCTCGCCACCACTAGGGCAGTGGTGATGGCCGGGGACTTCAACTGCCCCATCGAAGAGGATGGACGAAGTTCCGGCACTTCAATCAAACTGGATGTCAGTTCCAAACTGCTTATCGAGATGGTAACCGAAGCATCCTTGCAGGACGTTGTGGGCTCCATGGGGATTGGCTCTGTGAACTATTCATGGAGCCGACCCGATGGCTCACTTCGTTCTCGGATTGACTTTGTGTTCACCTCCCGGGCAGTCAAGCAGCATGGGCACTCCATGGTCCCCTGCTTCTTCTCTGACCACAGGGCCATTCTCTTCCAGGGTGCCATCGGCCACGGTTTTCCTCCCGGCCCTGGCTCCTGGAAGCTGAATTGTGCCCTGCTGGAAAGAGAGGAGGTACTGGCGGAACTTAGAGACGCCTATATTGTTTGGAGGAATGATAAAGTTTTCTTTGACAAAACCTGTGACTGGTGGGAATATGTTAAAGTTGAATTTCGTTGTTTCTTTCAGGCAAAAAGTCGTCAACAGGCGTGTGAGAGGAAGAGAGACTTCAGAGAGATGCAGCGTCAGCTGCGATCCCTGCAAGACCTCCTTCAATGCGGCTGGGACGTCAGGAAGGAGCTGGAGGAAGCCAAAAAGGGCCTGAAAAGGCACTTTGAGGAGGAATCCAAGCGAATTGTCTTTCGTTCCAAGGTGGAGAACCTGGAGAAGGGTGAGAAATGTAACTCGTTCTTTTTCAGGAAACTCCATGCCGGCCACACGCCCCTGAAGGAACTTCGAGATGAGACCGGAAACATGCATTCTGGGAAGAAGGAGGTGATGGGAGTCGTCACAGACTACTACCGAAGCCTCTACTCCCGGAAAACCACTGACCCCGAAGCCGCCGATAAATTCCTGTCAGGTATCACTAATCATCTTGATCCTGCAGGTACGGAGGCTATGGATGTACCCCTGACGGTGGAGGAACTGCTCTCTGCCGCTAAATCCTTCAGACCCGGCAGGACCCCGGGCAGTGATGGTCTCCCAGCAGAGCTCTATGTAGCGCTGGGGGACTTGATCAGTCCGGACCTGCTGGAGCTCTATGAGGAGATGGTGGTGGAGGGTAGAATGCCACCGTCCTTGAGAGAAGGCATGATCACGATCTTGTATAAGCGGAAGGGGGAGAGATGTGACCTGAAAAACTGGCGTCCCATCTCTCTCCTGAACGTGGACTACAAGATCCTCGCCAAAGTATTGGCCAACAGACTGAAGGTTGTCATCGGACAGATCATCGGATCGGACCAAACCTGCGGCATTCCTGGCCGTAGGGTGGCCGACAGTCTTGCCCTGGTGAGGGACACGGTGCATTACATGCAAAGCCGCCGTACACACGCGGCCCTGGTCAGTCTGGATCAGGAGAAGGCTTTTGACCGGGTCTCTCACGAATTCATGGGTAAGGCTCTGCGTAGGCTGCGGCTTGGCAGGTTGTTCTGTTTGTATGTTAACCTGATGTATTGCGACATTTACAGCTCGGTGCTGGTGAACGGCTGGAAGACTGACCCCTTTCCTGTATCGTCGGGGGTTAGACAAGGCTGTCCTCTTTCACCTCTCCTTTTTGTTTGTGTTATAGAGCTCTTCGCAGAGGATATCCGGCAGAATGGAGAGATCAGAGGGATCACCGCACCAGGTCCAGGACACTTCGAGGTCAAATGCTCGCTGTACATGGACGACGTGACCGTCTTCTGCGCTGACCAGAGTTCGGTGACTGCACTCGTCCAGACCTGTGAGGAGTTCGGACGCGCTTCAGGGGCAAAAGTCAACTGCGGGAAGTCGGAAGCCATGCTCTTCGGAAAGTGGTACCTGCCTTCTCCTGCCTCCTTCCCGTTTACTATCAAGCCGGACTTCATCAAAATTCTGGGAGTCTGGTTCGGTAAGGAAGGTGCAGCCCTAAAGTCGTGGGAAGAACGCTTGGCCAAAGTCAACCAAAGGATCGGACTGTGGAGCCTCAGACAACTCACTATTGAGGGCAAAGCAATGGTCCTGCGTAACGAAGTCTTGCCTGTGCTACAATACACTGCACAGGCATGGCCCCCTCTTGCCACCGTCTCGAGGGCCATTACCAGGACTGTGTTTCGCTTCATCTGGGGCTCGAAAATGGACAGAGTAAAGCGGACTGTTATGTACAAGGAGCCCCGCAAAGGTGGGAAGGGTATACCCGACATTCCCACTCTGCTGCGGATCGCTTTTGTATGTGACTGTGTTCGTAGGACTCTGAGGACAGCAAACGGCTCTGCGGGCAAGGCCATGTCCCGCTACTTCCTCCTTCCCCTCTGGCGAGGTTTTGGCTGGGACAAGTGGGACAGCTCCTTCCCTTACAACTGGCACGCTCCCTGGTTCTACGGAGATGTCGTCCGGTTCGTGAGGGAGCATCAACTGGAGGGTCTTAAGCCCGACTTGTGGAAACCTAAGACGATCCACAAGCACATCAGAGCAAAGGACTCACTGGAGTCTGTTCCAGGGCTTCATGCCGACACGTTGGAGACTGTTTGGACTAACGTGTCATCTGGCAGGTTGACCAACGGGCACAAGGACATTTCATGGATGGCCATCCAGGGAGGACTGCCTCTTAGGTCATTCATGCATGCTCGCAACCTGTGCAAGACCCGGTACTGCCCCAGGTGCCCCTTCACGGAGGAAACATCTTTGCACATTTTCTGGCAGTGCCCCTTTGCACAGGGTCTGTTGAAAGCCTTGGAACATGAACTCAAGGACTCAGTACCCAGGAACAGACTGTCGTACCGCTCGGTACTTTATGGACTATTTCCTGGGAATACCACGGATGGAGCAATCCAGGAAGCCTGGCGCCTTATGAACTGCTTTAAGGACGCTATATGGTTTGCCAGGAACCGTCTGATTTTGCGGAGAGAGAGTGTGTCCGTCCAGGACTGCCGCAGGCTGATCCACAGCCTGCTCAGAGACTATTCCACCTGGGACAGCCCGGACGTCGATGAGGAAGAGGACTGATACTCCCCTTCCCCCCACTCTCCCTTCTTGTGTGTTGTCTTTCAATAAAGCTTCGGGCCTGTGATTTCCCCCTTCCCTATCCCCTCCTACCCACTCCCCTATCCCATCACTTGTCTGTAATGCTTTGTTGTTTGGCTTTAGTGAATGCAAGAATGTTAGTGTAGCATGTGGTGTAATGTATAGCATAGGCTAGCCTGTACTGTGTATTATACTGTCATGTTATGTTTGACGACTGTTATTATTTATTATTTGCTGCTTCATGGCTTGCGCTGCGTCGCAGTAATGTTTGTATGATGACGATTGATTGTCAATAAAGCATTTTTCAATCAAAAATCTGTTCTTATCAGTTTAATATCTGATACGTCCCCTATCTGGGGACCATATATTAAATGGATTTTTAGAACAGGGAGATGGAAATAGAGCTTGCTCTGTCCACTCCACGCATTGACCTGGTATTGCAGTATTTCCAGGACCGGTGCACCCTTCCCTTATGTGTTGACTAAAATCAGATTCCAAAAGTGCTATTTGTGTTTGCTATTGTTTTTGTCTTTCTGATGGGATCTCCCCTTTTAATCCCATTATTTCAACACCTGTTGGACAATGCATTTGTACAGTCATGTGTGATAATGAGCTCATTTATTAAATGCAATTAATTAATACATTGCCACCTCTTGTTGTGTGTGTGTGTGTGTGTGTGTGTCTTCTGTGTTTCTGTGTTTCCGGCATTTCACATTGGAACAGCTCATTCACCTTCCTTGTCTTCTCTCCGCCCTCCCTCCTAGGTAAGTTAAAGAGCTGCACCTGAGCCAGCCACTGATTGATGCAGCACCACAGTCAAATAGTGGAGTGGAGTGGAGTAGGGGAACAGCAAACAGCCATTAAAGCAGCCAGCCGCCTACCCGCCACAATGGACCTACCTGTGTACACTAGATGGATGTGATGGAATGTACTGTCGTCCCTACATTTCAAGAAGAAGTAAGAATTGCAGTTGCAACAAACCCTTGCTTGCCTACAAAGAGAGCAGCAATTTGGATTTGTTACTTTGTTACCTGGAAGAATAACAAACTGTGCAAGGATGGAGGTTGTAGGAGCAAGGAGAAGTTGTCTGTAAAGTTGGTGGATGCTTATTTTCCATTTTGCAGTCCCTTGTCTCCCTCTTGTGGCCTCCTGGAGGCAAATAAATGTGCAAAAAAAAGACAGCCTGGCGGCCGGCTGTTGCAGTGTTGCCCTCTCAGGCAACACTGAGTGACTGACTGAGCCTCACCGTCTTATATAAAGTTCAGACGGAACTTTGCACGTGTCATAGTGGAGCCCTCAGGATTCCAGAGCCAGCTTTCTGACATCATAATGGGGCCTCAGAGATAGATAAAAGCCTGGGCCCAGGCAGTGTTGGTCAGTGCTGCTCAGCAGGCAGCACTGGACTGGATTAAAGCTAATACAAGTTGTGAAGGAACAAGGGGTGGCTGTGGGCATGCACTTACTGCTGCTGCTGCTGCTGCCAGTATTTGCACGGCAGGAGGGCATTTGGGCGTTGCCAAGAAGGCGTTTTTATGTAGATTCCTCCTCTTTCAGCACTGCATTGTGGTGCAAGCAAAAGAAGCAAATCCTGTGTAGCTTCCTCTCCGGCCTTTATTCACCTCCCGCTTAGTAGCTGTAAATGTGTGTGAGCCTGCAGGGCCCCATGGAATTGCCTAGAAGTAGGCTGAATCGCTGCAAGGGGTGAACAGCAGTATTAGGCAGGCTCGGTCAACGCCAGGCCCATTCGGGTTATCGCTTCTCGGCCTTTTGGCTACGATCAAGTGCAGTACTGACGTAGTCAGAGGTGCGTGGCTTCTGGCTTGTCCAGAAGCGTTCCTTGAGGAGGGATACATTTTGTTTCTGTGGGAAACCGACAGATTTGAAGATGGCTGGAATCAGGAACACCATTCGTCTGCAGGTGGATCCAAACGATGGAAGAAGGAACAACGTGGTGTACTTGATCCGGGATATCGTGGAGACAAGGGCTGGAGCATCCCGGAAGGATATTTTCAGTGTCCAGGAGTTCCCAAGGCAGGGTCTGTATGACGTAACCTTTGTGGATGAAGGTATGTGCCTGACTATTTATGAGTGGATGCGGGGACATGCTGAGGATCAGGTAATGACCGGGATCCGTTTCCAACCGCTGTTTGGTCTTCAGGAGAAGGTAATCACTGTACATGTGTATAACCCCTTCACTGAGGTGGAAGTCCTGATGAACTTTCTGCGCCAGTACTGCGAGTATGTGCATGCGGGAGTACCACAGACAAATGTGTTGGGAATTTTTAATTGCAAGTATAAATTTAGGGTCAAGTTCAGACTGGATGCTGGGTGTATTGGAGGATGCAGACATCCCCCAGCAAATTTTACTGTGGCTGGGCATAGAGGGTTCCTGACTTACCCAGGTCAGCCCCAGTATTGTAGAAATTGCTTTATGTTTGGGCATACCAAGGCTGACTGTGCAAAAAAGCAGTGTTGCAGGAATTGCAAACAGGAGGGTCATTTGGCGGGAAATTGCCCAAGTCCCAAAGCGTGTGATATGTGTGGACAGACAACTCACATGTATAGAGACTGCCCTAATGTGCATAAAGAAAAAGCAGAGAGGGAGGAAAAGCAGCAGGAAGCAGAAAGAAGTCGCAAATCCTATGCTGAAATGGCTAAGGAAGTGGCCAGACTGGAGAAAGAGCTGCGTGTACCAGTTCAGAGGCCAGGAGTGAGAGTGTTGGTTGCTCCAGAGTTGCCTCCTATGAGAAACCTGGAGGAATTAATTGAGGAGACCATAAGCCCAGTTCACCTCTCTGATCCGGTTAATATTGAGGTGTTTCCATCTGGTGAACCTGGAGGTGGAAAGTGTCCCAGGGAGGGTGGAGGGAATGCTGTTTCAGAGGAGGAGGAGGACTTTGTGCAGGTTGAAGGGAAGAAGGCCTTCAAAAAGAGAAGATGTGAGAGGAGTGAAACAAGCACTACAAAAACCAGCAATGTCTATCAAGCGCTGGAGGAGAACAGTATGGACTCTGGTGGAGGTGGCTCTACAGTATAGATAGCCATGTGCTGGTTGTATGGCCTTACTTTCTGGCTTCATGTAAAATGAAGGCCTGTTTCCTTTTTTAGCTGTGAAAAAGTGGAGTAACATGTGCTTTAAAAGTTGTAACATGTGCTTAACATGTGCTTGTGTCTATGTACTGCTTTGCCTTGCCTCATTTGTGTTTGCAGGTGTTCCAGCAATGAAGAAAGGGCTGGGGGTTGGAAAATGCTCCACCTGTATTTTTTTTGTCTGTCTTAGGCTTCCTAATCAAAGGGAAAAGAAAGTGGTTACTGCTGGAATGCTGGGAAGTATGCAAATTATGCAAATTTCATGTTCCCCTTAGGTTTGTGGGTTTACACCAGAGTGTGATATTTTGTTTTTGTGCATTTGCTTCTTTTTAGGATGGTTTTTTCTATTTGCTCTCAGAATGTTAGAGTGTTTAAGAGCAAGGTTCGTAGGAGTGCAATTTTGGAATTTTTAGCACAAGAAAATGCTTCAATATATTGTTTACAGGAGTGTGGACTGTGTGAATGTATTGGAAGTGATGAATGGGCGTATGGTAGTACAGTATGGTCAGGTAGTACATTGAATAAAAATGATGGGGTGGGTATTTTAGTAAAGGGGAGGGAAGTGTCTTTAGTTAACTATACAGTAATAGAGGAGGGTAGGTGTATATCTGCAATTTTTGAATATAGAAATATTAAGTTTTGTGTTATAAATGTTTATGCCTCAACAGATAAATTAGAGAGGAAGTTATTATTTGAAAAAATTAAGTTATTTATCCCAGGGAGAATGCCCTTAATTGTAGTGGGGGATTTGAATTGTGATATCACAAAAAGTCATGTGGATGTGTCTGGGAAAACTTTTTTGGAGATTGTTAGCGACTTTAATTTGGGAGATATGCAGAAATTATGTAAAGTAGATCCGATGTTAGACACATATCATGCAGACAGAGGGAAAATTCACAGTCGTTTAGATTATTGTTTTGTGTCCCAGAATGTTGTACCTGTAAATTATAAACAAAAAGGTGTTTTATTTTCTGATCATGAGTGTGTAATGTGTGATTTGGATCTGGATGTAAAGGGTGTGTATGGGCGGGGTTTATGGAAACTGAATGTGAGTCTGTTAGAAAGTGAGGATGTGAGGCGGGAATATGCAAATCGGTATGAATGTTGGGTAAGGAAGAAAAGTGAGTTTACTGATATCTGTAGGTGGTGGGATTGGGTGAAGATGAAAACAAGATCCTTTTTTAAGACTATTGGGTATAAAGTTGCCGCAATAAAGAGGGAGAAGTATGTGAGGTTGAATGCTCAGTTAAGTTTGTTGTATAAGTTAAGGGATGGAGGTGCGGAGGTGAGTGAAGATATAATAATTGTTAAAAGAGAAATTAATGAGTTTTTGTCTGAAAGAGGTAGAAGTATTATCTATAGGGCTAAGTTGGAAAGAATGGAGTTTGATGAGAAATGTACTCGTTTCTTTTTCAAGAAGGTTTTTGGTAAAAAGCAAAGTATGAATGTGTTAATTGGATTGGATGGTAGTGAGGTGAGTGGTGATGATGTGAGTGAGGAAGTTGCAAAGTTCTATGAAGAATTGTACGCAGAAAAATGGAGGGATGATACATTGGAGAGTGAGGTGTTGAATGGGATGGACAAAAATTTGAGTGAGGCTGAGAAAGAAGGTGTTATGAAGGATGTGACTATGGATGAAGTATGGAAGGTAATAAATAGTATGGCTGTGAATAAGACACCAGGGGAAGATGGACTCCCTATAGAGTTCTATAGGCTAATGTGGGATGTGATTGGAAAAGATGTGATAGAATTGTGTAAGTATATGTGGGTGAATGAAGCAATTACTGAAAGTATGCGTGCGGGTGTGATTGTGTTGATTCCGAAAAAGGGAGATCTGAAGGAATTGAAGAATTGGCGTCCGATTACGTTACTTAATTGTGATTACAAGATTTATGCGAAGGTGATAGCCAATAGGATGCGTGATGTGATTGAGTGTGTGGTTGGGGATGAGCAATGTTGTGCGGTGCCTGGGAGAAGAATACATGAGAATTTGTGTATGTTAAGAGATTGCTTGTGGGATTGTATGGGAAGGAAGAAGGATGTGCATTTGTTAAGTTTGGATTTTGAAAAAGCCTACGATAGGTTGTCTCATAAGTTTTTGTATAAGGTGTTGCTGAAAATGGGGTTTCCAGCTGAGTTTGTATGTAGAATCAGGAGTTTGTATGGTGGGATATATAGTCGTGTGTTATTGAATGGTTGTGTGGGTAGGAGAGTGATTGTGTCTTCTGGTGTGCGTCAAGGATGTCCGTTGTCACCGGTTGCTTTCATTTGTGCGATTGAGCCATTATTGTGTTTGTTAAGGAAGGATAAGGTTGTACGTGGTGTTCAGGTTCCAGGGAGTGGGGGGAGAGAGTGGAAGGTAAGTGGCTATATGGATGATGTGTGTGTTCTATGTGATTCTGAATGTACTATAAAACGTGTGAAATTGCTAGTGTCGTTTTTTTGTGGCGCGTCTGCTTTCCGTGTTAATTGGAATAAGAGTGAATGTAAAAGCTTTGGGAATGGTAGATTGAGGGGTGATATAGGTGTAAATGTGGTGGATGGACCTATCAAAGTCTTGGGAGTGAAATTTACGGAAAAATTAGATGGGAAAGAATGTTGGGATGATGTGAAGAAGAAAGTGGAAAGTAAATTATGTTTTTGGAGGATGAGAAGTTTATCGTTTATTGGGAAGATTTTGATTATTAAGAGTGTTGTCTTGCCAATATACTTGTATATTGCTTTAGTGTTTCCGCCAAATTATATGTCTTTGAGGAGCTTAAATAGGATTCTGTTTGTTTTTTTGTGGGGCTCGAAAATGGAGCGAGCGAGGAGGGAGGTGGTAATTAAATCTGTGAGGAATGGTGGATTGGGTTTTCCTAATTTAGAAGTATTCTTTGGGGTAAATATGTGTATCTTTCTTCTAAGAGTAGTCAGGGCAGATTTAAAATATTCTGTTATGTGTAGATATTTGTTTGGGACTTACCTGATTCGGATGAAGTGGTGTGCGAGAGATTTACGTAGGCCAGTCGCGTTTGTTGTGCCTGTGTGGTATGAGTGGATGTATAAGTTCCTTGTGAAATATAAGTTGCATGGTGTGGATGTTAGGATGTTGCGCAATAAGAGTTTGGTGTATAGGATGATTGAGTGTGCGGAGACTGAGTGCGGTATAAATATGGTGAGAGGAAGAGATGTGGGGAAAGTATGGAAGAAAGTAAGAATGGATGGTTTGACTAACAAGCAGAGTGAATTGGTGTGGCAAAGTTTGCATGGAGTGTTGCCAGTAAGAGAATTCCAGAGGAATCGTGGGCTAGTCAGGAGTGATATGTGTCCAAGGTCTGACTGTAATGGAAGGGAGAGTGTTACTCATTTGTTCTGGAATTGTAAGTATGCAAGAGAAGTGATAAAGAGAATGGGACCGTTATGTAAGGAGTTGACTGGGGTGAGTTTGTTGTCTTTTGAAATGTTTATGTTTGGGTTGTGTGCGTGTAGTGGAGAAAAAGAGAGAGTGTTGTGGTTGTTGCTTGCATGTATAAAAGAAGTACTATGGGATGTTCGGAATGTATATGTGTTTAAGAGAAAAGAATTAGCTGTTAGAGATAGTGTGCGAATGGTATTGGGAAAATTGTATGTTTGTTTTTTGTGGGATAAAAAAAGAAAAGGGGAAATGGATTCGGAGGGGGTGTGGAAGGTGATGAAGTGGATAGATATTGTTGATTATTCATCATGATATTGTTTTCTGTATTTTTTATGTGAAGACATTGTTTGTTTTCCTTGTACATATTAAAAGAAAAGAGTAATGAGCGCTGTCTAGATGATGATGGGGACAATTGATGGAAATTGTCTTGGATTGAATATGGTTGGTTTTTGATCGTATTAATTCCCATCTGAGGGATAGCAAAAAAAAAAAAAAAAAAAAAAAAAATCTGTTCTTATCAGTCCTTGTAAGGATAGATAGCTCGGAGAACCACTGGGGGCTATAAACACTAGCTTAGCGATCCAAGAGCGTTCCAGACGAAGCCGGCGACGAACTGCGGAGAAGAACCAGCGAAGACGACGATCCAGAAGGGAGAAGCCGCCATCGAGGAAGAAGCTCCGGGAGATCGCTGCCGGGAAGAAGAAGGAGAACTTCGGAGAAGAGCCGCTGCTGAAGGGGATCTTCGAAGAAGCTCGGCCGCAGAAGAAGAAGCTCGACGAGGAACCGCTGCGGAAGAAATTTCGTGGAAGAACCTCGGCCAGCAAGGAGAAGATTTGCATAGCTCCGCCCCCTTCGGGAAAGAGCTATCGAAGATCCTCCCCAAGCGACAGGAACAGCTGGAAGAAGCCATGGCCTCAACCAGCAACCCTGCCACCCAGAAGGAGAAGGCTGATGGACCAGGTGAGCCGGCCCAGGCCAGGACATCTCCTCCTGAAGCCTCCTCAAGCGGACAGGCCACCAGGAAGCCGAACCAGGCTGCTCCAACCCTGGAGCCCTGGATGAAGCAGACGGTGGCCCTGAAGCTGAAGGAGGTGGACGGGAGAGTGCCGGACATGACGGAAGAAGTGTTCTGCCAGAAGATGCTCCTGGACCAGGGCTTCGCTAAGCCGGAGACCATCAGCATCCAGGCCTTCATGACCGGGATGTTCTTCGTGACCTTCGCTTCGATCAACATCTGCAGAAGGTACTGGGAGATGGTGAAAGCGGCGAGGCCTGAATCCCCTTTCTCTCGCTTTGTGGGCAACTGCCCTGTCCAAAGAGAGGAAAGGCGGGTGACGGTCTCAATGCGGAACCCACACACCCCCGGCAAAGACATCACCACGCTCCTGAAGCGGTTCTGCACAGTGGTGAGGGAACCCACCCACATCCTGAACGGACTCGGCTTCTGGACTGGCAAGTGGTCGGTAATCGTCCGACTGAACAAGGATTCCAGCGCGGAAGACGGCCTCCAACACCTGCCCCAGTCATTCTCGCTGGGCAACTCCTACGGCCTCATCTACTACCCGGACATGCCGCAGATCTGCAGGAGATGCAGCAAGAAGGGTCATTCGGTGAAGGACTGCAAGGAGGACGCCTGCAAGAACTGCCGGGTAACAGGACACGAGACCAAAGACTGCCCGAAACGGACAATGTGCAACCTCTGCGGACAAGCAGCCCACTCCTACAAGGACTGCCCGAAGAGGGATCGATCCTGGGCAACTGTAGCGGCGAAAGCTCCGGCCAGAGGGAACCCCGCCCCAGCCAGAGCTCCAGCGGCGCAGAAGACCGGGAATAAGAAGGATGGTAAGAAGACGACAGTCCCTCCCCCCCGTCTCCCGGCCCTCCCTCGCCCTACCCTTCCCACCCTCCCTCGCCCGGCCCTCCCCACCCCCCCGTCCCCAACCCCTGTCACCCCCACTGAGGCTCTCACCTTCTCCTACCCACCCATCTCAGTGGTCCTGTCACCTGCACCTCTCCCAACCCAGCCTCCCTTCTCCCCAGCTCCAGCAGCACTAACATCTTCCCCTCCAGCTGCTGGAGTCCTCTCCCTGGAGGATTTTCCCCCTCTTGTCTCCTCAGGTGCCATCCAGAGGAAGAGAAAGGTGAGGGACAGCCCAGCTGCTGAGTCCTCAAAGCGACAAGTCGTGGAAATCTGCGAAGATTCCCTTGCGCAGCAGGAGGAAATGGAGCAGATGGTGGAGGAACTCGTGTCTGAACCTGAGGTCATCGACTTCACAACAGACATCCAGGTGGCTACAATCCTGGAACAATTTTTGTCAGAGGGCCTGCTGGATCTTTCGGACCCGCCAGGAGAGGAGGATCCGCCCGACCGGACTGGTAACTAAGGTGTATCGTTTGCACTAACCTTCTTTATTCTCCCCCATGGCTGCTAAACTTAACATCTTTGGCCTCAATGTGAGGAGTGTTAGAGATAGGACTAGATGTCAGATGGTGCTAACTTTTCTTTCCAAGCAGTCGAGTGATGTATTTATGCTGCAGGAATGTACTCTCCCCTCTTCCAGGTCATACCATCATCTGGCCAGGCAGTGGACCCATGGCCCGTCCTACTGGTCTGGTGGGGGCGACTGTAAGTCTGCAGGGGTTGCCATCCTGATTAGGGGAAGCGTATTTACTGTTGACTCTGTCCAGGAGCTCGCCTGCGGCCGCTTGTTGGTCGTAGACGGTTCCTGGGCAGGAGAGCCGATTAGGCTCATCAACGTGTACGCTCCCCCTATGAAGGCTGAGCGCCTGGAACTATTCCAGACCCTGCGGACCCAGCTCGCCACCACTAGGGCAGTGGTGATGGCCGGGGACTTCAACTGCCCCATCGAAGAGGATGGACGAAGTTCCGGCACTTCAATCAAACTGGATGTCAGTTCCAAACTGCTTATCGAGATGGTAACCGAAGCATCCTTGCAGGACGTTGTGGGCTCCATGGGGATTGGCTCTGTGAACTATTCATGGAGCCGACCCGATGGCTCACTTCGTTCTCGGATTGACTTTGTGTTCACCTCCCGGGCAGTCAAGCAGCATGGGCACTCCATGGTCCCCTGCTTCTTCTCTGACCACAGGGCCATTCTCTTCCAGGGTGCCATCGGCCACGGTTTTCCTCCCGGCCCTGGCTCCTGGAAGCTGAATTGTGCCCTGCTGGAAAGAGAGGAGGTACTGGCGGAACTTAGAGACGCCTATATTGTTTGGAGGAATGATAAAGTTTTCTTTGACAAAACCTGTGACTGGTGGGAATATGTTAAAGTTGAATTTCGTTGTTTCTTTCAGGCAAAAAGTCGTCAACAGGCGTGTGAGAGGAAGAGAGACTTCAGAGAGATGCAGCGTCAGCTGCGATCCCTGCAAGACCTCCTTCAATGCGGCTGGGACGTCAGGAAGGAGCTGGAGGAAGCCAAAAAGGGCCTGAAAAGGCACTTTGAGGAGGAATCCAAGCGAATTGTCTTTCGTTCCAAGGTGGAGAACCTGGAGAAGGGTGACAAATGTAACTCGTTCTTTTTCAGGAAACTCCATGCCGGCCACACGCCCCTGAAGGAACTTCGAGATGAGACCGGAAACATGCATTCTGGGAAGAAGGAGGTGATGGGAGTCGTCACAGACTACTACCGAAGCCTCTACTCCCGGAAAACCACTGACCCCGAAGCCGCCGATAAATTCCTGTCAGGTATCACTAATCATCTTGATCCTGCAGGTACGGAGGCTATGGATGTACCCCTGACGGTGGAGGAACTGCTCTCTGCCGCTAAATCCTTCAGACCCGGCAGGACCCCGGGCAGTGATGGTCTCCCAGCAGAGCTCTATGTAGCGCTGGGGGACTTGATCAGTCCGGACCTGCTGGAGCTCTATGAGGAGATGGTGGTGGAGGGTAGAATGCCACCGTCCTTGAGAGAAGGCATGATCACGATCTTGTATAAGCGGAAGGGGGAGAGATGTGACCTGAAAAACTGGCGTCCCATCTCTCTCCTGAACGTGGACTACAAGATCCTCGCCAAAGTATTGGCCAACAGACTGAAGGTTGTCATCGGACAGATCATCGGATCGGACCAAACCTGCGGCATTCCTGGCCGTAGGGTGGCCGACAGTCTTGCCCTGGTGAGGGACACGGTGCATTACATGCAAAGCCGCCGTACACACGCGGCCCTGGTCAGTCTGGATCAGGAGAAGGCTTTTGACCGGGTCTCTCACGAATTCATGGGTAAGGCTCTGCGTAGGCTGCGGCTTGGCAGGTTGTTCTGTTTGTATGTTAACCTGATGTATTGCGACATTTACAGCTCGGTGCTGGTGAACGGCTGGAAGACTGACCCCTTTCCTGTATCGTCGGGGGTTAGACAAGGCTGTCCTCTTTCACCTCTCCTTTTTGTTTGTGTTATAGAGCTCTTCGCAGAGGCTATCCGGCAGAATGGAGAGATCAGAGGGATCACCGCACCAGGTCCAGGACACTTCGAGGTCAAATGCTCGCTGTACATGGACGACGTGACCGTCTTCTGCGCTGACCAGAGTTCGGTGACTGCACTCGTCCAGACCTGTGAGGAGTTCGGACGCGCTTCAGGGGCAAAAGTCAACTGCGGGAAGTCGGAAGCCATGCTCTTCGGAAAGTGGTACCTGCCTTCTCCTGCCTCCTTCCCGTTTACTATCAAGCCGGACTTCATCAAAATTCTGGGAGTCTGGTTCGGTAAGGAAGGTGCAGCCCTAAAGTCGTGGGAAGAACGCTTGGCCAAAGTCAACCAAAGGATCGGACTGTGGAGCCTCAGACAACTCACTATTGAGGGCAAAGCAATGGTCCTGCGTAACGAAGTCTTGCCTGTGCTACAATACACTGCACAGGCATGGCCCCCTCTTGCCACCGTCTCGAGGGCCATTACCAGGACTGTGTTTCGCTTCATCTGGGGCTCGAAAATGGACAGAGTAAAGCGGACTGTTATGTACAAGGAGCCCCGCAAAGGTGGGAAGGGTATACCCGACATTCCCACTCTGCTGCGGATCGCTTTTGTATGTGACTGTGTTCGTAGGACTCTGAGGACAGCAAACGGCTCTGCGGGCAAGGCCATGTCCCGCTACTTCCTCCTTCCCCTCTGGCGAGGTTTTGGCTGGGACAAGTGGGACAGCTCCTTCCCTTACAACTGGCACGCTCCCTGGTTCTACGGAGATGTCGTCCGGTTCGTGAGGGAGCATCAACTGGAGGGTCTTAAGCCCGACTTGTGGAAACCTAAGACGATCCACAAGCACATCAGAGCAAAGGACTCACTGGAGTCTGTTCCAGGGCTTCATGCCGACACGTTGGAGACTGTTTGGACTAACGTGTCATCTGGCAGGTTGACCAACGGGCACAAGGACATTTCATGGATGGCCATCCAGGGAGGACTGCCTCTTAGGTCATTCATGCATGCCCGCAACCTGTGCAAGACCCGGTACTGCCCCAGGTGCCCCTTCACGGAGGAAACATCTTTGCACATTTTCTGGCAGTGCCCCTTTGCACAGGGTCTGTTGAAAGCCTTGGAACATGAACTCAAGGACTCAGTACCCAGGAACAGACTGTCGTACCGCTCGGTACTTTATGGACTATTTCCTGGGAATACCACGGATGGAGCAATCCAGGAAGCCTGGCGCCTTATGAACTGCTTTAAGGACGCTATATGGTTTGCCAGGAACCGTCTGATTTTGCGGAGAGAGAGTGTGTCCGTCCAGGACTGCCGCAGGCTGATCCACAGCCTGCTCAGAGACTATTCCACCTGGGACAGCCCGGACGTCGATGAGGAAGAGGACTGATACTCCCCTTCCCCCCACTCTCCCTTCTTGTGTGTTGTCTTTCAATAAAGCTTCGGGCCTGTGATTTCCCCCTTCCCTATCCCCTCCTACCCACTCCCCTATCCCATCACTTGTCTGTAATGCTTTGTTGTTTGGCTTTAGTGAATGCAAGAATGTTAGTGTAGCATGTGGTGTAATGTATAGCATAGGCTAGCCTGTACTGTGTATTATACTGTCATGTTATGTTTGACGACTGTTATTATTTATTATTTGCTGCTTCATGGCTTGCGCTGCGTCGCAGTAATGTTTGTATGATGACGATTGATTGTCAATAAAGCAATTTTCAATCAAAAAAATCTGTTCTTATCAGTCCTTGTAAGGATAGATAGCTCGGAGAACCACTGGGGGCTATAAACACTAGCTTAGCGATCCAAGAGCGTTCCAGACGAAGCCGGCGACGAACTGCGGAGAAGAACCAGCGAAGACGACGATCCAGAAGGGAGAAGCCGCCATCGAGGAAGAAGCTCCGGGAGATCGCTGCCGGGAAGAAGAAGGAGAACTTCGGAGAAGAGCCGCTGCTGAAGGGGATCTTCGAAGAAGCTCGGCCGCAGAAGAAGAAGCTCGACGAGGAACCGCTACGGAAGAAATTTCGTGGAAGAACCTCGGCCAGCAAGGAGAAGATTTGCATAGCTCCGCCCCCTTCGGGAAAGAGCTATCGAAGATCCTCCCCAAGCGACAGGAACAGCTGGAAGAAGCCATGGCCTCAACCAGCAACCCTGCCACCCAGAAGGAGAAGGCTGATGGACCAGGTGAGCCGGCCCAGGCCAGGACATCTCCTCCTGAAGCCTCCTCAAGCCAACAGGCCACCAGGAAGCCGAACCAGGCTGCTCCAACCCTGGAGCCCTGGATGAAGCAGACGGTGGCCCTGAAGCTCAAGGAGGTGGACGGGAGAGTGCCGGACATGACGGAAGAAGTGTTCTGCCAGAAGATGCTCCTGGATCAGGGCTTCGCTAAGCCGGAGACCATCAGTATCCAGGCCTTCATGACCGGGATGTTCTTCGTGACCTTCGCTTCGATCAACATCTGCAGAAGGTACTGGGAGATGGTGAAAGCGGCGAGGCCTGAATCCCCTTTCTCTCGCTTTGTGGGCAACTGCCCTGTCCAAAGAGAGGAAAGGCGGGTGACGGTCTCAATGCGGAACCCACACACCCCCGGCAAAGACATCACCACGCTCCTGAAGCGGTTCTGCACAGTGGTGAGGGAACCCACCCACATCCTGAACGGACTCGGCTTCTGGACTGGCAAGTGGTCGGTAATCGTCCGACTGAACAAGGATTCGAGCGCGGAAGACGGCCTCCAGCACCTGCCCCAGTCATTCTCGCTGGGCAACTCCTACGGCCTCATCTACTACCCGGACATGCCGCAGATCTGCAGGAGATGCAGCAAGAAGGGTCATTCGGTGAAGGACTGCAAGGAGGACGCCTGCAAGAACTGCCGGGTAACAGGACACGAGACCAAAGACTGCCCGAAACGGACAATGTGCAACCTCTGCGGACAAGCAGCCCACTCTTACAAGGACTGCCCGAAGAGGGATCGATCCTGGGCAACTGTAGCAGCGAAAGCTCCAGCCAGAGGGAACCCCGCCCCAGCCAGAGCTCCAGCGGCACAGAAGACCGGGAAAAAGAAGGATGGTAAGAAGACGACAGTCCCTCCCCCCCCTCTCCCGGCCCTCCCTCGCCCTACCCTTCCCACCCTCCCTCGCCCGGCCCTCCCCACCCCCCCGTCCCCAACCCCTGTCACCCCCACTGAGGCTCTCACCTTCTCCTACCCACCCATCTCAGTGGTCCTGTCACCTGCACCTCTCCCAACCCAGCCTCCCTTCTCCCCAGCTCCAGCAGCACTAACATCTTCCCCTCCAGCTGCTGGAGTCCTCTCCCTGGAGGATTTTCCCCCTCTTGTCTCCTCAGGTGCCATCCAGAGGAAGAGAAAGGTGAGGGACAGCCCAGCTGCTGAGTCCTCAAAGCGACAAGTCGTGGAAATCTGCGAAGATTCCCTTGCGCAGCAGGAGGAAATGGAGCAGATGGTGGAGGAACTCGTGTCTGAACCTGAGGTCATCGACTTCACAACAGACATCCAGGTGGCTACAATCCTGGAACAATTTCTGTCAGAGGGCCTGCTGGATCTTTCGGACCCGCCAGGCGAGGAGGATCCGCCCGACCGGACTGGTAACTAAGGTGTATCGTTTGCACTAACCTTCTTTATTCTCCCCCATGGCTGCTAAACTTAACATCTTTAGCCTCAATGTGAGGAGTGTTAGAGATAGGACTAGATGTCAGATGGTGCTAACTTTTCTTTCCAAGCAGTCGAGTGATGTATTTATGCTGCAGGAATGTACTCTCCCCTCTTCCAGGTCATACCATCATCTGGCCAGGCAGTGGACCCATGGCCCGTCCTACTGGTCTGGTGGGGGCGACTGTAAGTCTGCAGGGGTTGCCATCCTGATTAGGGGAAGCGTATTTACTGTTGACTCTGTCCAGGAGCTCGCCTGCGGCCGCTTGTTGGTCGTAGACGGTTCCTGGGCAGGAGAGCCGATTAGGCTCATCAACGTATACGCTCCCCCTATGAAGGCTGAGCGCCTGGAACTATTCCAGACCCTGCGGACCCAGCTCGCCACCACTAGGGCAGTGGTGATGGCCGGGGACTTCAACTGCCCCATCGAAGAGGATGGACGAAGTTCCGGCACTTCAATCAAACTGGATGTCAGTTCCAAACTGCTTATCGAGATGGTAACCGAAGCATCCTTGCAGGACGTTGTGGGCTCCATGGGGATCGGCTCTGTGAACTATTCATGGAGCCGACCCGATGGCTCACTTCGTTCTCGGATTGACTTTGTGTTCACCTCCCGGGCAGTCAAGCAGCATGGGCACTCCATGATCCCCTGCTTCTTCTCTGACCACAGGGCCATTCTCTTCCAGGGTGCCATCGGCCACGGTTTTCCTCCCGGCCCTGGCTCCTGGAAGCTGAATTGTGCCCTGCTGGAAAGAGAGGAGGTACTGGCGGAACTTAGAGACGCCTATATTGTTTGGAGGAATGATAAAGTTTTCTTTGACAAAACCTGTGACTGGTGGGAATATGTTAAAGTTGAATTTCGTTGTTTCTTTCAGGCAAAAAGTCGTCAACAGGCGTGTGAGAGGAAGAGAGACTTCAGAGAGATGCAGCGTCAGCTGCGATCCCTGCAAGACCTCCTTCAATGCGGCTGGGACGTCAGGAAGGAGCTGGAGGAAGCCAAAAAGGGCCTGAAAAGGCACTTTGAGGAGGAATCCAAGCGAATTGTCTTTCGTTCCAAGGTGGAGAACCTGGAGAAGGGTGAGAAATGTAACTCGTTCTTTTTCAGGAAACTCCATGCCGGCCACACGCCCCTGAAGGAACTCCGAGATGAGACCGGAAACATGCATTCTGGGAAGAAGGAGGTGATGGGAGTCGTCACAGACTACTACCGAAACCTCTACTCCCGGAAAACCACTGACCCCGAAGCCGCCGATAAATTCCTGTCAGGTATCACTAATCATTTTGATCCTGCAGGTACGGAGGCTATGGATGTACCCCTGACGGTGGAGGAACTGCTCTCTGCCGCTAAATCCTTCAGACCCGGCAGGACCCCGGGCAGTGATGGTCTCCCAGCAGAGCTCTATGTAGCGCTGGGGGACTTGATCTGTCCGGACCTGCTGGAGCTCTATGAGGAGATGGTGGTGGAGGGTAGAATGCCACCGTCCTTGAGAGAAGGCATGATCACGATCTTGTATAAGCGGAAGGGGGAGAGATGTGACCTGAAAAACTGGCGTCCCATCTCTCTCCTGAACGTGGACTACAAGATCCTCGCCAAAGTATTGACCAACAGACTGAAGGTTGTCATCGGACAGATCATCGGATCGGACCAAACCTGCGGCATTCCTGGCCGCAGGGTGGCCGACAGTCTTGCCCTGGTGAGGGACACGGTGCATTACATGCAAAGCCGCCGTACACACGCGGCCCTGGTCAGTCTGGATCAGGAGAAGGCTTTTGACCGGGTCTCTCACGAATTCATGGGTAAGGCTCTGCGTAGGCTGCGGCTTGGCAGGTTGTTCTGTTTGTATGTTAACCTGATGTATTGCGACATTTACAGCTCGGTGCTGGTGAACGGCTGGAAGACTGACCCCTTTCCTGTATCGTCGGGGGTTAGACAAGGCTGTCCTCTTTCACCTCTCCTTTTTGTTTGTGTTATAGAGCTCTTCGCAGAGGCTATCCGGCAGAATGGAGAGATCAGAGGGATCACCGCACCAGGTCCAGGACACTTCGAGGTCAAATGCTCGCTGTACATGGACGATGTGACCGTCTTCTGCGCTGACCAGAGTTCGGTGACTGCACTCGTCCAGACCTGTGAGGAGTTCGGACGCGCTTCAGGGGCAAAAGTCAACTGCGGGAAGTCGGAAGCCATGCTCTTCGGAAAGTGGTACCTGCCTTCTCCTGCCTCCTTCCCGTTTACTATCAAGCCGGACTTCATCAAAATTCTGGGAGTCTGGTTCGGTAAGGAAGGTGCAGCCCTAAAGTCGTGGGAAGAACGCTTGGCCAAAGTCAACCAAAGGATCGGACTGTGGAGCCTCAGACAACTCACTATTGAGGGCAAGGCAATGGTCCTGCGTAACGAAGTCTTGCCTGTGCTACAATACACTGCACAGGCATGGCCCCCTCTTGCAACGGTCTCGAGGGCCATTACCAGGACTGTGTTTCGCTTCATCTGGGGCTCGAAAATGGACAGAGTAAAGCGGACTGTTATGTACAAGGAGCCCCGCAAAGGTGGGAAGGGTATACCCGACATTCCCACTCTGCTGCGGATCGCTTTTGTATGTGACTGTGTTCGTAGGACTCTGAGGACAGCAAACGGCTCTGCGGGCAAGGCCATGTCCCGCTACTTCCTCCTTCCCCTCTGGCGAGGTTTTGGCTGGGATAAGTGGGACAGCTCCTTCCCTTACAACTGGCACGCTCCCTGGTTCTACGGAGATGTCGTCCGGTTTGTGAGGGAGCATCAACTGGAGGGTCTTAAGCCCGACTTGTGGAAACCTAAGACGATCCACAAGCACATCAGAGCAAAGGACTCACTGGAGTTTGTTCCAGGGCTTCATGCCGACACGTTGGAGACTGTTTGGACTAACGTGTCATCTGGCAGGTTGACCAACGGGCACAAGGACATTTCATGGATGGCCATCCAGGGAGGACTGCCTCTTAGGTCATTCATGCATGCCCGCAACCTGTGCAAGACCCGGTACTGCCCCAGGTGCCCCTTCACGGAGGAAACATCTTTGCACATTTTCTGGCAGTGCCCCTTTGCACAGGGTCTGTTGAAAGCCTTGGAACACGAACTCAAGGACTCAGTTCCCAGGAACGGACTGTCGTACCGCTCGGTACTTTATGGACTATTTCCTGGGAATACCACGGATGGAGCAATCCAGGAAGCCTGGCGCCTTATGAACTGTTTTAAGGACGCTATATGGTTCGCCAGGAATCGTCTGATTTTGCGGAGAGAGAGTGTGTCCGTCCAGGACTGCCGCAGGCTGATCCACAGCCTGCTCAGAGACTATTCCACCTGGGACAGCCCGGACGTCGATGAGGAAGAGGACTGATACTCCCCTTCCCCCCACTCTCCCTTCTTGTGTGTTGTCTTTCAATAAAGCTTCGGGCCTGTGATTTCCCGCTTCCCTATCCCCTCCTACCCACTCCCCTATCCCATCACTTGTCTGTAATGCTTTGTTGTTTGGCTTTAGTGAATGCAAGAATGTTAGTGTAGCATGTGGTGTAATGTATAGCATAGGCTAGCCTGTACTGTGTATTATACTGTCATGTTATGTTTGACGACTGTTATTATTTATTATTTGCTGCTTCATGGCTCGCGCTGCGTCGCAGTAATGTTTGTATGATGACGATTGATTGTCAATAAAGCTTTTTTCAATCAAAAAATCTGTTCTTATCAGTTTAATATCTGATACGTCCCCTATCTGGGGACCATATATTAAATGGATTTTTAGAACAGGGAGATGGAAATAGAGCTTGCTCTGTCCACTCCACGCATTGACCTGGTATTGCAGTATTTCCAGGACCGGTGCACCCTTCCCTTATGTGTTGACTAAAATCAGATTCCAAAAGTGCTATTTGTGTTTGCTATTGTTTTTGTCTTTCTGATGGGATCTCCCCTTTTAATCCCATTATTTCAACACCTGTTGGACAATGCATTTGTACAGTCATGTGTGATAATGAGCTCATTTATTAAATGCAATTAATTAATACATTGCCACCTCTTGTTGTGTGTGTGTGTGTGTGTGTGTGTCTTCTGTGTTTCTGTGTTTCCGGCATTTCACATTGGAACAGCTCATTCACCTTCCTTGTCTTCTCTCCGCCCTCCCTCCTAGGTAAGTTAAAGAGCTGCACCTGAGCCAGCCACTGATTGATGCAGCACCACAGTCAAATAGTGGAGTGGAGTGGAGTAGGGGAACAGCAAACAGCCATTAAAGCAGCCAGCCGCCTACCCGCCACAATGGACCTACCTGTGTACACTAGATGGATGTGATGGAATGTACTGTCGTCCCTACATTTCAAGAAGAAGTAAGAATTGCAGTTGCAACAAACCCTTGCTTGCCTACAAAGAGAGCAGCAATTTGGATTTGTTACTTTGTTACCTGGAAGAATAACAAACTGTGCAAGGATGGAGGTTGTAGGAGCAAGGAGAAGTTGTCTGTAAAGTTGGTGGATGCTTATTTTCCATTTTGCAGTCCCTTGTCTCCCTCTTGTGGCCTCCTGGAGGCAAATAAATGTGCAAAAAAAAGACAGCCTGGCGGCCGGCTGTTGCAGTGTTGCCCTCTCAGGCAACACTGAGTGACTGACTGAGCCTCACCGTCTTATATAAAGTTCAGACGGAACTTTGCACGTGTCATAGTGGAGCCCTCAGGATTCCAGAGCCAGCTTTCTGACATCATAATGGGGCCTCAGAGATAGATAAAAGCCTGGGCCCAGGCAGTGTTGGTCAGTGCTGCTCAGCAGGCAGCACTGGACTGGATTAAAGCTAATACAAGTTGTGAAGGAACAAGGGGTGGCTGTGGGCATGCACTTACTGCTGCTGCTGCTGCTGCCAGTATTTGCACGGCAGGAGGGCATTTGGGCGTTGCCAAGAAGGCGTTTTTATGTAGATTCCTCCTCTTTCAGCACTGCATTGTGGTGCAAGCAAAAGAAACAAATCCTGTGTAGCTTCCTCTCCGGCCTTTATTCACCTCCCGCTTAGTAGCTGTAAATGTGTGTGAGCCTGCAGGGCCCCATGGAATTGCCTAGAAGTAGGCTGAATCGCTGCAAGGGGTGAACAGCAGTATTAGGCAGGCTCGGTCAACGCCAGGCCCATTCGGGTTATCGCTTCTCGGCCTTTTGGCTAAGACCAAGTGTATTTATACAGGAGGTTTTTAGTCAGAAGGTGCTCAGGTACCCTCTCTCTCGGCCTCGGGGGATCGTCCAGGTTCGCCTGGACTTCACCCCCGTGCTGCTATTTGGGAGAGAGGCTTAGTCCTGAGCAACGAGTTGCGATCCCCCCCCCAGCCCTTTGGTACGTCTCAGGACCCCATAGGGCGCAGCATTTTGCTGTGCGGTTCGGCCTGGCCACGGAAATGGCAGGCGAGCCAGATGCGGTGCCGGTGTATGCCCGGCTAAAGAACTCTGCCCGATTTATCGTGGCAGAGGGTGGAGGCGGTCCACGTGGCGTGAAATTTTTGGTCAACACGATCTTGGAAGAACTACTGGCGGTCCACAAAAACGAGATTTTGGCTATCCAGGACTACCCGAAACGAGGAATATTTGATGTAACCTTTATGGGAGAAGGAATCCTCCGTGATGCCATGGACCGAGCTGAGAGGAGAAAAGGTGAACTCGTGGTAGCGGGAGTCCAGGTAATAGAACATGCCTTTGAAATTACCAAACTCGTTGTGATTAAAATGTACTCCCCATATGTGAAGGATATGGAAGTGGCAGCATTTCTAGCTGCCTACTTCAAGAACGTCAAACTATTGGGGAGAGTTATGAACGAGTGTGGAGTGTGGACCGTCAAGTGGAAGTTTTTAGTGACTTTGATAAAGGACCCCTCCACCCAAGAAACGAGATTACCACCGGCTCGTTTTAAAATTGGAAATGTGAATGGCGACCTCTATTTTTCAGGGATGCCAAACTTCTGCAGGGCCTGCGGTACCTATGGACATACCAGTTTTAACTGCGATGTCACCTGTAGAAACTGTGGAAGCAAAGAGCACAATATAAGAGAATGCTCACAAGAGAAAAAATGTAATTTTTGCCAAAAAACTGGTCATCTGTACTATTCTTGTCCCCATAGGTACCGAGGCGAAGAATATGAGCAACCCGAGGCGCCCCCACGTGCTCCACCAGCGGACCAGTCCCACCCCCGGGGAGAGGAGCATGCCGGGGCCGCGAAGGAGCAGCGAGGCACCTGGGCTTCAGTGGTGCGGAATAATGGAGCCAAAGCGGGTGCCTCGCAGCCAGCAACCTCTGAGGAAAGGATGGAGCCCAGCGCCAAAGATAAAAGGCAAGCTAAGAGGAAGGCGGAAAAGGAGCAGGCCACCAATGATACTGTGGCATCCCAGAGGGCTGGTTGTCCAGTGGGTGCCGGGCCTGCTCCTGTACCTGGGTCTCAGGAGTCTGACTCCGAGCAGGAGAACTGGGTAGCGGTGGGTCCCCGAAAAAAGGGAAAACAGGAGCGTGCTGGTAGGAGGGAATCAGGGGAGGAGCAGATGGACACATATGTGAAGAAAAGTGAGGCTCCTCCTAGGACCACCTCCTCGCCTGACCTGGTGAGGAGGGTGGGCACTGTTCCCTCCCAGATACCGGACACCCCGCCGTGTGCGCAACCTCCCCCTCTAAGACGGCGTCAACAGAGCCTGGGGGGAGAGGCGGGGCCCTTGGGGGACCCACCCGAAATGGACCTACGTGGTCACCCAGTGGAGACCCAGGTGACGCTAAGCGAGAGTGGGCTCCCCTTGTACGAGATAAGAGTTGCTGGCACGGCTCTCAGTGAAGGTAGTTCCTCTCCCTTTTCGTCCCTCTTTGCAGGCGATTCGGACGAGGGTGGGGATATGAGCGCAAACGAGAATTCTGGTAATGCTGGTGGAGGAAATGTCTGATTTTAAGTTCCACGAATATTTATTATTTTAAAATCAAGACGTTATTTTAATCTCCACAATGTCTGAAGTAAAGGGAATCTCCCTCAACGTGAGGGGCGCCAAGTCCAAAGTTAGAAGGGTTGCTCTCTTCAGCTTTTTAGCTGGCCTGGCAGCCTCTGTTTTTTTCCTGCAGGAGTGCGGCATTCCCCATACGATGAAGTACCATAAATACCAAGAGGATTGGAAGTATGGTCCATCAGTCTGGTCTGGATCTAACGAGTCCAGATCAGCAGGGGTCGCCATTCTTTTTAAGGGAAACGTTTTAATCGATTTTATCCAAGAGATTCTTCCAGGACGTATTTTATTGGTTAAGGCTTTTATTGACGGTGTGAAATGGCAGTTTTTAAATTTTTACGGCTCACCAGACAAAAATGAAAGAGCAGAAATGTTAGCGATTTTACCTCTTTTTATTAACACGACTGAGCCTTTTATCCTCGCAGGTGATTTTAATTGTATCCTGAGAGGGGAACGCCGGCTTACCAGCGCTACAAGCAGAAACTATGACAAGACCTCTGGACTGCTCAAAGATATGGTGGGTGATTTTAAGTTAAAAGACGTTTATAAAGAATGTAACAGGAGCAGTCCAGAGGAAGCCGGCGTTACCTGGAGCAACGCCACCTGTAGCTCCAGGATAGATTTTATATTTTGTAATGAGAATCTACTGCCTTTTAAATGTGAAGTTTTAACCAATGTGTTTTCTGATCACAAGCTTTTATCATTTTATGTAAAGCGTGATTTTAATAACGTTATTAGTAAAAAGTCCTGGAAGTTAAATGTTTCCCTTTTAGATGATCCACAGGTTTTTACAGATTTTATTGAATTTTACAAAGAGAGTAGGCGGGTGAGAGACACACGGGCTCCCATCACTGAATGGTGGGAGAAAATGAAAAGAAAAATAAAAGAATTTTTTATTAAAAAAAGTGTGGCAAAAGCCAGAGAGAAGCAAGCTTTTTTTAAAATCCTCAACACCCGCCTACAGACCCTGTACAAGATGAGAGAGCATGAGATAGATGTAAAAGACGACATCACCAACTTAAAAAAAGAGATAGCTCAGTGCCTGGAGCAGAAAGGCAAAGAAATTATTTTTCGTTCTAGGATACAACACGTGGAAGAGAACGAGACCTGCTCCAGGTACTTTTTTAAGAAAATGAACAATAAAAAAGCTATTCTTAAAAATATTGATGGGGTGTCGGATGTACAGGGTCTTTTAAGTAAAGTTCATGAGTTTTATACTGACCTTTTTAATGTGAAAACTGTGGATCGTGATTTTATGCGTGACTCGCTGAAGGAGATTACCACTGTTTTAGACCCTGTCTCCCAGAATTTTTTATTGCAGGAACTGTCGGAGCAGGAGATTTTAGAGACAGTGAAGAGTTTTAAAGCAGGTAAAGTTCCTGGCCCGGACGGTATACCCAGCGAGTTTTATGTCAAATTTTATGATATTTTAAAAGATGATCTCTTAAACCTTTTTACCGAAGTCTTTCATTCCAAGATGCTGCCTAAGTCCTGGCGGAAGGGTGAGGTCTCCTTGCTATACAAAAAAGGTGACATCGCAGTTTTAGAGAATTGGAGACCAATAACCCTTCTGAATAGTGACTACAAAATAATGGCAAAACTATGTGCAAACCGTTTAAAAGCCATAGTACCCCACATCATACACTCTAACCAGGTGTGTGGGGTGCCAGGCCGCAGCATCTGGGATAATATTAATTTAATAAAAGATGCGATTGAAGACACAAAATCTAGAAACGGAAAATTAGCCATTTTATCCATAGATTTTCAAAAAGCTTTCGACCGAGTATCGCACTTTTATCTTTTTAAGGTTTTAGAGCGGATGGGTATACCTGAAGGTTTTTTATTATCTATTAAAGCCTTTTATAAAGATTGCACAAGCAAAATTTTAGTAAATGGTTTTAAGACACAGGACGTTCTTTTAAACTCTGGGGTGAAGCAGGGGTGTCCCTTGTCCCCACTGCTTTTCATATGTGCACTAGAGCCTCTGCTATGCGCAATACGCCGTGATAAACAAATACGTGGAGTCCCCCTGCCAGGGGGAGGCGGCATAGAGGCTAAAGCAGTGGGGTACATGGATGATGTGGCGATACTTTGTAGGGACACCCTCTCGCTTCAGAAAGCCCTAAAACAAATTGAGTTTTATTGCTGTGCTTCCGGTTTTAGAATAAATTTCAGCAAAAGTAATATTTTAAGAATAGGAAGCATGGTTTTTAGAGACGTACCCGTTCCTGTGTCAGATACTATTAAAGTTTTAGGTATCTCCTTCAGTGAGCACGACAATGGTTTTATAAGTTGGGACATGGTGGCGCAGAAGGTAAACAATAAAATTTGTATGTGGAATATGAGGAAACTCACCATGGAGGGAAAAATTTTAATCATAAAAATGGTCATTTTACCCCTTCTTTTATATACAAGCATGGTGTTCCCTCCCCCAACAGTTTTATTACGAAAAATAACAAAAGCATGTTTTACCTTCTTTTGGAGTTCCAGGATGGAGAAATTGAAACGAGAAACGGTAATAAAGTCCAAACCAAAGGGTGGCAAAGATTTTCCTGATTTTAATAGGTTTCTTTTAATTAAGTTCTTTAGTTTCTGTTTTAATTCCCTTTTTAAAGAGCACTATTGGTCTTACTTTTTACGTTTTAATACTGGGTTTTTTATGCGGAGGTTTGGTTGGTTTAACATAATTTTATCCTCACCATACGCTTTTAAATTACCAGCAAACTACGTAATTTTAGAAAAAATAGTGGCTCTCTTCAATTTAAAAGGGAAGACCGTGAATGAACTTAAGAATAGCAAAAAACTAATAAAAGACCTGAGAGAGAGCGAGACGGTCAGCAATGTAGAGAATTTTAATACGCAACGATGTGCTTTTATTTTCAAAATGATTAATGTGTTTTATCTTTTTAATGCACAGATGGACCTGGCCTGGAGCTGCGTTCATCAATGTCTTCCATGCCGGGCATTCCAGTACAGAAGAGGATTCGCGAGGTCTGCCGTCTGCCCGAGGGAAGGCTGCCAGGCCGAGGAAACTATAAGACATATTTTTTGGACATGTGACTTTGCAAAACAATTTTGGAAAAAAATATTCCCTCTTTTGGTGAAGATGGCAGACCTAAAGGACTTAAACTATGAAGATATTTTATATGGACTTTTTGGATGCCCAACCGCGAGTCAGAAGATAATTGCATGGAAGACGATGAACTGCGCCAAAGAAGCTCTATGGAAGGCCAGGAACATCCTCCTTTTTAAGCACGACGTTTTATCGGTTGATGATGTTTTAGGTCTTTGTTTTAGTGAGATGTATATTTATTTTTTATTAGACAAAAAAAGGAATGCCACCCTTCTAAATAAATGGTTTGTGACTGACTGGAACTCCAAATAAATAAAGATTTGCCCCATGTCCCTCTACATAAGTTTTATGAAAATTTGATTTTACTATTGTTACAATGTAAAAATTATTTGTATGTATCTGTGTAACTAAAATGTGTTTTATTGTAAAATTGAAATTTTTATAAATAAATCATTGACACCCCCGCGAGGGGGTAGCCAACTGAAAAAAAAATCTGTTCTTACGAATTCATGGGTAAGGCTCTGCGTAGGCTGCGGCTTGGCAGGTTGTTCTGTTTGTATGTTAACCTGATGTATTGCGACATTTACAGCTCGGTGCTGGTGAACGGCTGGAAGACTGACCCCTTTCCTGTATCGTCGGGGGTTAGACAAGGCTGTCCTCTTTCACCTCTCCTTTTTGTTTGTGTTATAGAGCTCTTCGCAGAGGCTATCCGGCAGAATGGAGAGATCAGAGGGATCACCGCACCAGGTCCAGGACACTTCGAGGTCAAATGCTCGCTGTACATGGACGACGTGACCGTCTTCTGCGCTGACCAGAGTTCGGTGACTGCACTCGTCCAGACCTGTGAGGAGTTCGGACGCGCTTCAGGGGCAAAAGTCAACTGCGGGAAGTCGGAAGCCATGCTCTTCGGAAAGTGGTACCTGCCTTCTCCTGCCTCCTTCCCGTTTACTATCAAGCCGGACTTCATCAAAATTCTGGGAGTCTGGTTCGGTAAGGAAGGTGCAGCCCTAAAGTCGTGGGAAGAACGCTTGGCCAAAGTCAACCAAAGGATCGGACTGTGGAGCCTCAGACAACTCACTATTGAGGGCAAAGCAATGGTCCTGCGTAACGAAGTCTTGCCTGTGCTACAATACACTGCACAGGCATGGCCCCCTCTTGCCACCGTCTCGAGGGCCATTACCAGGACTGTGTTTCGCTTCATCTGGGGCTCGAAAATGGACAGAGTAAAGCGGACTGTTATGTACAAGGAGCCCCGCAAAGGTGGGAAGGGTATACCCGACATTCCCACTCTGCTGCGGATCGCTTTTGTATGTGACTGTGTTCGTAGGACTCTGAGGACAGCAAACGGCTCTGCGGGCAAGGCCATGTCCCGCTACTTCCTCCTTCCCCTCTGGCGAGGTTTTGGCTGGGACAAGTGGGACAGCTCCTTCCCTTACAACTGGCACGCTCCCTGGTTCTACGGAGATGTCGTCCGGTTCGTGAGGGAGCATCAACTGGAGGGTCTTAAGCCCGACTTGTGGAAACCTAAGACGATCCACAAGCACATCAGAGCAAAGGACTCACTGGAGTCTGTTCCAGGGCTTCATGCCGACACGTTGGAGACTGTTTGGACTAACGTGTCATCTGGCAGGTTGACCAACGGGCACAAGGACATTTCATGGATGGCCATCCAGGGAGGACTGCCTCTTAGGTCATTCATGCATGCCCGCAACCTGTGCAAGACCCGGTACTGCCCCAGGTGCCCCTTCACGGAGGAAACATCTTTGCACATTTTCTGGCAGTGCCCCTTTGCACAGGGTCTGTTGAAAGCCTTGGAACATGAACTCAAGGACTCAGTACCCAGGAACAGACTGTCGTACCGCTCGGTACTTTATGGACTATTTCCTGGGAATACCACGGATGGAGCAATCCAGGAAGCCTGGCGCCTTATGAACTGCTTTAAGGACGCTATATGGTTTGCCAGGAACCGTCTGATTTTGCGGAGAGAGAGTGTGTCCGTCCAGGACTGCCGCAGGCTGATCCACAGCCTGCTCAGAGACTATTCCACCTGGGACAGCCCGGACGTCGATGAGGAAGAGGACTGATACTCCCCTTCCCCCCACTCTCCCTTCTTGTGTGTTGTCTTTCAATAAAGCTTCGGGCCTGTGATTTCCCCCTTCCCTATCCCCTCCTACCCACTCCCCTATCCCATCACTTGTCTGTAATGCTTTGTTGTTTGGCGTTAGTGAATGCAAGAATGTTAGTGTAGCACGTGGTGTAATGTATAGCATAGGCTAGCCTGTACTGTGTATTATACTGTCATGTTATGTTTGACGACTGTTATTATTTATTATTTGCTGCTTCATGGCTTGCGCTGCGTCGCAGTAATGTTTGTATGATGACGATTGATTGTCAATAAAGCAATTTTCAATCAAAAAATCTGTTCTTATCAGTCCTTGTAAGGATAGATAGCTCGGAGAACCACTGGGGGCTATAAACACTAGCTTAGCGATCCAAGAGCGTTCCAGACGAAGCCGGCGACGAACTGCGGAGAAGAACCAGCGAAGACGACGATCCAGAAGGGAGAAGCCGCCATCGAGGAAGAAGCTCCGGGAGATCGCTGCCGGGAAGAAGAAGGAGAACTTCGGAGAAGAGCCGCTGCTGAAGGGGATCTTCGAAGAAGCTCGGCCGCAGAAGAAGAAGCTCGACGAGGAACCGCTGCGGAAGAAATTTCGTGGAAGAACCTCGGCCAGCAAGGAGAAGATTTGCATAGCTCCGCCCCCTTCGGGAAAGAGCTATCGAAGATCCTCCCCAAGCGACAGGAACAGCTGGAAGAAGCCATGGCCTCAACCAGCAACCCTGCCACCCAGAAGGAGAAGGCTGATGGACCAGGTGAGCCGGCCCAGGCCAGGACATCTCCTCCTGAAGCCTCCTCAAGCCAACAGGCCACCAGGAAGCCGAACCAGGCTGCTCCAACCCTGGAGCCCTGGATGAAGCAGACGGTGGCCCTGAAGCTCAAGGAGGTGGACGGGAGAGTGCCGGACATGACGGAAGAAGTGTTCTGCCAGAAGATGCTCCTGGACCAGGGCTTCGCTAAGCCGGAGACCATCAGCATCCAGGCCTTCATGACCGGGATGTTCTTCGTGACCTTCGCTTCGATCAACATCTGCAGAAGGTACTGGGAGATGGTGAAAGCGGCGAGGCCTGAATCCCCTTTCTCTCGCTTTGTGGGCAACTGCCCTGTCCAAAGAGAGGAAAGGCGGGTGACGGTCTCAATGCGGAACCCACACACCCCCGGCAAAGACATCACCACGCTCCTGAAGCGGTTCTGCACAGTGGTGAGGGAACCCACCCACATCCTGAACGGACTCGGCTTCTGGACTGGCAAGTGGTCGGTAATCGTCCGACTGAACAAGGATTCCAGCGCGGAAGACGGCCTCCAACACCTGCCCCAGTCATTCTCGCTGGGCAACTCCTACGGCCTCATCTACTACCCGGACATGCCGCAGATCTGCAGGAGATGCAGCAAGAAGGGTCATTCGGTGAAGGACTGCAAGGAGGACGCCTGCAAGAACTGCCGGGTAACAGGACACGAGACCAAAGACTGCCCGAAACGGACAATGTGCAACCTCTGCGGACAAGCAGCCCACTCCTACAAGGACTGCCCGAAGAGGGATCGATCCTGGGCAACTGTAGCGGCGAAAGCTCCGGCCAGAGGGAACCCCGCCCCAGCCAGAGCTCCAGCGGCGCAGAAGACCGGGAATAAGAAGGATGGTAAGAAGACGACAGTCCCTCCCCCCCGTCTCCCGGCCCTCCCTCGCCCTACCCTTCCCACCCTCCCTCGCCCGGCCCTCCCCACCCCCCCGTCCCCAACCCCTGTCACCCCCACTGAGGCTCTCACCTTCTCCTACCCACCCATCTCAGTGGTCCTGTCACCTGCACCTCTCCCAACCCAGCCTCCCTTCTCCCCAGCTCCAGCAGCACTAACATCTTCCCCTCCAGCTGCTGGAGTCCTCTCCCTGGAGGATTTTCCCCCTCTTGTCTCCTCAGGTGCCATCCAGAGGAAGAGAAAGGTGAGGGACAGCCCAGCTGCTGAGTCCTCAAAGCGACAAGTCGTGGAAATCTGCGAAGATTCCCTTGCGCAGCAGGAGGAAATGGAGCAGATGGTGGAGGAACTCGTGTCTGAACCTGAGGTCATCGACTTCACAACAGACATCCAGGTGGCTACAATCCTGGAACAATTTTTGTCAGAGGGCCTGCTGGATCTTTCGGACCCGCCAGGAGAGGAGGATCCGCCCGACCGGACTGGTAACTAAGGTGTATCGTTTGCACTAACCTTCTTTATTCTCCCCCATGGCTGCTAAACTTAACATCTTTAGCCTCAATGTGAGGAGTGTTAGAGATAGGACTAGATGTCAGATGGTGCTAACTTTTCTTTCCAAGCAGTCGAGTGATGTATTTATGCTGCAGGAATGTACTCTCCCCTCTTCCAGGTCATACCATCATCTGGCCAGGCAGTGGACCCATGGCCCGTCCTACTGGTCTGGTGGGGGCGACTGTAAGTCTGCAGGGGTTGCCATCCTGATTAGGGGAAGCGTATTTACTGTTGACTCTGTCCAGGAGCTCGCCTGCGGCCGCTTGTTGGTCGTAGACGGTTCCTGGGCAGGAGAGCCGATTAGGCTCATCAACGTGTACGCTCCCCCTATGAAGGCTGAGCGCCTGGAACTATTCCAGACCCTGCGGACCCAGCTCGCCACCACTAGGGCAGTGGTGATGGCCGGGGACTTCAACTGCCCCATCGAAGAGGATGGACGAAGTTCCGGCACTTCAATCAAACTGGATGTCAGTTCCAAACTGCTTATCGAGATGGTAACCGAAGCATCCTTGCAGGACGTTGTGGGCTCCATGGGGATTGGCTCTGTGAACTATTCATGGAGCCGACCCGATGGCTCACTTCGTTCTCGGATTGACTTTGTGTTCACCTCCCGGGCAGTCAAGCAGCATGGGCACTCCATGGTCCCCTGCTTCTTCTCTGACCACAGGGCCATTCTCTTCCAGGGTGCCATCGGCCACGGTTTTCCTCCCGGCCCTGGCTCCTGGAAGCTGAATTGTGCCCTGCTGGAAAGAGAGGAGGTACTGGCGGAACTTAGAGACGCCTATATTGTTTGGAGGAATGATAAAGTTTTCTTTGACAAAACCTGTGACTGGTGGGAATATGTTAAAGTTGAATTTCGTTGTTTCTTTCAGGCAAAAAGTCGTCAACAGGCGTGTGAGAGGAAGAGAGACTTCAGAGAGATGCAGCGTCAGCTGCGATCCCTGCAAGACCTCCTTCAATGCGGCTGGGACGTCAGGAAGGAGCTGGAGGAAGCCAAAAAGGGCCTGAAAAGGCACTTTGAGGAGGAATCCAAGCGAATTGTCTTTCGTTCCAAGGTGGAGAACCTGGAGAAGGGTGAGAAATGTAACTCGTTCTTTTTCAGGAAACTCCATGCCGGCCACACGCCCCTGAAGGAACTTCGAGATGAGACCGGAAACATGCATTCTGGGAAGAAGGAGGTGATGGGAGTCGTCACAGACTACTACCGAAGCCTCTACTCCCGGAAAACCACTGACCCCGAAGCCGCCGATAAATTCCTGTCAGGTATCACTAATCATCTTGATCCTGCAGGTACGGAGGCTATGGATGTACCCCTGACGGTGGAGGAACTGCTCTCTGCCGCTAAATCCTTCAGACCCGGCAGGACCCCGGGCAGTGATGGTCTCCCAGCAGAGCTCTATGTAGCGCTGGGGGACTTGATCAGTCCGGACCTGCTGGAGCTCTATGAGGAGATGGTGGTGGAGGGTAGAATGCCACCGTCCTTGAGAGAAGGCATGATCACGATCTTGTATAAGCGGAAGGGGGAGAGATGTGACCTGAAAAACTGGCGTCCCATCTCTCTCCTGAACGTGGACTACAAGATCCTCGCCAAAGTATTGGCCAACAGACTGAAGGTTGTCATCGGACAGATCATCGGATCGGACCAAACCTGCGGCATTCCTGGCCGTAGGGTGGCCGACAGTCTTGCCCTGGTGAGGGACACGGTGCATTACATGCAAAGCCGCCGTACACACGCGGCCCTGGTCAGTCTGGATCAGGAGAAGGCTTTTGACCGGGTCTCTCACGAATTCATGGGTAAGGCTCTGCGTAGGCTGCGGCTTGGCAGGTTGTTCTGTTTGTATGTTAACCTGATGTATTGCGACATTTACAGCTCGGTGCTGGTGAACGGCTGGAAGACTGACCCCTTTCCTGTATCGTCGGGGGTTAGACAAGGCTGTCCTCTTTCACCTCTCCTTTTTGTTTGTGTTATAGAGCTCTTCGCAGAGGCTATCCGGCAGAATGGAGAGATCAGAGGGATCACCGCACCAGGTCCAGGACACTTCGAGGTCAAATGCTCGCTGTACATGGACGACGTGACCGTCTTCTGCGCTGACCAGAGTTCGGTGACTGCACTCGTCCAGACCTGTGAGGAGTTCGGACGCGCTTCAGGGGCAAAAGTCAACTGCGGGAAGTCGGAAGCCATGCTCTTCGGAAAGTGGTACCTGCCTTCTCCTGCCTCCTTCCCGTTTACTATCAAGCCGGACTTCATCAAAATTCTGGGAGTCTGGTTCGGTAAGGAAGGTGCAGCCCTAAAGTCGTGGGAAGAACGCTTGGCCAAAGTCAACCAAAGGATCGGACTGTGGAGCCTCAGACAACTCACTATTGAGGGCAAAGCAATGGTCCTGCGTAACGAAGTCTTGCCTGTGCTACAATACACTGCACAGGCATGGCCCCCTCTTGCCACCGTCTCGAGGGCCATTACCAGGACTGTGTTTCGCTTCATCTGGGGCTCGAAAATGGACAGAGTAAAGCGGACTGTTATGTACAAGGAGCCCCGCAAAGGTGGGAAGGGTATACCCGACATTCCCACTCTGCTGCGGATCGCTTTTGTATGTGACTGTGTTCGTAGGACTCTGAGGACAGCAAACGGCTCTGCGGGCAAGGCCATGTCCCGCTACTTCCTCCTTCCCCTCTGGCGAGGTTTTGGCTGGGACAAGTGGGACAGCTCCTTCCCTTACAACTGGCACGCTCCCTGGTTCTACGGAGATGTCGTCCGGTTCGTGAGGGAGCATCAACTGGAGGGTCTTAAGCCCGACTTGTGGAAACCTAAGACGATCCACAAGCACATCAGAGCAAAGGACTCACTGGAGTCTGTTCCAGGGCTTCATGCCGACACGTTGGAGACTGTTTGGACTAACGTGTCATCTGGCAGGTTGACCAACGGGCACAAGGACATTTCATGGATGGCCATCCAGGGAGGACTGCCTCTTAGGTCATTCATGCATGCCCGCAACCTGTGCAAGACCCGGTACTGCCCCAGGTGCCCCTTCACGGAGGAAACATCTTTGCACATTTTCTGGCAGTGCCCCTTTGCACAGGGTCTGTTGAAAGCCTTGGAACATGAACTCAAGGACTCAGTACCCAGGAACAGACTGTCGTACCGCTCGGTACTTTATGGACTATTTCCTGGGAATACCACGGATGGAGCAATCCAGGAAGCCTGGCGCCTTATGAACTGCTTTAAGGACGCTATATGGTTTGCCAGGAACCGTCTGATTTTGCGGAGAGAGAGTGTGTCCGTCCAGGACTGCCGCAGGCTGATCCACAGCCTGCTCAGAGACTATTCCACCTGGGACAGCCCGGACGTCGATGAGGAAGAGGACTGATACTCCCCTTCCCCCCACTCTCCCTTCTTGTGTGTTGTCTTTCAATAAAGCTTCGGGCCTGTGATTTCCCCCTTCCCTATCCCCTCCTACCCACTCCCCTATCCCATCACTTGTCTGTAATGCTTTGTTGTTTGGCTTTAGTGAATGCAAGAATGTTAGTGTAGCATGTGGTGTAATGTATAGCATAGGCTAGCCTGTACTGTGTATTATACTGTCATGTTATGTTTGACGACTGTTATTATTTATTATTTGCTGCTTCATGGCTTGCGCTGCGTCGCAGTAATGTTTGTATGATGACGATTGATTGTCAATAAAGCATTTTCAATCAAAAAATCTGTTCTTATCAGTTTAATATCTGATACGTCCCCTATCTGGGGACCATATATTAAATGGATTTTTAGAACAGGGAGATGGAAATAGAGCTTGCTCTGTCCACTCCACGCATTGACCTGGTATTGCAGTATTTCCAGGACCGGTGCACCCTTCCCTTATGTGTTGACTAAAATCAGATTCCAAAAGTGCTATTTGTGTTTGCTATTGTTTTTGTCTTTCTGATGGGATCTCCCCTTTTAATCCCATTATTTCAACACCTGTTGGACAATGCATTTGTACAGTCATGTGTGATAATGAGCTCATTTATTAAATGCAATTAATTAATACATTGCCACCTCTTGTTGTGTGTGTGTGTGTGTCTTCTGTGTTTCTGTGTTTCCGGCATTTCACATTGGAACAGCTCATTCACCTTCCTTGTCTTCTCTCCGCCCTCCCTCCTAGGTAAGTTAAAGAGCTGCACCTGAGCCAGCCACTGATTGATGCAGCACCACAGTCAAATAGTGGAGTGGAGTGGAGTAGGGGAACAGCAAACAGCCATTAAAGCAGCCAGCCGCCTACCCGCCACAATGGACCTACCTGTGTACACTAGATGGATGTGATGGAATGTACTGTCGTCCCTACATTTCAAGAAGAAGTAAGAATTGCAGTTGCAACAAACCCTTGCTTGCCTACAAAGAGAGCAGCAATTTGGATTTGTTACTTTGTTACCTGGAAGAATAACAAACTGTGCAAGGATGGAGGTTGTAGGAGCAAGGAGAAGTTGTCTGTAAAGTTGGTGGATGCTTATTTTCCATTTTGCAGTCCCTTGTCTCCCTCTTGTGGCCTCCTGGAGGCAAATAAATGTGCAAAAAAAAGACAGCCTGGCGGCCGGCTGTTGCAGTGTTGCCCTCTCAGGCAACACTGAGTGACTGACTGAGCCTCACCGTCTTATATAAAGTTCAGACGGAACTTTGCACGTGTCATAGTGGAGCCCTCAGGATTCCAGAGCCAGCTTTCTGACATCATAATGGGGCCTCAGAGATAGATAAAAGCCTGGGCCCAGGCAGTGTTGGTCAGTGCTGCTCAGCAGGCAGCACTGGACTGGATTAAAGCTAATACAAGTTGTGAAGGAACAAGGGGTGGCTGTGGGCATGCACTTACTGCTGCTGCTGCTGCCAGTATTTGCACGGCAGGAGGGCATTTGGGCGTTGCCAAGAAGGCGTTTTTATGTAGATTCCTCCTCTTTCAGCACTGCATTGTGGTGCAAGCAAAAGAAGCAAATCCTGTGTAGCTTCCTCTCCGGCCTTTATTCACCTCCCGCTTAGTAGCTGTAAATGTGTGTGAGCCTGCAGGGCCCCATGGAATTGCCTAGAAGTAGGCTGAATCGCTGCAAGGGGTGAACAGCAGTATTAGGCAGGCTCGCTTCTCGGCCTTTTGGCTAAGATCAAGTGTAGTATCTGTTCTTATCAGTCCTTGTAAGGATAGATAGCTCGGAGAACCACTGGGGGCTATAAACACTAGCTTAGCGATCCAAGAGCGTTCCAGACGAAGCCGGCGACGAACTGCGGAGAAGAACCAGCGAAGACGACGATCCAGAAGGGAGAAGCCGCCATCGAGGAAGAAGCTCCGGGAGATCGCTGCCGGGAAGAAGAAGGAGAACTTCGGAGAAGAGCCGCTGCTGAAGGGGATCTTCGAAGAAGCTCGGCCGCAGAAGAAGAAGCTCGACGAGGAACCGCTGCGGAAGAAATTTCGTGGAAGAACCTCGGCCAGCAAGGAGAAGATTTGCATAGCTCCGCCCCCTTCGGGAAAGAGCTATCGAAGATCCTCCCCAAGCGACAGGAACAGCTGGAAGAAGCCATGGCCTCAACCAGCAACCCTGCCACCCAGAAGGAGAAGGCTGATGGACCAGGTGAGCCGGCCCAGGCCAGGACATCTCCTCCTGAAGCCTCCTCAAGCCAACAGGCCACCAGGAAGCCGAACCAGGCTGCTCCAACCCTGGAGCCCTGGATGAAGCAGACGGTGGCCCTGAAGCTCAAGGAGGTGGACGGGAGAGTGCCGGACATGACGGAAGAAGTGTTCTGCCAGAAGATGCTCCTGGATCAGGGCTTCGCTAAGCCGGAGACCATCAGTATCCAGGCCTTCATGACCGGGATGTTCTTCGTGACCTTCGCTTCGATCAACATCTGCAGAAGGTACTGGGAGATGGTGAAAGCGGCGAGGCCTGAATCCCCTTTCTCTCGCTTTGTGGGCAACTGCCCTGTCCAAAGAGAGGAAAGGCGGGTGACGGTCTCAATGCGGAACCCACACACCCCCGGCAAAGACATCACCACGCTCCTGAAGCGGTTCTGCACAGTGGTGAGGGAACCCACCCACATCCTGAACGGACTCGGCTTCTGGACTGGCAAGTGGTCGGTAATCGTCCGACTGAACAAGGATTCGAGCGCGGAAGACGGCCTCCAGCACCTGCCCCAGTCATTCTCGCTGGGCAACTCCTACGGCCTCATCTATTACCCGGACATGCCGCAGATCTGCAGGAGATGCAGCAAGAAGGGTCATTCGGTGAAGGACTGCAAGGAGGACGCCTGCAAGAACTGCCGGGTAACAGGACACGAGACCAAAGACTGCCCGAAACGGACAATGTGCAACCTCTGCGGACAAGCAGCCCACTCTTACAAGGACTGCCCGAAGAGGGATCGATCCTGGGCAACTGTAGCAGCGAAAGCTCCAGCCAGAGGGAACCCCGCCCCAGCCAGAGCTCCAGCGGCACAGAAGACCGGGAAAAAGAAGGATGGTAAGAAGACGACAGTCCCTCCCCCCCCTCTCCCGGCCCTCCCTCGCCCTACCCTTCCCACCCTCCCTCGCCCGGCCCTCCCCACCCCCCCGTCCCCAACCCCTGTCACCCCCACTGAGGCTCTCACCTTCTCCTACCCACCCATCTCAGTGGTCCTGTCACCTGCACCTCTCCCAACCCAGCCTCCCTTCTCCCCAGCTCCAGCAGCACTAACATCTTCCCCTCCAGCTGCTGGAGTCCTCTCCCTGGAGGATTTTCCCCCTCTTGTCTCCTCAGGTGCCATCCAGAGGAAGAGAAAGGTGAGGGACAGCCCAGCTGCTGAGTCCTCAAAGCGACAAGTCGTGGAAATCTGCGAAGATTCCCTTGCGCAGCAGGAGGAAATGGAGCAGATGGTGGAGGAACTCGTGTCTGAACCTGAGGTCATCGACTTCACAACAGACATCCAGGTGGCTACAATCCTGGAACAATTTCTGTCAGAGGGCCTGCTGGATCTTTCGGACCCGCCAGGCGAGGAGGATCCGCCCGACCGGACTGGTAACTAAGGTGTATCGTTTGCACTAACCTTCTTTATTCTCCCCCATGGCTGCTAAACTTGACATCTTTAGCCTCAATGTGAGGAGTGTTAGAGATAGGACTAGATGTCAGATGGTGCTAACTTTTCTTTCCAAGCAGTCGAGTGATGTATTTATGCTGCAGGAATGTACTCTCCCCTCTTCCAGGTCATACCATCATCTGGCCAGGCAGTGGACCCATGGCCCGTCCTACTGGTCTGGTGGGGGCGACTGTAAGTCTGCAGGAGTTGCCATCCTGATTAGGGGAAGCGTATTTACTGTTGACTCTGTCCAGGAGCTCGCCTGCGGCCGCTTGTTGGTCGTAGACGGTTCCTGGGCAGGAGAGCCGATTAGGCTCATCAACGTATACGCTCCCCCTATGAAGGCTGAGCGCCTGGAACTATTCCGGACCCTGCGGACCCAGCTCGCCACCACTAGGGCAGTGGTGATGGCCGGGGACTTCAACTGCCCCATCGAAGAGGATGGACGAAGTTCCGGCACTTCAATCAAACTGGATGTCAGTTCCAAACTGCTTATCGAGATGGTAACCGAAGCATCCTTGCAGGACGTTGTGGGCTCCATGGGGATCGGCTCTGTGAACTATTCATGGAGCCGACCCGATGGCTCACTTCGTTCTCGGATTGACTTTGTGTTCACCTCCCGGGCAGTCAAGCAGCATGGGCACTCCATGATCCCCTGCTTCTTCTCTGACCACAGGGCCATTCTCTTCCAGGGTGCCATCGGCCACGGTTTTCCTCCCGGCCCTGGCTCCTGGAAGCTGAATTGTGCCCTGCTGGAAAGAGAGGAGGTACTGGCGGAACTTAGAGACGCCTATATTGTTTGGAGGAATGATAAAGTTTTCTTTGACAAAACCTGTGACTGGTGGGAATATGTTAAAGTTGAATTTCGTTGTTTCTTTCAGGCAAAAAGTCGTCAACAGGCGTGTGAGAGGAAGAGAGACTTCAGAGAGATGCAGCGTCAGCTGCGATCCCTGCAAGACCTCCTTCAATGCGGCTGGGACGTCAGGAAGGAGCTGGAGGAAGCCAAAAAGGGCCTGAAAAGGCACTTTGAGGAGGAATCCAAGCGAATTGTCTTTCGTTCCAAGGTGGAGAACCTGGAGAAGGGTGAGAAATGTAACTCGTTCTTTTTCAGGAAACTCCATGCCGGCCACACGCCCCTGAAGGAACTCCGAGATGAGACCGGAAACATGCATTCTGGGAAGAAGGAGGTGATGGGAGTCGTCACAGACTACTACCGAAACCTCTACTCCCGGAAAACCACTGACCCCGAAGCCGCCGATAAATTCCTGTCAGGTATCACTAATCATCTTGATCCTGCAGGTACGGAGGCTATGGATGTACCCCTGACGGTGGAGGAACTGCTCTCTGCCGCTAAATCCTTCAGACCCGGCAGGACCCCGGGCAGTGATGGTCTCCCAGCAGAGCTCTATGTAGCGCTGGGGGACTTGATCTGTCCGGACCTGCTGGAGCTCTATGAGGAGATGGTGGTGGAGGGTAGAATGCCACCGTCCTTGAGAGAAGGCATGATCACGATCTTGTATAAGCGGAAGGGGGAGAGATGTGACCTGAAAAACTGGCGCCCCATCTCTCTCCTGAACGTGGACTACAAGATCCTCGCCAAAGTATTGACCAACAGACTGAAGGTTGTCATCGGACAGATCATCGGATCGGACCAAACCTGCGGCATTCCTGGCCGCAGGGTGGCCGACAGTCTTGCCCTGGTGAGGGACACGGTGCAGTACATGCAAAGCCGCCGTACACACGCGGCCCTGGTCAGTCTGGATCAGGAGAAGGCTTTTGACCGGGTCTCTCACGAATTCATGGGTAAGGCTCTGCGTAGGCTGCGGCTTGGCAGGTTGTTCTGTTTGTATGTTAACCTGATGTATTGCGACATTTACAGCTCGGTGCTGGTGAACGGCTGGAAGACTGACCCCTTTCCTGTATCGTCGGGGGTTAGACAAGGCTGTCCTCTTTCACCTCTCCTTTTTGTTTGTGTTATAGAACTCTTCGCAGAGGCTATCCGGCAGAATGGAGAGATCAGAGGGATCACCGCACCAGGTCCAGGACACTTCGAGGTCAAATGCTCGCTGTACATGGACGATGTGACCGTCTTCTGCGCTGACCAGAGTTCGGTGACTGCACTCGTCCAGACCTGTGAGGAGTTCGGACGCGCTTCAGGGGCAAAAGTCAACTGCGGGAAGTCGGAAGCCATGCTCTTCGGAAAGTGGTACCTGCCTTCTCCTGCCTCCTTCCCGTTTACTATCAAGCCGGACTTCATCAAAATTCTGGGAGTCTGGTTCGGTAAGGAAGGTGCAGCCCTAAAGTCGTGGGAAGAACGCTTGGCCAAAGTCAACCAAAGGATCGGACTGTGGAGCCTCAGACAACTCACTATTGAGGGCAAAGCAATGGTCCTGCGTAACGAAGTCTTGCCTGTGCTACAATACACTGCACAGGCATGGCCCCCTCTTGCCACCGTCTCGAGGGCCATTACCAGGACTGTGTTTCGCTTCATCTGGGGCTCGAAAATGGACAGAGTAAAGCGGACTGTTATGTACAAGGAGCCCCGCAAAGGTGGGAAGGGTATACCCGACATTCCCACTCTGCTGCGGATCGCTTTTGTATGTGACTGTGTTCGTAGGACTCTGAGGACAGCAAACGGCTCTGCGGGCAAGGCCATGTCCCGCTACTTCCTCCTTCCCCTCTGGCGAGGTTTTGGCTGGGACAAGTGGGACAGCTCCTTCCCTTACAACTGGCACGCTCCCTGGTTCTACGGAGATGTCGTCCGGTTTGTGAGGGAGCATCAACTGGAGGGTCTTAAGCCCGACTTGTGGAAACCTAAGACGATCCACAAGCACATCAGAGCAAAGGACTCACTGGAGTTTGTTCCAGGGCTTCATGCCGACACGTTGGAGACTGTTTGGACTAACGTGTCATCTGGCAGGTTGACCAATGGGCACAAGGACATTTCATGGATGGCCATCCAGGGAGGACTGCCTCTTAGGTCATTCATGCATGCCCGCAACCTGTGCAAGACCCGGTACTGCCCCAGGTGCCCCTTCACGGAGGAAACATCTTTGCACATTTTCTGGCAGTGCCCCTTTGCACAGGGTCTGTTGAAAGCCTTGGAACATGAACTCAAGGACTCAGTACCCAGGAACAGACTGTCGTACCGCTCGGTACTTTATGGACTATTTCCTGGGAATACCACGGATGGAGCAATCCAGGAAGCCTGGCGCCTTATGAACTGCTTTAAGGACGCTATATGGTTTGCCAGGAACCGTCTGATTTTGCGGAGAGAGAGTGTGTCCGTCCAGGACTGCCGCAGGCTGATCCACAGCCTGCTCAGAGACTATTCCACCTGGGACAGCCCGGACGTCGATGAGGAAGAGGACTGATACTCCCCTTCCCCCCACTCTCCCTTCTTGTGTGTTGTCTTTCAATAAAGCTTCGGGCCTGTGATTTCCCCCTTCCCTATCCCCTCCTACCCACTCCCCTATCCCATCACTTGTCTGTAATGCTTTGTTGTTTGGCGTTAGTGAATGCAAGAATGTTAGTGTAGCATGTGGTGTAATGTATAGCATAGGCTAGCCTGTACTGTGTATTATTCTGTCATGTTATGTTTGACGACTGTTATTATTTATTATTTGCTGCTTCATGGCTTGCGCTGCGTCGCAGTAATGTTTGTATGATGACGATTGATTGTCAATAAAGCAATTTTCAATCAAAAATTAGGCAGGCTCGGTCAACGCCAGGCCCATTCGGGTTATCGCTTCTCGGCCTTTTGGCTAAGCTCAAGTGGCTAACCAGAGGCGTCCAGTGCTGAACTCTCGGCCCTGCAGCATCGCCCTTTGGGGCTTAAGCTGCTTGTTGCTATAGGGAGACAGCCAGTGGCAGGAAGGCGATCGACATGGGCGTTATTGTACGTCACGCTAAGGCCGGGGAAACCCGGGTCAAGTACGGCATTCGGATCGAAGTTGATGTTGGATCAGAGAAGACCCTGGACCTACGACACCTGGTGAACAACATCTTGTTTGGAATTCTGAAAGTGGAGCGGAAGAAAATCCTTTGTCTTCAGGAGCATAAGGTTGGTCATTTTACCTTGATATTGACGGATTTACCTGCCTGCCATACTTTCCATTACAATTTGATGCAAAATGTGAACAATCCTGAGCTTGGAGGACTTACTTTTATCCTGCTGTATGATGAAGGAGAAGTCTTCCTGGTTGTTTTTCTCTACAATGCACATGTACCTTTGCAAGATATCACGGCATTCCTGTCTAGACATTGTGCATATGTTAAGTTTGAGAATAAAATCTTGAACACTGAAATGATCTGGAATGGGAAATACAAATTTCGGGTCCGGTTTCGGCAAGATATTGAGGAACCAGGAGGCTTCCATTTCCCTCCATCGAACTTCTCCATTGGAAGAGACAGGGGATATCTGTTTTTTCCCAGGTGTCCTCCCTTCTGCAGGAATTGTAAAGTTTTTGGCCACACAAGGGAAGGATGTCAAAATTCAGGGAAGTGTTCCAGATGTAACCAGGAGGGTCACAAAGCAAAAGAATGTGTCAACCGCATTGTTTGTAATCTCTGCGAGGTGGAAGGGCATACATTCAAAGACTGCCCTCTGCGGAAGAAGTCATATGCAGAGGCAGCCAGGAGCCAAGTGGCTGAGATGATAGCGAGAACTGGACGGTTGGGCGAGGAGGTACCCGCTGACTATCTGGCTTCTTTAAGCACATCTCCAGTAGAAGTACGTGTGGAGGAAGGGGCAGGCATGGAGGTAGCCCCGGTCGAGGAGGATCTTCCTCACCCATCCGATGCCCAGACTGGGCTACAGGGTGAGGGAGAAATTGAGGGCGACGTCCCCGTGACTCCTCCTGTTTCTTGGAGTCTGGATGAAGTGTTTCTGGAAGGAGTTGGAGGTCAAGGGGATTTTACCACTGTAGGCACCCGACCTGCAGACGAAATTCTGGATATGGGGGCTAAGAGAGCCAGGCTGGCCGCGTCACCCCCTGTAACCCCTGGAAGGGAGGAGGAATACCCCTCATCAGTGATTTCGTTTGATGAGCCTTTTCTAGAAGATCAAGGGACCAGTTTCTTCACATTAGGTTGCCAGCCTCCAGAAGGCAAAGGCTGAAGTGCAAATGGACAACCTGCGGTTATCTGGCTATGAAAATTAAAATATGGCATCCAAACCTACATTTGATGTCGTATCCTTAAATGTACGACTGATTCAATCTAAGCCCAGGAGGGCTGCAGTTCTGGATTTTTTAAAAAATTTAGGAGCTGATGTATATTGTTTGCAAGAATGCGGTATTAGGGAACCTGTGCCAGAACAGGAATGGCCATATGGCCAATGTATATGGTCTGGTTCTTCTATAAATAAAAATGATGGGGTAGGAATATTGCTAGGGAATAGGAATTTAAAATTAGAAAGTTATATTGTGGTGGAAGTGGGGAGGTGTATTTTGGCAGAGATAAATGTCAGAGGGTGGAGGGTAAGGGTAATTAATATATATGGAGCAACAAAAAAAGAAGAGAGGTTAGAGCTCCTAGAGAAGTTGTCCTTTTTTTTGCCAGGGAGAATTCCTACGATTTGGGTTGGGGACTTTAACTGTGTGACGGAAGGGGAAAAAATGGATGTATCTGGTAAAAAGTTGTACCAATTAATCAAAGATTTTTCTTTTATAGATGCTGCTGAGGTTCATTTGGGAAAGCCACCACCCGACACTTATAGGTCTGATAGAGGAGGGGTAACATCAAGGATAGATCGGGTGCTTTTCTCAAAAAATGTGGGGTGCATGAGTTTGCGGCAGCGCGATGTGACCTTTTCTGACCATGTGTGTATGTGTGCAACTTTTGAAGGGGATGTTCGTTTAGTGCGTGGTGCAGGGGTATGGAAGTTAAATGTAAGTTTATTAGAGGATGAAAGAATTGTGAAGGCTTTTATATATGCGTATAAAGGATGGAAATCGCGGCAGGAATCTTTTGGGAATGTGTTGGAGTGGTGGGATTGGATGAAGAATGAATGTAAAAGATTCTTTAAAAAATGGGGCTATAAAAAAGCAGCTATGCTAAGAAACCAATATAATGAGTTGAATGTTAGAATAGAATGGTTGAGAAAACTTGGCGAGCTTGGTGTGGATGTCAGTGATTTGATGAGGGACGCAAGGAATGAAAGTAGGCTTTTATTAGAGGAAAAAGGGAAAAAAATTATATATAGATCAAAAGTTGAAAACTTAGACAAAGATGAAAAATGTACAAGATTTTTTTTCAAAAAAATATGTGGTAAAAAGGATGATATGGATGAATTATTGAATGATAGGGGTGAGTGTGTTTCTGGAAAGGATGTGATGAGTGAAGTTGAAGGTTTTTATACCCAGTTGTATGGAGAGAAGTGGTATGATAAGGATTTGATGAATGAGGTTTTGAATGGGTTGGAAAATAAACTTGGAGAGGAAGATTGTGAGTCTCTGTGTGGTGATATTACCATGGATGAAGTGAGAAATGTGGTGATGAGTGCAAGTAAAAATAAAACACCTGGGAAGGATGGGATCCCAATTGAATTATATGTGAGGATGTGGGATATAATTGGTGGGGATTTGCTTGAGGTATGTCAGTATATGTGGAAGCATGGTGTGCTGAGCGAATCTATGAAAGAAGGTGTGGTTGTGCTGATATATAAAAAAGGTGAGAAGAAAAATTTGGCAAATTGGAGGCCAATTACTTTGTTGGATTCTGACTATAAGTGTTTTAGTAAAGTATTGGCCAATAGGATGCGTGAGGTTGTTGCTGAAGTGGTGAATGAAGATCAAGTGTGTGCAGTGCCTGGTAGAAGTATGACTGATAATTTGTTGTTACTAAGGGATATGATTGGGGACTGTATGGATAGAAAGCAGAAATGTATGGTCCTATCTGTGGATTTTGAAAAGGCATTTGATAGGGTGTCGCATGAGTTTATGTTTAGTGTGCTGTGTAAAATGGGTTTTCCGAGAAAGTTTGTGTATGCAGTGAAAGGTTTGTATGGGAACGTAACAAGTGAGTTTCTCGTAAATGGGTTTCTGAGTGGAAAAGTGGGGATAAGGTCAGGTGTCAGGCAGGGTTGTCCTATGTCCCCTGTCCTGTTCATTAGTGTGATTGAAGTGTTGTTGTGTATGGTTAGAAGGGAAAAATTTATGAGGGGGTTATTAATTCCTGGGAGTAATGGTAAGTTTCTGAAAGTATTGGGTTATATGGACGATGTGGTGATTGTTAGTGAAAGAGAGGCGGAGATAAATAGAGCGAGATTGTTGTTGAGGTTGTTTTGTAGTGCGTCTGCGTTTAAAGTGAATTGGGGTAAATGTAGCTTTAAGTGTTTTGGTGATAGGAGTGTGAGAATGGATGGGGTTAATTGTGAGATGGGTGCTATTAAAATATTGGGTGTGCAATTTAATGAGGATTTGAGAGGGAATGAAAGTTGGGATGAATGTGGTATGAGAATAGAACGAAAACTGAACTTTTGGAGACTGAGAAGTTTGACACTGACGGGAAAAATTTTGATAGTTAAATCTGTTGTGTTACCAATTTTACTTTTTTGTGCAGTTGTTTTCCCTTTTGCTACTCACAAAATTAAGAAGACGGAAAAGATGATTTTTACATTTTTTTGGGGGAGTAGAATGGAAAAATTGAAGAGAGAGTATGTGTATAAGATGTGTGTGAATGGTGGTTTGGATTTTCCAAATGTTGAGGTATTTTTGGCTTTGAATTATATCAAAGTGGTGTCTGTGTTAGTGCAGAGGAATAATAAGACTGGTTTCATGATTAGATACTTGGCTGGTTGGATGTTGTATGGTCTGAATTGGGTAAAGAGAGATGCAAGTGTGCCTGTGGCTTTCAAGTGTCCAGTGTGGTATATGAGGATTGAGGTTTTTGTGAGGAAAAATGACTTGCTTGCTGTGCCAATGAGTGAGTTTAAAAATAAGAATGCGGTGATGAAGAGAATACGTGCGAATGAAATTCCATGTGAAATTGCAGGTTTGAGGTCTAATGAAGTGCAGAGTGTATGGAGTAAATTGAAGGTGAGTGGTATGTCAAACAGACAGCGTGATATTGTATGGATGTCGCTGCATAATATCCTACCTGTTAGGCAAGTGCAGAAAAGAAGGGATCTTATTAGGTCTGAGGTTTGCCCGAGGAATGGATGTGGAGCAAGTGAGAGTGTGAGACATATGTTGTGGGATTGTGACTATTCGTATGAAGTATGGAAAGGGGTGGGTGGTTTGTGTAAAGAACTAGCGGGGGTAAAATTTGTTAATTGGAAAGTAGCAATGTTTGGAATGGGTGCAAGTAGTCGTATGAAAGATAGAATTATGTGGTTAATTATGGCATGTGTGATGGAAAGTTTGTGGGATGTGAGAAACTTGTTAGTGTTTAAAAGGAAATTAGTGCCTGTAAATGAGTGTATTAGGATGATTTTGTCTAGACTTTACGTCATGTATTTGTGGGATAGACAGCGTGGTGGTGGCCTAGATTCAGAGGGGATATGGAAGTTCAAAAAATGGAAATTCCTGATACGATGTAGGTAATATTGTTCTGTTTTTTTTTGTGATTGTTTATGTAAATTGAAGAAAAAATAAAGAACAAACCAGAATGATGATAAGTTTGAAGCAACGTGGATTTGATTTTCAAGTTTTGAGAAACATTATAAGTTGCTTATAACTAACTGAAATGGTTTTAAAAAAAAAAAAAAAAAAAAAATTAATCTGTTCTTATCAGTTTAATATCTGATACGTCCCCTATCTGGGGACCATATATTAAATGGATTTTTAGAACAGGGAGATGGAAATAGAGCTTGCTCTGTCCACTCCACGCATTGACCTGGTATTGCAGTATTTCCAGGACCGGTGCACCCTTCCCTTATGTGTTGACTAAAATCAGATTCCAAAAGTGCTATTTGTGTTTGCTATTGTTTTTGTCTTTCTGATGGGATCTCCCCTTTTAATCCCATTATTTCAACACCTGTTGGACAATGCATTTGTACAGTCATGTGTGATAATGAGCTCATTTATTAAATGCAATTAATTAATACATTGCCACCTCTTGTTGTGTGTGTGTGTGTGTGTGTGTGTCTTCTGTGTTTCTGTGTTTCCGGCATTTCACATTGGAACAGCTCATTCACCTTCCTTGTCTTCTCTCCGCCCTCCCTCCTAGGTAAGTTAAAGAGCTGCACCTGAGCCAGCCACTGATTGATGCAGCACCACAGTCAAATAGTGGAGTGGAGTGGAGTAGGGGAACAGCAAACAGCCATTAAAGCAGCCAGCCGCCTACCCGCCACAATGGACCTACCTGTGTACACTAGATGGATGTGATGGAATGTACTGTCGTCCCTACATTTCAAGAAGAAGTAAGAATTGCAGTTGCAACAAACCCTTGCTTGCCTACAAAGAGAGCAGCAATTTGGATTTGTTACTTTGTTACCTGGAAGAATAACAAACTGTGCAAGGATGGAGGTTGTAGGAGCAAGGAGAAGTTGTCTGTAAAGTTGGTGGATGCTTATTTTCCATTTTGCAGTCCCTTGTCTCCCTCTTGTGGCCTCCTGGAGGCAAATAAATGTGCAAAAAAAAGACAGCCTGGCGGCCGGCTGTTGCAGTGTTGCCCTCTCAGGCAACACTGAGTGACTGACTGAGCCTCACCGTCTTATATAAAGTTCAGACGGAACTTTGCACGTGTCATAGTGGAGCCCTCAGGATTCCAGAGCCAGCTTTCTGACATCATAATGGGGCCTCAGAGATAGATAAAAGCCTGGGCCCAGGCAGTGTTGGTCAGTGCTGCTCAGCAGGCAGCACTGGACTGGATTAAAGCTAATACAAGTTGTGAAGGAACAAGGGGTGGCTGTGGGCATGCACTTACTGCTGCTGCTGCTGCCAGTATTTGCACGGCAGGAGGGCATTTGGGCGTTGCCAAGAAGGCGTTTTTATGTAGATTCCTCCTCTTTCAGCACTGCATTGTGGTGCAAGCAAAAGAAGCAAATCCTGTGTAGCTTCCTCTCCGGCCTTTATTCACCTCCCGCTTAGTAGCTGTAAATGTGTGTGAGCCTGCAGGGCCCCATGGAATTGCCTAGAAGTAGGCTGAATCGCTGCAAGGGGTGAACAGCAGTATTAGGCAGGCTCGGTCAACGCCAGGCCCATTCGGGTTATCGCTTCTCGGCCTTTTGGCTAAGACCAAGTGTATTTATACAGGAGGTTTTTAGTCAGAAGGTGCTCAGGTACCCTCTCTCTCGGCCTCGGGGGATCGTCCAGGTTCGCCTGGACTTCACCCCCGTGCTGCTATTTGGGAGAGAGGCTTAGTCCTGAGCAACGAGTTGCGATCCCCCCCCAGCCCTTTGGTACGTCTCAGGACCCCATAGGGCGCAGCTTTTTGCTGTGCGGTTCGGCCTGGCCACGGAAATGGCAGGCGAGCCAGATGCGGTGCCGGTGTATGCCCGGCTAAGGAACTCTGCCCGATTTATCGTGGCAGAGGGTGGAGGCGGTCCACGTGGCGTAAAATTCTTGGTCCACAAGATCTTGGAAGAACTACTGGCGGTCCACAAGAACGAGATTTTGGCAATCCAGGACTACCCGAAACGAGGAATTTTCGATGTCACCTTTATGGGAGAAGGAATCCTCCGTGATGCCATGGACCGAGCTGAGAGGAGAAAAGGTGAACTCGTGGTAGCGGGAGTCCAGGTAGTAGAACATGCCTTCGAAATTACGAAACTCGTGGTGATTAAAATGTACTCCCCATATGTGAAGGATATGGAAGTGGCAGCATTCTTAGCTGCCTACTTCAAGAATGTCAAACTGTTGGGGAGAGTAATGAACGAGTGTGGAGTGTGGACCGTCAAGTGGAAGTTCTTAGTAACATTGATAAAGGACCCCTCCACCCAGGAAACGAGATTACCACCGGCTCGTTTTAAAATTGGAAATGTGAATGGCGACCTCTATTTTTCAGGGATGCCAAACTTCTGCAGGGCCTGCGGTACTTATGGACATACCAGTTTTAACTGCGATGTCACCTGTAGAAACTGTGGAAGCAAAGAGCACAATATGAGAGAGTGCTCACAAGAGAAAAAATGTAATTTTTGCCAAAAAACTGGTCATTTGTACTATTCTTGTCCCCATAGGTACCGAGGCGAAGAAAATGAGCAACCCGAGGCGCCCCCACGTGCTCCACCAGCAGACCAGTCCCACCCCCGGGGAGAGGAGCATGCCGGGGCCGCGAAGGAGCAGCGAGGCACCTGGGCTTCAGTGGTGCGGAGTAATGGAGCCAAAGCAGGTGCCTCGCAGCCAGCAACCTCTGAGGAAAGGAAGGAGCCCAGCGCCAATGACAAAAGGCAAGCTAAGCGAAAGGCGGAAAAGGAGCAGGCCACCAATGATACTGTGGCATCCCAGAGGGCTGGTTGTCCAGTGGGTGCCGGGCCTGCTCCTGTACCTGGGTCTCAGGAGTCTGACTCCGAGCAGGAGAACTGGGTAGCGGTGGGTCCCCGAAAAAAGGGAAAACAGGAGCGTGCTGGTAGGAGGGAATCAGGGGAGGAGCAGATGGACACATACGTGAAGAAAAGTGAGGCTCCTCCTAGGACCACCTCCTCGCCTGACCTGGTGAGGAGGGTGGGCACTGTTCCCTCCCAGATACCGGACACCCCGCCGTGTGCGCAACCTCCCCCTCTAAGACGGCGTCAACAGAGCCTGGGGGGAGAGGCGGGGCCCTTGGGGGACCCACCCGAAATGGACCTACGTGGTCACCCAGTGGAGACCCAGGTGACGCTAAGCGAGAGTGGGCTCCCCTTGTACGAGATAAGAGTTGCTGGCACGGCTCTCAGTGAAGGTAGTTCCTCTCCCTTTTCGTCCCTCTTTGCAGGCGATTCGGACGAGGGTGGGGATATGAGCGCAAACGAGAGTTCTGGTAATGCTGGTGGAGGAAATGTCTGATTTTAAGTTCCACGAATATTTATTATTTTAAAATCAAGACGCTATTTTAATCTCCACAATGTCAGAAGTAAAGGGAATCTCCCTCAACGTGAGGGGCGCCAAGTCCAAAGTTAGAAGGGTTGCTCTCTTCAGCTTTTTAGCTGGCCTGGCAGCCTCTGTTTTTTTCCTGCAGGAGTGCGGCATTCCCCATATGATGAAGTACCATAAATACCAAGAGGATTGGAAGTATGGTCCATCAGTCTGGTCTGGATCTAACGAGTCCAGATCAGCAGGGGTCGCCATTCTTTTTAAGGGAAACGTTTTAATCGATTTTATCCAAGAGATTCTTCCAGGACGTATTTTATTGGTTAAGGCTTTTATTGACGGTGTGAAATGGCAGTTTTTAAATTTTTACGGCTCACCAGATAAAAATGAAAGAGCAGAAATGTTAGCGATTTTACCTCTTTTTATTAACACGACTGAGCCTTTTATCCTCGCAGGTGATTTTAATTGTATCCTGAGGGGGGAACGCCGGCTTACCAGCGCTACAAGCAGAAACTATGACAAGACCTCTGGACTGCTCAAAGATATGGTGGGTGATTTTAAATTAAAAGACGTTTATAAAGAGTGTAACAGGAGCAGTCCAGAGGAAGCCGGCGTTACCTGGAGCAACGCCACCTGTAGCTCCAGGATAGATTTTATATTTTGTAATGAGAATCTACTGCCTTTTAAATGTGAAGTTTTAACCAATGTTTTTTCCGATCACAAGCTTTTATCATTTTATGTAAAGCGTGATTTTAATAACATTATTAGTAAAAAGTCCTGGAAGTTAAATGTTTCCCTTTTAGATGATCCACAGGTTTTTACAGATTTTATTGAATTTTACAAAGAGAGTAGGCGGGTGAGAGACACACGGGCTCCCATCACCGCATGGTGGGAGAAAATGAAAAGGAAAATAAAAGAATTTTTTATTAAAAAAAGCGTGGCGAAAGCCAGAGAGAAGCAAGCTTTTTTTAAAATTCTCAACACCCGCCTACAGACCCTGTACAAGATGAGAGAACACGAGATAGAGGTACAAGACGACATCGCCAACTTAAAAAAAGAGATAGCTCAGTGCCTGGAGCAGAAAGGTAAAGAAATTATATTTCGTTCTAAAGTACAGCACGTGGAAGAGAACGAGACCTGCTCCAGGTACTTTTTTAAGAAAATGAACAATAAAAAAGCTATTCTTAAAAATATTGATGGGGTGTCGGATGTACAGGGTCTTTTAAGTAAAGTTCATGAGTTTTATACTGACCTTTTTAATGTGAAAACTGTGGATCGTGATTTTATGCGTGACTCGCTGAAGGAGATTACCACTGTTTTAGACCCTGTCTCCCAGAATTTTTTATTGCAGGAACTGTCGGAGCAGGAGATTTTAGAGACAGTGAAGAGTTTTAAAGCAGGTAAAGTTCCTGGCCCGGACGGTATACCCAGCGAGTTTTATGTCAAATTTTATGACATTTTAAAAGATGATCTCTTAAACCTTTTTACTGAAGTCTTTCATTCCAAGATGCTGCCTAAGTCCTGGCGGAAGGGTGAGGTCTCCTTGCTATACAAGAAAGGTGACATCGCAGTTTTAGAGAATTGGAGACCAATAACCCTTCTGAATAGTGACTACAAAATAATGGCAAAACTATGCGCAAACCGTTTAAAAGCCATAGTACCCCACATCATACACTCTAACCAGGTGTGTGGGGTGCCAGGCCGCAGCATCTGGGATAATATTAATTTAATAAAAGATGCGATTGAAGACACAAAATCTAGAAAAGGTAAATTAGCCATTTTATCCATAGATTTTCAAAAAGCTTTCGACCGAGTATCGCACTTTTATCTTTTTAAGGTTTTAGAGCGGATGGGTATACCTGAAGGTTTTTTATTATCTATTAAAGCCTTTTATAAAGATTGCACAAGCAAAATTTTAGTAAATGGTTTTAAGACACAGGACGTTCTTTTAAACTCTGGGGTGAAGCAGGGGTGTCCCTTGTCCCCACTGCTTTTCATATGTGCACTAGAGCCTCTGCTATGCGCAATACGCCGGGACAAACAGATACGTGGAGTCCCCCTGCCGGGGGGTGGCGGCATAGAGGCTAAAGCAGTGGGGTACATGGATGATGTGGCGATACTTTGTAGGGACACCCTCTCGCTTCAGAAAGCCCTAAAACAAATTGAGTTTTATTGCTGTGCTTCCGGTTTTAGAATAAACTTCAGCAAAAGTAATATTTTAAGCATAGGAAGCATGGTTTTTAGAGACGTACCCGTTCCTGTGTCAGATACTATTAAAGTTTTAGGTATCTCCTTCAGTGAGCACGAAAATGGTTTTATAAGTTGGGACATGGTGGCGCAGAAGGTAAACAATAAAATTTGTATGTGGAATATGAGGAAACTCACTATGGAGGGAAAAATTTTAATCATAAAAATGGTCATTTTACCCCTTCTTTTATACACGAGCATGGTGTTCCCTCCCCCAACAGTTTTATTACAAAAAATAACAAAAGCATGTTTTACCTTCTTTTGGAGTTCCAGGATGGAGAAATTGAAACGAGAAACGGTAATAAAGTCCAAACCAAAGGGTGGCAAAGATTTCCCTGATTTTAATAGGTTTCTTTTAATTAAGTTCTTTAGTTTCTGTTTTAATTCCCTTTTTAAAGAGCACTATTGGTCTTACTTTTTACGTTTTAATACTGGGTTTTTTATGCGGAGGTTTGGTTGGTTCAACATAATTTTATCCTCACCATACGCTTTTAAATTACCAGCGAATTACGTAATTTTAGAAAAAATAGTGGCTCTCTTCAATTTAAAAGGGAAGACCGTGAACGAGCTTAAAAACAGCAAAAAAATAATTAAAGACCTGAGAGAGAGCGAGACGGTCAGCAATGTAGAGAATTTTAATACGCAACGATGTGCTTTTATTTTCAAAATGATTAATGTGTTTTATCTTTTTAATGCACAGATGGACCTGGCCTGGAGCTGCGTTCATCAATGTCTTCCATGCCGGGCATTCCAGTACAGAAGAGGATTCGCGAGGTCTGCCGTCTGCCCGAGGGAAGGCTGCCAGGCCGAGGAAACTATAAGACATATTTTTTGGACATGTGACTTTGCAAAACAATTTTGGAAAAAAATATTCCCTCTTTTGGTGAAGATGGCGGACCTAAAGGACTTAAACTATGAAGATATTTTATATGGACTTTTTGGATGCCCAACCGCGAGTCAGAAGATAATTGCATGGAAGACGATGAATTGCGCCAAAGAAGCTCTATGGAAGGCCAGGAACATCCTCCTTTTTAAGCACGACGTTTTATCGGTTGATGATGTTTTAGGTCTTTGTTTTAGTGAGATGTATATTTATTTTTTACTAGACAAAAAAAGGAATGCCACCCTTCTAAATAAATGGTTTGCGACTGACTGGAACTCCAAATAAATAAAGATTTGCCCCATGTCCCTCTACATAAATTTTATGAAAATTTGATTTTACTATTGTTACAATGTAAAAATTCTTTGTATTTATCTATGTAACTAAAATGTGTTTTATTGTAAAATTGAAATTTTTATAAATAAATCATTGACACCCCCGCGAGGGGGTAGCCAACTGAAAAAAAAATCTGTTCTTATCAGTTTAATATCTGATACGTCCCCTATCTGGGGACCATATATTAAATGGATTTTTAGAACAGGGAGATGGAAATAGAGCTTGCTCTGTCCACTCCACGCATTGACCTGGTATTGCAGTATTTCCAGGACCGGTGCACCCTTCCCTTATGTGTTGACTAAAATCAGATTCCAAAAGTGCTATTTGTGTTTGCTATTGTTTTTGTCTTTCTGATGGGATCTCCCCTTTTAATCCCATTATTTCAACACCTGTTGGACAATGCATTTGTACAGTCATGTGTGATAATGAGCTCATTTATTAAATGCAATTAATTAATACATTGCCACCTCTTGTTGTGTGTGTGTGTGTGTGTGTGTGTCTTCTGTGTTTCTGTGTTTCCGGCATTTCACATTGGAACAGCTCATTCACCTTCCTTGTCTTCTCTCCGCCCTCCCTCCTAGGTAAGTTAAAGAGCTGCACCTGAGCCAGCCACTGATTGATGCAGCACCACAGTCAAATAGTGGAGTGGAGTGGAGTAGGGGAACAGCAAACAGCCATTAAAGCAGCCAGCCGCCTACCCGCCACAATGGACCTACCTGTGTACACTAGATGGATGTGATGGAATGTACTGTCGTCCCTACATTTCAAGAAGAAGTAAGAATTGCAGTTGCAACAAACCCTTGCTTGCCTACAAAGAGAGCAGCAATTTGGATTTGTTACTTTGTTACCTGGAAGAATAACAAACTGTGCAAGGATGGAGGTTGTAGGAGCAAGGAGAAGTTGTCTGTAAAGTTGGTGGATGCTTATTTTCCATTTTGCAGTCCCTTGTCTCCCTCTTGTGGCCTCCTGGAGGCAAATAAATGTGCAAAAAAAAGACAGCCTGGCGGCCGGCTGTTGCAGTGTTGCCCTCTCAGGCAACACTGAGTGACTGACTGAGCCTCACCGTCTTATATAAAGTTCAGACGGAACTTTGCACGTGTCATAGTGGAGCCCTCAGGATTCCAGAGCCAGCTTTCTGACATCATAATGGGGCCTCAGAGATAGATAAAAGCCTGGGCCCAGGCAGTGTTGGTCAGTGCTGCTCAGCAGGCAGCACTGGACTGGATTAAAGCTAATACAAGTTGTGAAGGAACAAGGGGTGGCTGTGGGCATGCACTTACTGCTGCTGCTGCTGCCAGTATTTGCACGGCAGGAGGGCATTTGGGCGTTGCCAAGAAGGCGTTTTTATGTAGATTCCTCCTCTTTCAGCACTGCATTGTGGTGCAAGCAAAAGAAGCAAATCCTGTGTAGCTTCCTCTCCGGCCTTTATTCACCTCCCGCTTAGTAGCTGTAAATGTGTGTGAGCCTGCAGGGCCCCATGGAATTGCCTAGAAGTAGGCTGAATCGCTGCAAGGGGTGAACAGCAGTATTAGGCAGGCTCGGTCAACGCCAGGCCCATTCGGGTTATCGCTTCTCGGCCTTTTGGCTAAGATCAAGTGTAGTACCTGCTCAAGCTGAGGTTAGTAATCATCCCTGCCGGTGGTACGTGGGCCATCGTAGGGGGATGACAGAACGCCGAGGTGAGGGCAGGGAACCACAACGGTCATCGCTCTGGTGTACGCATTTGGTTTAAAGGTACCATTTGTAGGTGACCAGGCGACCGCCGGATCGAGGTCATTAGGCCGGGTAGTTTGGGAGCCCGAGTTGCTATGTGCCCCAGGGCTGGTGACCCTGGGGTGCCCTAACTCACTGGGGGTGGGATCCCACTGAGTGAAGGCACACTTGCACGCACTCTCTTTCACGCTATATGAGCACACACCTTTATTCTCCCGGCCTTCTGGCTGGGAGATGAGGAATTTTTTATACCTGGCGGATGTCCAGGCTGTATCACAGCGCACATCCACTTATTTAATTTTGTTTTTCACTGTGTGTTTGTCACGTTTGTCACAAGGATTTTGGGATGCGGTGCCCTTTTGGGACCCTCCTGAGGTCTAGGGGGAAAATGTGTGGCCTTCTGGTTCCTTTTTCCCCTGCAACCCGGCCTCCCTTCTTCGGAGGGGAGGTGCAACTAGGATGCAGGCTCCTAGGTGGACACTGGGGTGGCAGCCCAGGTAGAAGCCTAGGAGTGTGTTTGGGTCTCCCTAAGCTTCGGCGAGGGGGGACCATCGATCCTTGATCCTCTAGGCCTATGGTTTGGAGGGTCAGGGAATGGTTATGCGGGGCCTCTCTCTTTTAAGAGAAGGGCTGCGATAGACCGCATCCTTGTGCACTTTTTGTGTGGCACCTCTGCACTTTTTATGCACTTGGGTGATAGAAAGCACGACTCGGGCTTTCAATAAAAAAAAAAAAAATCTGTTCTTATCAGTCCTTGTAAGGATAGATAGCTCGGAGAACCACTGGGGGCTATAAACACTAGCTTAGCGATCCAAGAGCGTTCCAGACGAAGCCGGCGACGAACTGCGGAGAAGAACCAGCGAAGACGACGATCCAGAAGGGAGAAGCCGCCATCGGGGAAGAAGCTCCGGGAGATCGCTGCCGGGAAGAAGAAGGAGAACTGCGACAGAGACCTTCGGAGAAGAGCCGCTGCTGAAGGGGATCTTTGAAGAAGCTCGGCCGCAGAAGAAGCTCGACGAGGAACCGCTGCGGAAGAAATTTCGTGGAAGAACCTCGGCCAGCAAGGAGAAGATTTGCATAGCTCCGCCCCCTTCGGGAAAGAGCTATCGAAGATCCTCCCCAAGCGACAGGAACAGCTGGAAGAAGCCATGGCCTCAACCAGCAACCCTGCCACCCAGAAGAAGAAGGCTGATGGACCAGGTGAGCCGGCCCAGGCCAGGACATCTCCTCCTGAAGCCTCCTCAAGCCAACAGGCCACCAGGAAGCCGAACCAGGCTGCTCCAACCCTGGAGCCCTGGATGAAGCAGACGGTGGCCCTGAAGCTGAAGGAGGTGGACGGGAGAGTGCCGGACATGACGGAAGAAGTGTTCTGCCAGAAGATGCTCCTGGACCAGGGCTTCGCTAAGCCGGAGACCATCAGCATCCAGGCCTTCATGACCGGGATGTTCTTCGTGACCTTCGCTTCGATCAACATCTGCAGAAGGTACTGGGAGATGGTGAAAGCGGCGAGGCCTGAATCCCCTTTCTCTCGCTTTGTGGGCAACTGCCCTGTCCAAAGAGAGGAAAGGCGGGTGACGGTCTCAATGCGGAACCCACACACCCCCGGCAAAGACATCACCACGCTCCTGAAGCGGTTCTGCACAGTGGTGAGGGAACCCACCCACATCCTGAACGGACTCGGCTTCTGGACTGGCAAGTGGTCGGTAATCGTCCGACTGAACAAGGATTCCAGCGCGGAAGACGGCCTCCAACACCTGCCCCAGTCATTCTCGCTGGGCAACTCCTACGGCCTCATCTACTACCCGGACATGCCGCAGATCTGCAGGAGATGCAGCAAGAAGGGTCATTCGGTGAAGGACTGCAAGGAGGACGCCTGCAAGAACTGCCGGGTAACAGGACACGAGACCAAAGACTGCCCGAAACGGACAATGTGCAACCTCTGCGGACAAGCAGCCCACTCCTACAAGGACTGCCCGAAGAGGGATCGATCCTGGGCAACTGTAGCGGCGAAAGCTCCGGCCAGAGGGAACCCCGCCCCAGCCAGAGCTCCAGCGGCGCAGAAGACCGGGAATAAGAAGGATGGTAAGAAGACGACAGTCCCTCCCCCCCGTCTCCCGGCCCTCCCTCGCCCTACCCTTCCCACCCTCCCTCGCCCGGCCCTCCCCACCCCCCCGTCCCCAACCCCTGTCACCCCCACTGAGGCTCTCACCTTCTCCTACCCACCCATCTCAGTGGTCCTGTCACCTGCACCTCTCCCAACCCAGCCTCCCTTCTCCCCAGCTCCAGCAGCACTAACATCTTCCCCTCCAGCTGCTGGAGTCCTCTCCCTGGAGGATTTTCCCCCTCTTGTCTCCTCAGGTGCCATCCAGAGGAAGAGAAAGGTGAGGGACAGCCCAGCTGCTGAGTCCTCAAAGCGACAAGTCGTGGAAATCTGCGAAGATTCCCTTGCGCAGCAGGAGGAAATGGAGCAGATGGTGGAGGAACTCGTGTCTGAACCTGAGGTCATCGACTTCACAACAGACATCCAGGTGGCTACAATCCTGGAACAATTTTTGTCAGAGGGCCTGCTGGATCTTTCGGACCCGCCAGGAGAGGAGGATCCGCCCGACCGGACTGGTAACTAAGGTGTATCGTTTGCACTAACCTTCTTTATTCTCCCCCATGGCTGCTAAACTTGACATCTTTAGCCTCAATGTGAGGAGTGTTAGAGATAGGACTAGATGTCAGATGGTGCTAACTTTTCTTTCCAAGCAGTCGAGTGATGTATTTATGCTGCAGGAATGTACTCTCCCCTCTTCCAGGTCATACCATCATCTGGCCAGGCAGTGGACCCATGGCCCGTCCTACTGGTCTGGTGGGGGCGACTGTAAGTCTGCAGGGGTTGCCATCCTGATTAGGGGAAGCGTATTTACTGTTGACTCTGTCCAGGAGCTCGCCTGCGGCCGCTTGTTGGTCGTAGACGGTTCCTGGGCAGGAGAGCCGATTAGGCTCATCAACGTGTACGCTCCCCCTATGAAGGCTGAGCGCCTGGAACTATTCCAGACCCTGCGGACCCAGCTCGCCACCACTAGGGCAGTGGTGATGGCCGGGGACTTCAACTGCCCCATCGAAGAGGATGGACGAAGTTCCGGCACTTCAATCAAACTGGATGTCAGTTCCAAACTGCTTATCGAGATGGTAGCCGAAGCATCCTTGCAGGACGTTGTGGGCTCCATGGGGATTGGCTCTGTGAACTATTCATGGAGCCGACCCGATGGCTCACTTCGTTCTCGGATTGACTTTGTGTTCACCTCCCGGGCAGTCAAGCAGCATGGGCACTCCATGGTCCCCTGCTTCTTCTCTGACCACAGGGCCATTCTCTTCCAGGGTGCCATCGGCCACGGTTTTCCTCCCGGCCCTGGCTCCTGGAAGCTGAATTGTGCCCTGCTGGAAAGAGAGGAGGTACTGGCGGAACTTAGAGACGCCTATATTGTTTGGAGGAATGATAAAGTTTTCTTTGACAAAACCTGTGACTGGTGGGAATATGTTAAAGTTGAATTTCGTTGTTTCTTTCAGGCAAAAAGTCGTCAACAGGCGTGTGAGAGGAAGAGAGACTTCAGAGAGATGCAGCGTCAGCTGCGATCCCTGCAAGACCTCCTTCAATGCGGCTGGGACGTCAGGAAGGAGCTGGAGGAAGCCAAAAAGGGCCTGAAAAGGCACTTTGAGGAGGAATCCAAGCGAATTGTCTTTCGTTCCAAGGTGGAGAACCTGGAGAAGGGTGAGAAATGTAACTCGTTCTTTTTCAGGAAACTCCATGCCGGCCACACGCCCCTGAAGGAACTTCGAGATGAGACCGGAAACATGCATTCTGGGAAGAAGGAGGTGATGGGAGTCGTCACAGACTACTACCGAAGCCTCTACTCCCGGAAAACCACTGACCCCGAAGCCGCCGATAAATTCCTGTCAGGTATCACTAATCATCTTGATCCTGCAGGTACGGAGGCTATGGATGTACCCCTGACGGTGGAGGAACTGCTCTCTGCCGCTAAATCCTTCAGACCCGGCAGGACCCCGGGCAGTGATGGTCTCCCAGCAGAGCTCTATGTAGCGCTGGGGGACTTGATCAGTCCGGACCTGCTGGAGCTCTATGAGGAGATGGTGGTGGAGGGTAGAATGCCACCGTCCTTGAGAGAAGGCATGATCACGATCTTGTATAAGCGGAAGGGGGAGAGATGTGACCTGAAAAACTGGCGTCCCATCTCTCTCCTGAACGTGGACTACAAGATCCTCGCCAAAGTATTGGCCAACAGACTGAAGGTTGTCATCGGACAGATCATCGGATCGGACCAAACCTGCGGCATTCCTGGCCGTAGGGTGGCCGACAGTCTTGCCCTGGTGAGGGACACGGTGCATTACATGCAAAGCCGCCGTACACACGCGGCCCTGGTCAGTCTGGATCAGGAGAAGGCTTTTGACCGGGTCTCTCACGAATTCATGGGTAAGGCTCTGCGTAGGCTGCGGCTTGGCAGGTTGTTCTGTTTGTATGTTAACCTGATGTATTGCGACATTTACAGCTCGGTGCTGGTGAACGGCTGGAAGACTGACCCCTTTCCTGTATCGTCGGGGGTTAGACAAGGCTGTCCTCTTTCACCTCTCCTTTTTGTTTGTGTTATAGAGCTCTTCGCAGAGGCTATCCGGCAGAATGGAGAGATCAGAGGGATCACCGCACCAGGTCCAGGACACTTCGAGGTCAAATGCTCGCTGTACATGGACGACGTGACCGTCTTCTGCGCTGACCAGAGTTCGGTGACTGCACTCGTCCAGACCTGTGAGGAGTTCGGACGCGCTTCAGGGGCAAAAGTCAACTGCGGGAAGTCGGAAGCCATGCTCTTCGGAAAGTGGTACCTGCCTTCTCCTGCCTCCTTCCCGTTTACTATCAAGCCGGACTTCATCAAAATTCTGGGAGTCTGGTTCGGTAAGGAAGGTGCAGCCCTAAAGTCGTGGGAAGAACGCTTGGCCAAAGTCAACCAAAGGATCGGACTGTGGAGCCTCAGACAACTCACTATTGAGGGCAAAGCAATGGTCCTGCGTAACGAAGTCTTGCCTGTGCTACAATACACTGCACAGGCATGGCCCCCTCTTGCCACCGTCTCGAGGGCCATTACCAGGACTGTGTTTCGCTTCATCTGGGGCTGGAAAATGGACAGAGTAAAGCGGACTGTTATGTACAAGGAGCCCCGCAAAGGTGGGAAGGGTATACCCGACATTCCCACTCTGCTGCGGATCGCTTTTGTATGTGACTGTGTTCGTAGGACTCTGAGGACAGCAAACGGCTCTGCGGGCAAGGCCATGTCCCGCTACTTCCTCCTTCCCCTCTGGCGAGGTTTTGGCTGGGACAAGTGGGACAGCTCCTTCCCTTACAACTGGCACGCTCCCTGGTTCTACGGAGATGTCGTCCGGTTCGTGAGGGAGCATCAACTGGAGGGTCTTAAGCCCGACTTGTGGAAACCTAAGACGATCCACAAGCACATCAGAGCAAAGGACTCACTGGAGTCTGTTCCAGGGCTTCATGCCGACACGTTGGAGACTGTTTGGACTAACGTGTCATCTGGCAGGTTGACCAACGGGCACAAGGACATTTCATGGATGGCCATCCAGGGAGGACTGCCTCTTAGGTCATTCATGCATGCCCGCAACCTGTGCAAGACCCGGTACTGCCCCAGGTGCCCCTTCACGGAGGAAACATCTTTGCACATTTTCTGGCAGTGCCCCTTTGCACAGGGTCTGTTGAAAGCCTTGGAACATGAACTCAAGGACTCAGTACCCAGGAACAGACTGTCGTACCGCTCGGTACTTTATGGACTATTTCCTGGGAATACCACGGATGGAGCAATCCAGGAAGCCTGGCGCCTTATGAACTGCTTTAAGGACGCTATATGGTTTGCCAGGAACCGTCTGATTTTGCGGAGAGAGAGTGTGTCCGTCCAGGACTGCCGCAGGCTGATCCACAGCCTGCTCAGAGACTATTCCACCTGGGACAGCCCGGACGTCGATGAGGAAGAGGACTGATACTCCCCTTCCCCCCACTCTCCCTTCTTGTGTGTTGTCTTTCAATAAAGCTTCGGGCCTGTGATTTCCCCCTTCCCTATCCCCTCCTACCCACTCCCCTATCCCATCACTTGTCTGTAATGCTTTGTTGTTTGGCTTTAGTGAATGCAAGAATGTTAGTGTAGCATGTGGTGTAATGTATAGCATAGGCTAGCCTGTACTGTGTATTATACTGTCATGTTATGTTTGACGACTGTTATTATTTATTATTTGCTGCTTCATGGCTTGCGCTGCGTCGCAGTAATGTTTGTATGATGACGATTGATTGTCAATAAAGCATTTTTCAATCAAAAAATCTGTTCTTATCAGTCCTTGTAAGGATAGATAGCTCGGAGAACCACTGGGGGCTATAAACACTAGCTTAGCGATCCAAGAGCGTTCCAGACGAAGCCGGCGACGAACTGCGGAGAAGAACCAGCGAAGACGACGATCCAGAAGGGAGAAGCCGCCATCGAGGAAGAAGCTCCGGGAGATCGCTGCCGGGAAGAAGGAGAACTTCGGAGAAGAGCCGCTGCTGAAGGGGATCTTCGAAGAAGCTCGGCCGCAGAAGAAGAAGCTCGACGAGGAACCGCTGCGGAAGAAATTTCGTGGAAGAACCTCGGCCAGCAAGGAGAAGATTTGCATAGCTCCGCCCCCTTCGGGAAAGAGCTATCGAAGATCCTCCCCAAGCGACAGGAACAGCTGGAAGAAGCCATGGCCTCAACCAGCAACCCTGCCACCCAGAAGGAGAAGGCTGATGGACCAGGTGAGCCGGCCCAGGCCAGGACATCTCCTCCTGAAGCCTCCTCAAGCCAACAGGCCACCAGGAAGCCGAACCAGGCTGCTCCAACCCTGGAGCCCTGGATGAAGCAGACGGTGGCCCTGAAGCTCAAGGAGGTGGACGGGAGAGTGCCGGACATGACAGAAGAAGTGTTCTGCCAGAAGATGCTCCTGGATCAGGGCTTCGCTAAGCCGGAGACCATCAGTATCCAGGCCTTCATGACCGGGATGTTCTTCGTGACCTTCGCTTCGATCAACATCTGCAGAAGGTACTGGGAGATGGTGAAAGCGGCGAGGCCTGAATCCCCTTTCTCTCGCTTTGTGGGCAACTGCCCTGTCCAAAGAGAGGAAAGGCGGGTGACGGTCTCAATGCGGAACCCACACACCCCCGGCAAAGACATCACCACGCTCCTGAAGCGGTTCTGCACAGTGGTGAGGGAACCCACCCACATCCTGAACGGACTCGGCTTCTGGACTGGCAAGTGGTCGGTAATCGTCCGACTGAACAAGGATTCGAGCGCGGAAGACGGCCTCCAGCACCTGCCCCAGTCATTCTCGCTGGGCAACTCCTACGGCCTCATCTATTACCCGGACATGCCGCAGATCTGCAGGAGATGCAGCAAGAAGGGTCATTCGGTGAAGGACTGCAAGGAGGACGCCTGCAAGAACTGCCGGGTAACAGGACACGAGACCAAAGACTGCCCGAAACGGACAATGTGCAACCTCTGCGGACAAGCAGCCCACTCTTACAAGGACTGCCCGAAGAGGGATCGATCCTGGGCAACTGTAGCAGCGAAAGCTCCAGCCAGAGGGAACCCCGCCCCAGCCAGAGCTCCAGCGGCACAGAAGACCGGGAAAAAGAAGGATGGTAAGAAGACGACAGTCCCTCCCCCCCCTCTCCCGGCCCTCCCTCGCCCTACCCTTCCCACCCTCCCTCGCCCGGCCCTCCCCACCCCCCCGTCCCCAACCCCTGTCACCCCCACTGAGGCTCTCACCTTCTCCTACCCACCCATCTCAGTGGTCCTGTCACCTGCACCTCTCCCAACCCAGCCTCCCTTCTCCCCAGCTCCAGCAGCACTAACATCTTCCCCTCCAGCTGCTGGAGTCCTCTCCCTGGAGGATTTTCCCCCTCTTGTCTCCTCAGGTGCCATCCAGAGGAAGAGAAAGGTGAGGGACAGCCCAGCTGCTGAGTCCTCAAAGCGACAAGTCGTGGAAATCTGCGAAGATTCCCTTGCGCAGCAGGAGGAAATGGAGCAGATGGTGGAGGAACTCGTGTCTGAACCTGAGGTCATCGACTTCACAACAGACATCCAGGTGGCTACAATCCTGGAACAATTTTTGTCAGAGGGCCTGCTGGATCTTCCGGACCCGCCAGGCTCCAGAGAGGAGGATCCGCCCGACCGGACTGGTAACTAAGGTGTATCGTTTGCACTAACCTTCTTTATTCTCCCCCATGGCTGCTAAACTTAACATCTTTAGCCTCAATGTGAGGAGTGTTAGAGATAGGACTAGATGTCAGATGGTGCTAACTTTTCTTTCCAAGCAGTCGAGTGATGTATTTATGCTGCAGGAATGTACTCTCCCCTCTTCCAGGTCATACCATCATCTGGCCAGGCAGTGGACCCATGGCCCGTCCTACTGGTCTGGTGGGGGCGACTGTAAGTCTGCAGGGGTTGCCATCCTGATTAGGGGAAGCGTATTTACTGTTGACTCTGTCCAGGAGCTCGTCTGCGGCCGCTTGTTGGTCGTAGACGGTTCCTGGGCGGGAGAGCCGATTAGGCTCATCAACGTGTACGCTCCCCCTATGAAGGCTGAGCGCCTGGAACTATTCCAGACCCTGCGGACCCAGCTCGCCACCACTAGGGCAGTGGTGATGGCCGGGGACTTCAACTGCCCCATCGAAGAGGATGGACGAAGTTCCGGCACTTCAATCAAGCTGGATGTCAGTTCCAAACTGCTTATCGAGATGGTAACCGAAGCATCCTTGCAGGACGTTGTGGGCTCCATGGGGATCGGCTCTGTGAACTATTCATGGAGCCGACCCGATGGCTCACTTCGTTCTCGGATCGACTTTGTGTTCACCTCCCGGGCAGTCAAGCAGCATGGGCACTCCATGGTCCCCTGCTTCTTCTCTGACCACAGGGCCATTCTCTTCCAGGGTGCCATCGGCCACGGTTTTCCTCCCGGCCCTGGCTCCTGGAAGCTGAATTGTGCCCTGCTGGAAAGAGAAGAGGTACTGGCGGAACTTAGAGACGCCTATATTGTTTGGAGGAATGATAAAGTTTTCTTTGACAAAACCTGTGACTGGTGGGAATATGTTAAAGTTGAATTTCGTTGTTTCTTTCAGGCAAAAAGTCGTCAACAGGCGTGTGAGAGGAAGAGAGACTTCAGAGAGATGCAGCGTCAGCTGCGATCCCTGCAAGACCTCCTTCAATGCGGCTGGGACGTCAGGAAGGAGCTGGAGGAAGCCAAAAAGGGCCTGAAAAGGCACTTTGAGGAGGAATCCAAGCGAATTGTCTTTCGTTCCAAGGTGGAGAACCTGGAGAAGGGTGAGAAATGTAACTCGTTCTTTTTCAGGAAACTCCATGCCGGCCACACGCCCCTGAAGGAACTCCGAGATGAGACCGGAAACATGCATTCTGGGAAGAAGGAGGTGATGGGAGTCGTCACAGACTACTACCGAAGCCTCTACTCCCGGAAAACCACTGACCCCGAAGCCGCCGATAAATTCCTGTCAGGTATCACTAATCATCTTGATCCTGCAGGTACGGAGGCTATGGACGTACCCCTGACGGTGGAGGAACTGCTCTCTGCCGCTAAATCCTTCAGACCCGGCAGGACCCCGGGCAGTGATGGTCTCCCAGCAGAGCTCTATGTAGCGCTGGGGGACTTGATCTGTCCGGACCTGCTGGAGCTCTATGAGGAGATGGTGGTGGAGGGTAGAATGCCACCGTCCTTGAGAGAAGGCATGATCACGATCTTGTATAAGCGGAAGGGGGAGAGATGTGACCTGAAAAACTGGCGTCCCATCTCTCTCCTGAACGTGGACTACAAGATCCTCGCCAAAGTATTGACCAACAGACTGAAGGTTGTCATCGGACAGATCATCGGATCGGACCAAACCTGCGGCATTCCTGGCCGTAGGGTGGCCGACAGTCTTGCCCTGGTGAGGGACACGGTGCATTACATGCAAAGCCGCCGTACACACGCGGCCCTGGTCAGTCTGGATCAGGAGAAGGCTTTTGACCGGGTCTCTCACGAATTCATGGGTAAGGCTCTGCGTAGGCTGCGGCTTGGCAGGTTGTTCTGTTTGTATGTTAACCTGATGTATTGCGACATTTACAGCTCGGTGCTGGTGAACGGCTGGAAGACTGACCCCTTTCCTGTATCGTCGGGGGTTAGACAAGGCTGTCCTCTTTCACCTCTCCTTTTTGTTTGTGTTATAGAGCTCTTCGCAGAGGCTATCCGGCAGAATGGAGAGATCAGAGGGATCACCGCACCAGGTCCAGGACACTTCGAGGTCAAATGCTCGCTGTACATGGACGACGTGACCGTCTTCTGCGCTGACCAGAGTTCGGTGACTGCACTCGTCCAGACCTGTGAGGAGTTCGGACGCGCTTCAGGGGCAAAAGTCAACTGCGGGAAGTCGGAAGCCATGCTCTTCGGAAAGTGGTACCTGCCTTCTCCTGCCTCCTTCCCGTTTACTATCAAGCCGGACTTCATCAAAATTCTGGGAGTCTGGTTCGGTAAGGAAGGTGCAGCCCTAAAGTCGTGGGAAGAACGCTTGGCCAAAGTCAACCAAAGGATCGGACTGTGGAGCCTCAGACAACTCACTATTGAGGGCAAAGCAATGGTCCTGCGTAACGAAGTCTTGCCTGTGCTACAATACACTGCACAGGCATGGCCCCCTCTTGCCACCGTCTCGAGGGCCATTACCAGGACTGTGTTTCGCTTCATCTGGGGCTCGAAAATGGACAGAGTAAAGCGGACTGTTATGTACAAGGAGCCCCGCAAAGGTGGGAAGGGTATACCCGACATTCCCACTCTGCTGCGGATCGCTTTTGTATGTGACTGTGTTCGTAGGACTCTGAGGACAGCAAACGGCTCTGCGGGCAAGGCCATGTCCCGCTACTTCCTCCTTCCCCTCTGGCGAGGTTTTGGCTGGGACAAGTGGGACAGCTCCTTCCCTTACAACTGGCACGCTCCCTGGTTCTACGGAGATGTCGTCCGGTTCGTGAGGGAGCATCAACTGGAGGGTCTTAAGCCCGACTTGTGGAAACCTAAGACGATCCACAAGCACATCAGAGCAAAGGACTCACTGGAGTCTGTTCCAGGGCTTCATGCCGACACGTTGGAGACTGTTTGGACTAACGTGTCATCTGGCAGGTTGACCAACGGGCACAAGGACATTTCATGGATGGCCATCCAGGGAGGACTGCCTCTTAGGTCATTCATGCATGCCCGCAACCTGTGCAAGACCCGGTACTGCCCCAGGTGCCCCTTCACGGAGGAAACATCTTTGCACATTTTCTGGCAGTGCCCCTTTGCACAGGGTCTGTTGAAAGCCTTGGAACATGAACTCAAGGACTCAGTACCCAGGAACAGACTGTCGTACCGCTCGGTACTTTATGGACTATTTCCTGGGAATACCACGGATGGAGCAATCCAGGAAGCCTGGCGCCTTATGAACTGCTTTAAGGACGCTATATGGTTTGCCAGGAACCGTCTGATTTTGCGGAGAGAGAGTGTGTCCGTCCAGGACTGCCGCAGGCTGATCCACAGCCTGCTCAGAGACTATTCCACCTGGGACAGCCCGGACGTCGATGAGGAAGAGGACTGATACTCCCCTTCCCCCCACTCTCCCTTCTTGTGTGTTGTCTTTCAATAAAGCTTCGGGCCTGTGATTTCCCCCTTCCCTATCCCCTCCTACCCACTCCCCTATCCCATCACTTGTCTGTAATGCTTTGTTGTTTGGCTTTAGTGAATGCAAGAATGTTAGTGTAGCATGTGGTGTAATGTATAGCATAGGCTAGCCTGTACTGTGTATTATACTGTCATGTTATGTTTGACGACTGTTATTATTTATTATTTGCTGCTTCATGGCTTGCGCTGCGTCGCAGTAATGTTTGTATGATGACGATTGATTGTCAATAAAGCTTTAGGGTATTGCCTTGTTTCTTGGTCAGGAGGTGCCCTGGTACCCTTTTCCTTGGCCTGGGGGGATCGTCTCTTTCACAAGAGACTTCACCCCTCTGCTGCTATTGGGGAGGAGGATTAGTCCAGGGCAACGAGGAGCGATCACCCACCTGACACCTCGGTGTTGAAGGTCTATCCTGAAAACCATCAGAATGGAGGCCATACCGGAATATATGAGGACCAGGAATGCTGTTCGTTTTACGGTGACGGAACTGGAAAGGACCAAGAAAGACCTGCGTTTCCTGAGCGAAGATTTGTTGCTGGGACTGTTTCGGCTGAGCAAGGAGGACATACTGGCGGTAATGGACTACCCACAGAGAGGTGTCTATGACGTCACGTTCATCAATGAAGAAACGTATTTGAAGTTTTCGGTAAACTTGTTGAAGTCACGTGAAGATCCAAAGTTGGAAGGTGTGGTGTTGGTACCACACTTTTCTGTGTGGCAGCGTCTTGTGACCGTCAAGATGTACTCGCCATATGTTGAAGAGGAGGATATTAGTATATTCCTAGGGAAGTATTGCGAGAAAGTTGTGGAGAAAGGCAAAGTTCTGAATGAATTTGGCTTCTGGACCGGAAAATGGAGATTTTTTTGTTCAATGAAACTGGACAGAACTTCAGGAAAAATGGTAACCCCACCAGCTCGCTTTAAAATTGGAAACACGACTGGAGATTTGTTCTTTTCTGGAATGGACATTTTTTGCAGGAACTGTAAGAAATATGGGCACAATACAGCAGAATGTCAAAAGATTGTGTGTACAAAATGTTTGCATGAAGGCCACGACTATCAAGACTGCAAAGAGGAAAAGATTTGTAACATGTGTGGAGAGGGTGGGCATGTCTTCAGGATATGTCCAAAGAGACATAGAAGAGGAGTGCAACAAGAGAGTGGAGCAAGCAGGGAGAAAAGTAAACCGAATATTGAAGAGGTTTCTTCAGTAACGGAAAAAGTGGAGAATAGTGGAGGAGGAGGTATTAAAGATACTGATGTGGGCAAAGGTAAAATTGCTGAAAAAAGGAAAATTGGGAAAGCTAAAATATCTAAAGAAGAAAGTGAAGAAAGAGAGGATATAATAAGAGAGTCGATTAATTTACGGAAGAAGGCGGATGTAGAGGTTTTGCGTGGAATAATAGAGACGCATTTGACAAAACAATTTTTCCGTTTTATGGAAACATATAAAATACCACCTTGGTTGGTGGAAGAGGTCAAGAATGAATGGGATGGTAAACCCCTGAAGCAGGAACTATTGGAGATGCTTGCTGTTTGCGCGGTTAGAAAAGGCTTGGTGACATGATTTAAATGTTTCTGATGTCAGGACTTTGATGTTTTTTGTTCTTATCTGTTGTTCATGTTTTGCAAAATTCTTCTGATATAATGTATTGTATTTTCTGAATAATTCAATAAAAAAGTAAAAAATCTGTTCTTATCAGTTTAATATCTGATACGTCCCCTATCTGGGGACCATATATTAAATGGATTTTTAGAACAGGGAGATGGAAATAGAGCTTGCTCTGTCCACTCCACGCATTGACCTGGTATTGCAGTATTTCCAGGACCGGTGCACCCTTCCCTTATGTGTTGACTAAAATCAGATTCCAAAAGTGCTATTTGTGTTTGCTATTGTTTTTGTCTTTCTGATGGGATCTCCCCTTTTAATCCCATTATTTCAACACCTGTTGGACAATGCATTTGTACAGTCATGTGTGATAATGAGCTCATTTATTAAATGCAATTAATTAATACATTGCCACCTCTTGTTGTGTGTGTGTGTGTGTGTGTGTGTGTGTCTTCTGTGTTTCTGTGTTTCCGGCATTTCACATTGGAACAGCTCATTCACCTTCCTTGTCTTCTCTCCGCCCTCCCTCCTAGGTAAGTTAAAGAGCTGCACCTGAGCCAGCCACTGATTGATGCAGCACCACAGTCAAATAGTGGAGTGGAGTGGAGTAGGGGAACAGCAAACAGCCATTAAAGCAGCCAGCCGCCTACCCGCCACAATGGACCTACCTGTGTACACTAGATGGATGTGATGGAATGTACTGTCGTCCCTACATTTCAAGAAGAAGTAAGAATTGCAGTTGCAACAAACCCTTGCTTGCCTACAAAGAGAGCAGCAATTTGGATTTGTTACTTTGTTACCTGGAAGAATAACAAACTGTGCAAGGATGGAGGTTGTAGGAGCAAGGAGAAGTTGTCTGTAAAGTTGGTGGATGCTTATTTTCCATTTTGCAGTCCCTTGTCTCCCTCTTGTGGCCTCCTGGAGGCAAATAAATGTGCAAAAAAAAGACAGCCTGGCGGCCGGCTGTTGCAGTGTTGCCCTCTCAGGCAACACTGAGTGACTGACTGAGCCTCACCGTCTTATATAAAGTTCAGACGGAACTTTGCACGTGTCATAGTGGAGCCCTCAGGATTCCAGAGCCAGCTTTCTGACATCATAATGGGGCCTCAGAGATAGATAAAAGCCTGGGCCCAGGCAGTGTTGGTCAGTGCTGCTCAGCAGGCAGCACTGGACTGGATTAAAGCTAATACAAGTTGTGAAGGAACAAGGGGTGGCTGTGGGCATGCACTTACTGCTGCTGCTGCTGCCAGTATTTGCACGGCAGGAGGGCATTTGGGCGTTGCCAAGAAGGCGTTTTTATGTAGATTCCTCCTCTTTCAGCACTGCATTGTGGTGCAAGCAAAAGAAGCAAATCCTGTGTAGCTTCCTCTCCGGCCTTTATTCACCTCCCGCTTAGTAGCTGTAAATGTGTGTGAGCCTGCAGGGCCCCATGGAATTGCCTAGAAGTAGGCTGAATCGCTGCAAGGGGTGAACAGCAGTATTAGGCAGGCTCGGTCAACGCCAGGCCCATTCGGGTTATCGCTTCTCGGCCTTTTGGCTAAGACCAAGTGTATTTATACAGGAGGTTTTTAGTCAGAAGGTGCTCAGGTACCCTCTCTCTCGGCCTCGGGGGATCGTCCAGGTTCGCCTGGACTTCACCCCCGTGCTGCTATTTGGGAGAGAGGCTTAGTCCTGAGCAACGAGTTGCGATCCCCCCCAGCCCCTTGGTTTCCGTAAGACAAGGGGCGCAGCGAAAGCTGTGCGGTTCGACCTGGCCACGCTAATGGCAGGCGAACCCGATGCGGTGCCGGTGTACGCCCGGCTTAAGAATTCTGCACGATTTATCGTGGCAGAGGGTGGAGGCGGTCCCCGTGGTATTAAATTTTTAGTCCACGCCATTTTGGAAGATCTGCTGGCGGTCCACAAGAACGAGCTCTTGGCTATCCAGGACTACCCGAAGCGAGGAATCTACGATGTCACCTTCATGGGAGAAGGAATACTCCGTGATGCTATGGACCGAGCTGAGAGGAAACAAGGTGAACTCGTAGCAGCGGGAGTCAAGGTAGTAGAGCATGAATTTGAAATAACCAAACTCGTGGTGATTAAAATGTATTCCCCATATGTGAGAGATATGGAAGTGGCAGCATTTCTAGCTGCCTACTTCAAAAATGTCAAACTCCTGGGGAAAGTGATGAACGAGTGTGGAGTGTGGACCGCCAAATGGAAGTTTTTAGTTACGCTGATTAAGGACCCCTCCACCCAAGAAACGAGATTACCACCGGCTCGTTTTAAAATTGGAAATGTGAATGGCGACCTCTACTTCTCAGGGATGCCAAACTTCTGCAGGGCTTGTGGTACCTATGGACATACCAGTTTTAACTGCGATGTCACCTGCAGAAACTGTGGAAGCAAAGAGCACAATATAAGGGAGTGCACAGAAGAAAAAAAATGCAACTTTTGTCAAAAAACTGGTCACTTGTATTTTTCTTGTCCTCATAGGTACCGAAGCGGAGAAGAAGAGCAACCCGGGGCGCCCCCACGTGCTCCACCAGCGGACCAGCCCCGCCCTCAGGGAGAGGAACAAGCCAGTGCTGCAAAGGAGCAGCGGGGTACCTGGGCTTCAAGGGTACGGTCTGTTGGAGCCAAAGCAGGTACCTCACAGCCAACAGCCTCAGAGGAGAGAAGGGAGTCCAGTGCGAAGGAAAAACGCCAAGCCAAACGTAAGGCTGAGAAGGGGCAGGCCAGTGAGATAACTGAGGCATCCCAGAGTGCTGGTTGCTCAGTGGATGCCGGGCCTGCTCCCAATCCTGGGTCTCTAGATACGGAGTCTGAAGAGGAAGGTTGGCTGAAAGTGGGTCCCCGTAAAAAGGGTAAACAGGAGCGTGCCGGTAGGGGGGTGACAGGGGAGGAGCAAATGGATACGTCCGTAAAGCAAAGTGAGGCTCCTCCTAGGACCGCCCCCTCGTCGTTACTGGTGAGGAGGGTGGGCACTGTTCCCCCCGAGCCAACCGACACCCCGCCATGTGCGCAACCTCCCCCTCTAGAACGGCCTGCACGGCCTGCACGGCCTCAGGGGGGAGCGGCGGGGCCCTTGGGGGACCCACCCGATACAGACCTATATGGTCAGCCGTTAGAGACCCAGGTAAGGCTGTGTGAATCTGGACTCCCTGTATACGAGATGAGGGCTGTTGGCTCGACGCTCACGGAAGGTAGTTCCTCTCCTGAATCATCCCCTTTCTCGCTAGAGTCAGACGAGGGCGGGGAGATGAGTTCAAGCGAGATTTCTGGTATTGCTGGTGGAGGCCAAGTCTGATTTTAAGTAACACGATTATTTATTTTTTAAAATCAAGACTAACACAATTAAAACTCCACGATGTCTGAAATAAAGGGGATCTCCCTCAACGTGAGGGGCGCCAAGTCCAAAGTCAGAAGGGTTGCTCTCTTCAGTTTTTTATCTGGCCTGGCAGCCTCTGTTTTTTTCCTGCAGGAGTGCGGCATTCCCCATGCAATGAAGTACCATAAATACAAAGAGGATTGGAAGTATGGTCCATCAGTCTGGTCTGGATCTAACGAGTCCAGATCAGCAGGGGTCGCCATTCTTTTTAAGGGAAACGTTTTTATTGATTTTATTCAAGAGATTCTTCCAGGACGTATTTTATTGGTTAAAGCTTTTATTGACGGCGTAAAATGGCAGTTTTTAAATTTTTACGGCTCACCTGACAAAAATGAGAGAGCAGAGATGCTAGAAATGTTACCTCTTTTTATTAATACAACTGAGCCTTTTATCCTCGCAGGTGATTTTAACTGTATCCTGAGGGGGGAACGCCAGCTTACCAGTACTACAAGTAGGAATTACGATAAGACCTCTGGACTGCTCAAAGATATTGTAAATGATTTTAAATTAACAGATTTGTACAAAGAATGTAATAGGAGCAGCCCAGAGGAAGCCGGCGTTACCTGGAGCAACGCCACCTGTAGCTCCAGGATAGATTTTATTTTTTGTAATGAGAATGTACTGCCTTTTAATTGTGAAGTTTTAACTAATGTTTTCTCAGATCACAAGCTTTTATCATTTTATGTAAAGCGTGATTTTAATAAACCGGTGTGTAAGAAGTCCTGGAAGTTAAATGTTTCCCTTTTAGATGATCCACAGGTTTTTACTGATTTTATTGAATTTTACCAAAAATGCAGGCGGGGGAGAGACATGCGTACTCCCATCAGTGCATGGTGGGAGAAAATGAAAAAAAGAATAAAGGAATTTTTTATTAAAAAGAGCGTGGCGAAAGCCAGAGAAAAACATGCTTTTTTTAAAATTCTCAGCACCCGTCTGCAGACCCTGTACAAGATGAGAGATAATGAAATTGACGTTAAAACTGACATCACTAATTTAAAAAAAGAAATAGCTCAGTGCCTGGAGCAGAAAGGCAAAGAAATCATTTTTCGTTCCAAAATTCAGCATGTGGAGGAGAATGAGACCTGCTCCAGGTACTTTTTTAAAAAAATTAACAATAAAAAGGCTATTATTAAAAATATTGAAGGTGTGTCAGATGTACAGGGTATTTTAAGTAAAGTTCATGAGTTTTATGCTGACCTTTTTAGTGTTAAAACTGTGGATCATAATTTTATGCGTGACTCACTGAAGGAGATTACTACTGTTTTAGACCCTGTCTCCCAGAATTTTTTATTACAGGAGCTGACGGAGCAGGAGGTTTTAGAAACGGTAAAGAGTTTTAAAGCCGGAAAAGTTCCCGGACCGGACGGTATACCCAGTGAGTTTTATGTCAAATTTTATGACATTTTAAAAGAGGATCTTTTTAGCCTTTTTTATGAAGTTTTTAATTCCAAGATGCTGCCTAAGTCCTGGCGGAAGGGTGAGGTCTCCCTGCTACATAAGAAAGGTGACATCGCAGTTTTGAAGAACTGGAGACCAATAACCCTTCTGAATAGCGACTATAAAATAATGGCAAAAGTGTGCGCAAATAGATTAAAAGCCATAATACCCCACATTGTACACTCTAACCAGGTGTGTGGGGTGCCAGGCCGCAGCATCTGGGATAATCTTAACCTGGTAAAAGATGTGATTGAGGACACGAGGTCTAGAAGAGGTAAATTAGCCATTTTATCTATAGACTTCGAGAAGGCGTTCGACCGTGTCTCTCATTTTTATCTTTTTAAGGTTTTAGAGCGTATGGGTATACCTGAAGGATTTTTATTATCACTTAAAGCCTTTTATAAAGATTGCACAAGCAAAATTTTAGTGAATGGTTTTAAGACACAGGACGTGATTTTAGACTCAGGGGTGAAGCAGGGGTGTCCCTTGTCCCCACTGCTTTTTATTTGCGCATTAGAGCCTCTACTGTGTACAATTCGCCGCGATAAGTTAATACGTGGAGTCCCCCTGCCCGGGGGTGGCGGCGTAGAGGCTAAAGCAGTGGGGTACATGGACGATGTAGCGGTTTTTTGCAGGGACACCCTGTCGCTTCAGAGAACCCTCAGACAAATTGAGTTTTATTGCTGTGCTTCCGGTTTTAAGGTGAACTTCGACAAAAGTAATATTTTAAATATAGGAAGCATGGCTTTTAGAGACATACCCGTCCCTGTGTCAGATAATATTACGATTTTAGGTGTCTCCTTCAGTGAGTGCGATAATGGTTTTATCAGTTGGGACATGGTGGCGCAGAAGGTAAATCAAAAAATATGTATGTGGAACATGAGAAAACTTACCATGGAGGGAAAAGTTTTAATTATTAAAATGGTCATTTTACCCCTGCTTTTATATCTCAGTATGGTTTTCCCTCCCCCCACGGTTTTATTGCAAAAAATTACTAAAGCATGTTTTACCTTCTTTTGGAGTTCCAGAATGGAGAAACTTAAAAGAGAGATTGTGATGAAATCCAAACCGAAGGGTGGCAAAGATTTTCCGAATTTTAACAGGTTTCTTTTAATCAAGTTCTTCAGTTTCTGTTTTAATTCCCTTTTTAAAGAACATTATTGGTCCTATTTTTTACGTTTTAATACAGGGTTTTTAATGCGAAGGTTTGGGTGGTTCAACATTGTTTTATCCTCACCTTACGCTTTTAAACTCTCAATAAACTATGTGATTTTAGAAAAGATAGTGACCTTATTCAACCTGAAGGGAAAAAATGTAAATGAGCTGAAAAATAGTAAAAAATTAATTAAAGACCTAAGAGAAAGTGAGACGGTCAGCAGGATTGAGAATTTTAATGAGGAACGAAGTGCTTTTATCTTCAAAATTATTAATGTGTTTTATCTTTTTAATACACAGATGGACCTGGCCTGGAGCTGCATTCATCAATGTCTTCCATGCCGGGCATTCCAATACAGAAGGAGGCTCGCGAGGTCTGCCGTCTGCCCGAGGGAAGGCTGCCAGGCCGAGGAAACGATTCGACACATTTTTTGGACGTGTGATTTTGCGAAGGAATTTTGGAAAAAAATATTCCCTCTTTTGGTAAAGATGGCAGACCTGAAAGATTTGAATTATGAAGATATTTTATATGGACTATTTGGATGCCCAACCGCGAGCCAAAAGATAATAGCGTGGAAGACGATGAATTGCGCCAAAGAAGCTCTATGGAAGGCCAGGAACATCCTGATTTTTAAGCACGATGTTTTATCTACTGATGATGTTTTAGGTCTTTGTTTTAGCGAAATGTACATTTATTATTTATTAGACAAAAAAAGAAATGCCACCCTTCTTAATAAATGGTTTGTGAAAGAATGGAACTCCAACATATAAAGATTTGCCACCATGTCCCTTTTATGTAATGTAATGCAATGAAATATTGATTTTATTGTTATTTATTTGTACAAAAGTTGGTTTTATTGTAAACTGTATTTTTTATCATGAAATAAATCATTGACACCCCTGAAAAGGGGTAGCCAACTTAAAAAAAATCTGTTCTTATCAGTTTAATATCTGATACGTCCCCTATCTGGGGACCATATATTAAATGGATTTTTAGAACAGGGAGATGGAAATAGAGCTTGCTCTGTCCACTCCACGCATTGACCTGGTATTGCAGTATTTCCAGGACCGGTGCACCCTTCCCTTATGTGTTGACTAAAATCAGATTCCAAAAGTGCTATTTGTGTTTGCTATTGTTTTTGTCTTTCTGATGGGATCTCCCCTTTTAATCCCATTATTTCAACACCTGTTGGACAATGCATTTGTACAGTCATGTGTGATAATGAGCTCATTTATTAAATGCAATTAATTAATACATTGCCACCTCTTGTTGTGTGTGTGTGTGTGTGTGTGTGTCTTCTGTGTTTCTGTGTTTCCGGCATTTCACATTGGAACAGCTCATTCACCTTCCTTGTCTTCTCTCCGCCCTCCCTCCTAGGTAAGTTAAAGAGCTGCACCTGAGCCAGCCACTGATTGATGCAGCACCACAGTCAAATAGTGGAGTGGAGTGGAGTAGGGGAACAGCAAACAGCCATTAAAGCAGCCAGCCGCCTACCCGCCACAATGGACCTACCTGTGTACACTAGATGGATGTGATGGAATGTACTGTCGTCCCTACATTTCAAGAAGAAGTAAGAATTGCAGTTGCAACAAACCCTTGCTTGCCTACAAAGAGAGCAGCAATTTGGATTTGTTACTTTGTTACCTGGAAGAATAACAAACTGTGCAAGGATGGAGGTTGTAGGAGCAAGGAGAAGTTGTCTGTAAAGTTGGTGGATGCTTATTTTCCATTTTGCAGTCCCTTGTCTCCCTCTTGTGGCCTCCTGGAGGCAAATAAATGTGCAAAAAAAAGACAGCCTGGCGGCCGGCTGTTGCAGTGTTGCCCTCTCAGGCAACACTGAGTGACTGACTGAGCCTCACCGTCTTATATAAAGTTCAGACGGAACTTTGCACGTGTCATAGTGGAGCCCTCAGGATTCCAGAGCCAGCTTTCTGACATCATAATGGGGCCTCAGAGATAGATAAAAGCCTGGGCCCAGGCAGTGTTGGTCAGTGCTGCTCAGCAGGCAGCACTGGACTGGATTAAAGCTAATACAAGTTGTGAAGGAACAAGGGGTGGCTGTGGGCATGCACTTACTGCTGCTGCTGCTGCCAGTATTTGCACGGCAGGAGGGCATTTGGGCGTTGCCAAGAAGGCGTTTTTATGTAGATTCCTCCTCTTTCAGCACTGCATTGTGGTGCAAGCAAAAGAAGCAAATCCTGTGTAGCTTCCTCTCCGGCCTTTATTCACCTCCCGCTTAGTAGCTGTAAATGTGTGTGAGCCTGCAGGGCCCCATGGAATTGCCTAGAAGTAGGCTGAATCGCTGCAAGGGGTGAACAGCAGTATTAGGCAGGCTCGGTCAACGCCAGGCCCATTCGGGTTATCGCTTCTCGGCCTTTTGGCTAAGACCAAGTGTATTTATACAGGAGGTTTTTAGTCAGAAGGTGCTCAGGTACCCTCTCTCTCGGCCTCGGGGGATCGTCCAGGTTCGCCTGGACTTCACCCCCGTGCTGCTATTTGGGAGAGAGGCTTAGTCCTGAGCAACGAGTTGCGATCCCCCCCCCAGCCCTTTGGTAAGTCTCAGGACCCCATAGGGCGCAGCAATTGCTGTGCGGTTCGGCCTGGCCACGGAAATGGCAGGCGAGCCTGATGCGGTGCCGGTGTATGCCCGGCTAAGGAACTCTGCCCGATTTATCGTGGCAGAGGGTGGAGGCGGTCCACGTGGCGTAAAGTTCTTGGTCCACAAGATCCTGGAAGAACTACTGGCGGTCCACAAGAATGAGATTCTGGCTATCCAGGACTACCCGAAACGAGGCATTTTCGACGTCACCTTTATGGGAGAAGGAATCCTCCGTGATGCCATGGACCGAGCTGAGAGGAGAAAAGGTGAACTCGTGGTAGCGGGAGTCCAGGTAGTAGAACATGCCTTCGAAATTACGAAACTCGTGGTGATTAAAATGTACTCCCCATATGTGAAGGATATGGAAGTGGCAGCATTCTTAGCTGCCTACTTCAAGAATGTCAAACTGTTGGGGAGAGTTATGAACGAGTGTGGAGTGTGGACCGTCAAGTGGAAGTTTTTAGTAACATTGATAAAGGACCCCTCCACCCAGGAAACGAGATTACCACCGGCTCGTTTTAAAATTGGAAATGTGAATGGCGACCTCTATTTTTCAGGGATGCCAAACTTCTGCAGGGCCTGCGGTACTTATGGACATACCAGTTTTAACTGCGATGTCACCTGTAGAAACTGTGGAAGCAAAGAGCACAATATGAGAGAGTGCTCACAAGAGAAAAAATGTAATTTTTGCCAAAAAACTGGTCATTTGTACTATTCTTGTCCCCATAGGTACCGAGGCGAAGAAAATGAGCAACCCGAGGCGCCCCCACGTGCTCCACCAGCGGACCAGTCCCACCCCCGGGGAGAGGAGCATGCCGGGGCCGCGAAGGAGCAGCGAGGCACCTGGGCTTCAGTGGTGCGGAGTAATGGAGCCAAAGCAGGTGCCTCGCAGCCAGCAACCTCTGAGGAAAGGAAGGAGCCCAGCGCCAATGACAAAAGGCAAGCTAAGCGGAAGGCGGAAAAGGAGCAGGCCACCAATGATACTGTGGCATCCCAGAGGGCTGGTTGTCCAGTGGGTGCCGGGCCTGCTCCTGTACCTGGGTCTCAGGAGTCTGACTCCGAGCAGGAGAACTGGGTAGCGGTGGGTCCCCGAAAAAAGGGAAAACAGGAGCGTGCTGGTAGGAGGGAATCAGGGGAGGAGCAGATGGACACATACGTGAAGAAAAGTGAGGCTCCTCCTAGGACCACCTCCTCGCCTGACCTGGTGAGGAGGGTGGGCACTGTTCCCTCCCAGATACCGGACACCCCGCCGTGTGCGCAACCTCCCCCTCTAAGACGGCGTCAACAGAGCCTGGGGGGAGAGGCGGGGCCCTTGGGGGACCCACCCGAAATGGACCTACGTGGTCACCCAGTGGAGACCCAGGTGACGCTAAGCGAGAGTGGGCTCCCCTTGTACGAGATAAGAGTTGCTGGCACGGCTCTCAGTGAAGGTAGTTCCTCTCCCTTTTCGTCCCTCTTTGCAGGCGATTCGGACGAGGGTGGGGATATGAGCGCAAACGAGAGTTCTGGTAATGCTGGTGGAGGAAATGTCTGATTTTAAGTTCCACGAATATTTATTATTTTAAAATCAAGACGTTATTTTAATCTCCACAATGTCAGAAGTAAAGGGAATCTCCCTCAACGTGAGGGGCGCCAAGTCCAAAGTTAGAAGGGTTGCTCTCTTAAGCTTTTTAGCTGGCCTGGCAGCCTCTGTTTTTTTCCTGCAGGAGTGCGGCATTCCCCATATGATGAAGTACCATAAATACCAAGAGGATTGGAAGTATGGTCCATCAGTCTGGTCTGGATCTAACGAGTCCAGATCAGCAGGGGTCGCCATTCTTTTTAAGGGAAACGTTTTAATCGATTTTATCCAAGAGATTCTTCCAGGACGTATTTTATTGGTTAAGGCTTTTATTGACGGTGTGAAATGGCAGTTCTTAAATTTTTATGGCTCACCTGACAAAAATGAAAGAGAAGAAATGTTAGCGATTTTACCTCTTTTTATTAACACGACTGAGCCTTTTATCCTCGCAGGTGATTTTAATTGTATCCTGAGAGGGGAACGCCGGCTTACCAGTGCTACAAGCAGGAACTATGATAAGACCTCTGGACTGCTCAAAGATATGGTGGGTGATTTTAAATTAAAAGACGTTTATAAAGAGTGTAACAGGAGCAGTCCAGAGGAAGCCGGCGTTACCTGGAGCAATGCCACCTGTAGCTCCAGGATAGATTTTATATTTTGTAATGAGAATCTACTGCCTTTTAAATGTGAAGTTTTAACCAATGTTTTTTCTGATCACAAGCTTTTATCATTTTATGTAAAGCGTGATTTTAATAACATTATTAGTAAAAAGTCCTGGAAGTTAAATGTTTCCCTTTTAGATGATCCACAGGTTTTTACAGATTTTATTGAATTTTACAAAGAGAGTAGGCGGGTGAGAGACACGCGGGCTCCCATCACCACATGGTGGGAGAAAATGAAAAGGAAAATAAAAGAATTTTTTATTAAAAAAAGCGTGGCGAAAGCCAGAGAGAAGCAAGCTTTTTTTAAAATTCTCAACACCCGCCTACAGACCCTGTACAAGATGAGAGCGCACGAGATAGAGGTAAAAGACGACATCGCCAACTTAAAAAAAGAGATAGCTCAGTGCCTGGAGCAGAAAGGTAAAGAAATTATATTTCGTTCTAAAGTACAGCACGTGGAAGAGAACGAGACCTGCTCCAGGTACTTTTTTAAGAAAATGAACAATAAAAAAGCTATTCTTAAAAATATTGATGGGGTGTCGGATATACAGGGTCTTTTAAGTAAAGTTCATGAGTTTTATACTGACCTTTTTAATGTGAAAACTGTGGATCGTGATTTTATGCGTGACTCGCTGAAGGAGATTACCACTGTTTTAGACCCTGTCTCCCAGAATTTTTTATTGCAGGAACTGTCGGAGCAGGAGATTTTAGAGACAGTGAAGAGTTTTAAAGCAGGTAAAGTTCCTGGCCCGGACGGTATACCCAGCGAGTTTTATGTCAAATTTTACGACATTTTAAAAGATGATCTCTTAAACCTTTTTACCGAAGTCTTTCATTCCAAGATGCTGCCTAAGTCCTGGCGGAAGGGTGAGGTCTCCTTGCTATACAAGAAAGGTGACATCGCAGTTTTAGAGAATTGGAGACCAATAACCCTTCTGAATAGTGACTACAAAATAATGGCAAAACTATGCGCAAACCGTTTAAAAGCCATAGTACCCCACATCATACACTCTAACCAGGTGTGTGGGGTGCCAGGCCGCAGCATCTGGGATAATATTAATTTAATAAAAGATGCGATTGAAGACACAAAATCTAGAAACGGAAAATTAGCCATTTTATCCATAGATTTTCAAAAAGCTTTCGACCGAGTATCGCACTTTTATCTTTTTAAGGTTTTAGAGCGGATGGGTATACCTGAAGGTTTTTTACTATCTATTAAAGCCTTTTATAAAGATTGCACAAGCAAAATTTTAGTAAATGGTTTTAAGACACAGGACGTTCTTTTAAACTCTGGGGTGAAGCAGGGGTGTCCCTTGTCCCCACTGCTTTTCATATGTGCACTAGAGCCTCTGCTATGCGCAATACGCCGTGATAAACAAATACGTGGAGTCCCCCTGCCAGGGGGAGGCGGCATAGAGGCTAAAGCAGTGGGGTACATGGATGATGTGGCGATACTTTGTAGGGACACCCTGTCGCTTCAGAAAGCCCTAAAACAAATTGAGTTTTATTGCTGTGCTTCTGGTTTTAGAATAAATTTCAGCAAAAGTAATATTTTAAGAATAGGAAGCATGGTTTTTAGAGACGTACCCGTTCCTGTGTCAGATACTATTAAAGTTTTAGGTATCTCCTTCAGTGAGCACGACAATGGTTTTATAAGTTGGGACATGGTGGCGCAGAAGGTAAACAATAAAATTTGTATGTGGAATATGAGGAAACTCACCATGGAGGGAAAAATTTTAATCATAAAAATGGTCATTTTACCCCTTCTTTTATATACAAGCATGGTGTTCCCTCCCCCAACAGTTTTATTACGAAAAATAACAAAAGCATGTTTTACCTTCTTTTGGAGTTCCAGGATGGAGAAATTGAAACGAGAAACGGTAATAAAGTCCAAACCAAAGGGTGGCAAAGATTTTCCTGATTTTAATAGGTTTCTTTTAATTAAGTTCTTTAGTTTCTGTTTTAATTCCCTTTTTAAAGAGCACTATTGGTCTTACTTTTTACGTTTTAATACTGGGTTTTTTATGCGGAGGTTTGGTTGGTTTAACATAATTTTATCCTCACCATACGCTTTTAAATTACCAGCTAACTACGTAATTTTAGAAAAAATAGTGGCTCTCTTCAATTTAAAAGGGAAGACCGTGAATGAACTTAAGAATAGCAAAAAACTAATAAAAGACCTGAGAGAGAGCGAGACGGTCAGCAATGTAGAGAATTTTAATACACAACGATGTGCTTTTATTTTCAAAATGATTAATGTGTTTTATCTTTTTAATACACAGATGGACCTGGCCTGGAGCTGCGTTCATCAATGTCTTCCATGCCGGGCATTCCAGTACAGAAGAGGATTCGCGAGGTCTGCCGTCTGCCCGAGGGAAGGCTGCCAGGCCGAGGAGACGATAAGACATATTTTTTGGACATGTGACTTTGCAAAAGAATTTTGGAAAAAAATATTCCCTCTTTTGGTGAAGATGGCAGACCTAAAGGACTTAAACTATGAGGATATTTTATATGGACTTTTTGGATGCCCAACCGCGAATCAGAAAATAATTGCATGGAAGACGATGAATTGCGCCAAAGAAGCTCTATGGAAGGCCAGGAACATCCTCCTTTTTAAGCACGACGTTTTATCGGTTGATGATGTTTTAGGTCTTTGTTTTAGTGAGATGTATATTTATTTTTTATTAGACAAAAAAAGGAATGCCACCCTTCTAAATAAATGGTTTGTGACTGACTGGAACTCCAAATAAATATTTGCCCCATGTCCCTCTACATAAATTTTATGAAAATTTGATTTTACTATTGTTACAATGTAAAAATTATTTGTATGTATCTGTGTAACTAAAATGTGTTTTATTGTAAAATTGAAATTTTTATAAATAAATCATTGACACCCCCGCGAGGGGGTAGCCAACTGAAAAAAAAATCTGTTCTTATCAGTTTAATATCTGATACGTCCCCTATCTGGGGACCATATATTAAATGGATTTTTAGAACAGGGAGATGGAAATAGAGCTTGCTCTGTCCACTCCACGCATTGACCTGGTATTGCAGTATTTCCAGGACCGGTGCACCCTTCCCTTATGTGTTGACTAAAATCAGATTCCAAAAGTGCTATTTGTGTTTGCTATTGTTTTTGTCTTTCTGATGGGATCTCCCCTTTTAATCCCATTATTTCAACACCTGTTGGACAATGCATTTGTACAGTCATGTGTGATAATGAGCTCATTTATTAAATGCAATTAATTAATACATTGCCACCTCTTGTTGTGTGTGTGTGTGTGTGTGTGTGTCTTCTGTGTTTCTGTGTTTCCGGCATTTCACATTGGAACAGCTCATTCACCTTCCTTGTCTTCTCTCCGCCCTCCCTCCTAGGTAAGTTAAAGAGCTGCACCTGAGCCAGCCACTGATTGATGCAGCACCACAGTCAAATAGTGGAGTGGAGTGGAGTAGGGGAACAGCAAACAGCCATTAAAGCAGCCAGCCGCCTACCCGCCACAATGGACCTACCTGTGTACACTAGATGGATGTGATGGAATGTACTGTCGTCCCTACATTTCAAGAAGAAGTAAGAATTGCAGTTGCAACAAACCCTTGCTTGCCTACAAAGAGAGCAGCAATTTGGATTTGTTACTTTGTTACCTGGAAGAATAACAAACTGTGCAAGGATGGAGGTTGTAGGAGCAAGGAGAAGTTGTCTGTAAAGTTGGTGGATGCTTATTTTCCATTTTGCAGTCCCTTGTCTCCCTCTTGTGGCCTCCTGGAGGCAAATAAATGTGCAAAAAAAAGACAGCCTGGCGGCCGGCTGTTGCAGTGTTGCCCTCTCAGGCAACACTGAGTGACTGACTGAGCCTCACCGTCTTATATAAAGTTCAGACGGAACTTTGCACGTGTCATAGTGGAGCCCTCAGGATTCCAGAGCCAGCTTTCTGACATCATAATGGGGCCTCAGAGATAGATAAAAGCCTGGGCCCAGGCAGTGTTGGTCAGTGCTGCTCAGCAGGCAGCACTGGACTGGATTAAAGCTAATACAAGTTGTGAAGGAACAAGGGGTGGCTGTGGGCATGCACTTACTGCTGCTGCTGCTGCCAGTATTTGCACGGCAGGAGGGCATTTGGGCGTTGCCAAGAAGGCGTTTTTATGTAGATTCCTCCTCTTTCAGCACTGCATTGTGGTGCAAGCAAAAGAAGCAAATCCTGTGTAGCTTCCTCTCCGGCCTTTATTCACCTCCCGCTTAGTAGCTGTAAATGTGTGTGAGCCTGCAGGGCCCCATGGAATTGCCTAGAAGTAGGCTGAATCGCTGCAAGGGGTGAACAGCAGTATTAGGCAGGCTCGGTCAACGCCAGGCCCATTCGGGTTATCGCTTCTCGGCCTTTTGGCTAAGCTCAAGTGGCTAACCAGAGGCGTCCAGTGCTGAACTCTCGGCCCTGCAGCATCGCCCTTTGGGGCTTAAGCTGCTTGTTGCTATAGGGAGACAGCCAGTGGCAGGAAGGCGATCGACATGGGCGTTATTGTACGTCACGCTAAGGCCGGGGAAACCCGGGTCAAGTACGGCATTCGGATCGAAGTTGATGTTGGATCAGAGAAGACCCTGGACCTACGACACCTGGTGAACAACATCTTGTTTGGAATTCTGAAAGTGGAGCGGAAGAAAATCCTTTGTCTTCAGGAGCATAAGGTTGGTCATTTTACCTTGATATTGACGGATTTACCTGCCTGCCATACTTTCCATTACAATTTGATGCAAAATGTGAACAATCCTGAGCTTGGAGGACTTACTTTTATCCTGCTGTATGATGAAGGAGAAGTCTTCCTGGTTGTTTTTCTCTACAATGCACATGTACCTTTGCAAGATATCACGGCATTCCTGTCTAGACATTGTGCATATGTTAAGTTTGAGAATAAAATCTTGAACACTGAAATGATCTGGAATGGGAAATACAAATTTCGGGTCCGGTTTCGGCAAGATATTGAGGAACCAGGAGGCTTCCATTTCCCTCCATCGAACTTCTCCATTGGAAGAGACAGGGGATATCTGTTTTTTCCCAGGTGTCCTCCCTTCTGCAGGAATTGTAAAGTTTTTGGCCACACAAGGGAAGGATGTCAAAATTCAGGGAAGTGTTCCAGATGTAACCAGGAGGGTCACAAAGCAAAAGAATGTGTCAACCGCATTGTTTGTAATCTCTGCGAGGTGGAAGGGCATACATTCAAAGACTGCCCTCTGCGGAAGAAGTCATATGCAGAGGCAGCCAGGAGCCAAGTGGCTGAGATGATAGCGAGAACTGGACGGTTGGGCGAGGAGGTACCCGCTGACTATCTGGCTTCTTTAAGCACATCTCCAGTAGAAGTACGTGTGGAGGAAGGGGCAGGCATGGAGGTAGCCCCGGTCGAGGAGGATCTTCCTCACCCATCCGATGCCCAGACTGGGCTACAGGGTGAGGGAGAAATTGAGGGCGACGTCCCCGTGACTCCTCCTGTTTCTTGGAGTCTGGATGAAGTGTTTCTGGAAGGAGTTGGAGGTCAAGGGGATTTTACCACTGTAGGCACCCGACCTGCAGACGAAATTCTGGATATGGGGGCTAAGAGAGCCAGGCTGGCCACGTCACCCCCTGTAACCCCTGGAAGGGAGGAGGAATACCCCTCATCAGTGATTTCGTTTGATGAGCCTTTTCTAGAAGATCAAGGGACCAGTTTCTTCACATTAGGTTGCCAGCCTCCAGAAGGCAAAGGCTGAAGTGCAAATGGACAACCTGCGGTTATCTGGCTATGAAAATTAAAATATGGCATCCAAACCTACATTTGATGTCGTATCCTTAAATGTACGACTGATTCAATCTAAGCCCAGGAGGGCTGCAGTTCTGGATTTTTTAAAAAATTTAGGAGCTGATGTATATTGTTTGCAAGAATGCGGTATTAGGGAACCTGTGCCAGAACAGGAATGGCCATATGGCCAATGTATATGGTCTGGTTCTTCTATAAATAAAAATGATGGGGTAGGAATATTGCTAGGGAATAGGAATTTAAAATTAGAAAGTTATATTGTGGTGGAAGTGGGGAGGTGTATTTTGGCAGAGATAAATGTCAGAGGGTGGAGGGTAAGGGTAATTAATATATATGGAGCAACAAAAAAAGAAGAGAGGTTAGAGCTCCTAGAGAAGTTGTCCTTTTTTTTGCCAGGGAGAATTCCTACGATTTGGGTTGGGGACTTTAACTGTGTGACGGAAGGGGAAAAAATGGATGTATCTGGTAAAAAGTTGTACCAATTAATCAAAGATTTTTCTTTTATAGATGCTGCTGAGGTTCATTTGGGAAAGCCACCACCCGACACTTATAGGTCTGATAGAGGAGGGGTAACATCAAGGATAGATCGGGTGCTTTTCTCAAAAAATGTGGGGTGCATGAGTTTGCGGCAGCGCGATGTGACCTTTTCTGACCATGTGTGTATGTGTGCAACTTTTGAAGGGGATGTTCGTTTAGTGCGTGGTGCAGGGGTATGGAAGTTAAATGTAAGTTTATTAGAGGATGAAAGAATTGTGAAGGCTTTTATATATGCGTATAAAGGATGGAAATCGCGGCAGGAATCTTTTGGGAATGTGTTGGAGTGGTGGGATTGGATGAAGAATGAATGTAAAAGATTCTTTAAAAAATGGGGCTATAAAAAAGCAGCTATGCTAAGAAACCAATATAATGAGTTGAATGTTAGAATAGAATGGTTGAGAAAACTTGGCGAGCTTGGTGTGGATGTCAGTGATTTGATGAGGGACGCAAGGAATGAAAGTAGGCTTTTATTAGAGGAAAAAGGGAAAAAAATTATATATAGATCAAAAGTTGAAAACTTAGACAAAGATGAAAAATGTACAAGATTTTTTTTCAAAAAAATATGTGGTAAAAAGGATGATATGGATGAATTATTGAATGATAGGGGTGAGTGTGTTTCTGGAAAGGATGTGATGAGTGAAGTTGAAGGTTTTTATACCCAGTTGTATGGAGAGAAGTGGTATGATAAGGATTTGATGAATGAGGTTTTGAATGGGTTGGAAAATAAACTTGGAGAGGAAGATTGTGAGTCTCTGTGTGGTGATATTACCATGGATGAAGTGAGAAATGTGGTGATGAGTGCAAGTAAAAATAAAACACCTGGGAAGGATGGGATCCCAATTGAATTATATGTGAGGATGTGGGATATAATTGGTGGGGATTTGCTTGAGGTATGTCAGTATATGTGGAAGCATGGTGTGTTGAGCAAATCTATGAAAGAAGGTGTGGTTGTGCTGATATATAAAAAAGGTGAGAAGAAAAATTTGGCAAATTGGAGGCCAATTACTTTGTTGGATTCTGACTATAAGTGTTTTAGTAAAGTATTGGCCAATAGGATGCGTGAGGTTGTTGCTGAAGTGGTGAATGAAGATCAAGTGTGTGCAGTGCCTGGTAGAAGTATGACTGATAATTTGTTGTTACTAAGGGATATGATTGGGGACTGTATGGATAGAAAGCAGAAATGTATGGTCCTATCTGTGGATTTTGAAAAGGCATTTGATAGGGTGTCGCATGAGTTTATGTTTAGTGTGCTGTGTAAAATGGGTTTTCCGAGAAAGTTTGTGTATGCAGTGAAAGGTTTGTATGGGAACGTAACAAGTGAGTTTCTCGTAAATGGGTTTCTGAGTGGAAAAGTGGGGATAAGGTCAGGTGTCAGGCAGGGTTGTCCTATGTCCCCTGTCCTGTTCATTAGTGTGATTGAAGTGTTGTTGTGTATGGTTAGAAGGGAAAAATTTATGAGGGGGTTATTAATTCCTGGGAGTAATGGTAAGTTTCTGAAAGTATTGGGTTATATGGACGATGTGGTGATTGTTAGTGAAAGAGAGGCGGAGATAAATAGAGCGAGATTGTTGTTGAGGTTGTTTTGTAGTGCGTCTGCGTTTAAAGTGAATTGGGGTAAATGTAGCTTTAAGTGTTTTGGTGATAGGAGTGTGAGAATGGATGGGGTTAATTGTGAGATGGGTGCTATTAAAATATTGGGTGTGCAATTTAATGAGGATTTGAGAGGGAATGAAAGTTGGGATGAATGTGGTATGAGAATAGAACGAAAACTGAACTTTTGGAGACTGAGAAGTTTGACACTGACGGGAAAAATTTTGATAGTTAAATCTGTTGTGTTACCAATTTTACTTTTTTGTGCAGTTGTTTTCCCTTTTGCTACTCACAAAATTAAGAAGACGGAAAAGATGATTTTTACATTTTTTTGGGGGAGTAGAATGGAAAAATTGAAGAGAGAGTATGTGTATAAGATGTGTGTGAATGGTGGTTTGGATTTTCCAAATGTTGAGGTATTTTTGGCTTTGAATTATATCAAAGTGGTGTCTGTGTTAGTGCAGAGGAATAATAAGACTGGTTTCATGATTAGATACTTGGCTGGTTGGATGTTGTATGGTCTGAATTGGGTAAAGAGAGATGCAAGTGTGCCTGTGGCTTTCAAGTGTCCAGTGTGGTATATGAGGATTGAGGTTTTTGTGAGGAAAAATGACTTGCTTGCTGTGCCAATGAGTGAGTTTAAAAATAAGAATGCGGTGATGAAGAGAATACGTGCGAATGAAATTCCATGTGAAATTGCAGGTTTGAGGTCTAATGAAGTGCAGAGTGTATGGAGTAAATTGAAGGTGAGTGGTATGTCAAACAGACAGCGTGATATTGTATGGATGTCGCTGCATAATATCCTACCTGTTAGGCAAGTGCAGAAAAGAAGGGATCTTATTAGGTCTGAGGTTTGCCCGAGGAATGGATGTGGAGCAAGTGAGAGTGTGAGACATATGTTGTGGGATTGTGACTATTCGTATGAAGTATGGAAAGGGGTGGGTGGTTTGTGTAAAGAACTAGCGGGGGTAAAATTTGTTAATTGGAAAGTAGCAATGTTTGGAATGGGTGCAAGTAGTCGTATGAAAGATAGAATTATGTGGTTAATTATGGCATGTGTGATGGAAAGTTTGTGGGATGTGAGAAACTTGTTAGTGTTTAAAAGGAAATTAGTGCCTGTAAATGAGTGTATTAGGATGATTTTGTCTAGACTTTACGTCATGTATTTGTGGGATAGACAGCGTGGTGGTGGCCTAGATTCAGAGGGGATATGGAAGTTCAAAAAATGGAAATTCCTGATACGATGTAGGTAATATTGTTCTGTTTTTTTTTGTGATTGTTTATGTAAATTGAAGAAAAAATAAAGAACAAACCAGAATGATGATAAGTTTGAAGCAACGTGGATTTGATTTTCAAGTTTTGAGAAACATTATAAGTTGCTTATAACTAACTGAAATGGTTTTAAAAAAAAAAAAAAAAAAAAAAATAAATCTGTTCTTATCAGTTTAATATCTGATACGTCCCCTATCTGGGGACCATATATTAAATGGATTTTTAGAACAGGGAGATGGAAATAGAGCTTGCTCTGTCCACTCCACGCATTGACCTGGTATTGCAGTATTTCCAGGACCGGTGCACCCTTCCCTTATGTGTTGACTAAAATCAGATTCCAAAAGTGCTATTTGTGTTTGCTATTGTTTTTGTCTTTCTGATGGGATCTCCCCTTTTAATCCCATTATTTCAACACCTGTTGGACAATGCATTTGTACAGTCATGTGTGATAATGAGCTCATTTATTAAATGCAATTAATTAATACATTGCCACCTCTTGTTGTGTGTGTGTGTGTGTGTGTGTGTCTTCTGTGTTTCTGTGTTTCCGGCATTTCACATTGGAACAGCTCATTCACCTTCCTTGTCTTCTCTCCGCCCTCCCTCCTAGGTAAGTTAAAGAGCTGCACCTGAGCCAGCCACTGATTGATGCAGCACCACAGTCAAATAGTGGAGTGGAGTGGAGTAGGGGAACAGCAAACAGCCATTAAAGCAGCCAGCCGCCTACCCGCCACAATGGACCTACCTGTGTACACTAGATGGATGTGATGGAATGTACTGTCGTCCCTACATTTCAAGAAGAAGTAAGAATTGCAGTTGCAACAAACCCTTGCTTGCCTACAAAGAGAGCAGCAATTTGGATTTGTTACTTTGTTACCTGGAAGAATAACAAACTGTGCAAGGATGGAGGTTGTAGGAGCAAGGAGAAGTTGTCTGTAAAGTTGGTGGATGCTTATTTTCCATTTTGCAGTCCCTTGTCTCCCTCTTGTGGCCTCCTGGAGGCAAATAAATGTGCAAAAAAAAGACAGCCTGGCGGCCGGCTGTTGCAGTGTTGCCCTCTCAGGCAACACTGAGTGACTGACTGAGCCTCACCGTCTTATATAAAGTTCAGACGGAACTTTGCACGTGTCATAGTGGAGCCCTCAGGATTCCAGAGCCAGCTTTCTGACATCATAATGGGGCCTCAGAGATAGATAAAAGCCTGGGCCCAGGCAGTGTTGGTCAGTGCTGCTCAGCAGGCAGCACTGGACTGGATTAAAGCTAATACAAGTTGTGAAGGAACAAGGGGTGGCTGTGGGCATGCACTTACTGCTGCTGCTGCTGCCAGTATTTGCACGGCAGGAGGGCATTTGGGCGTTGCCAAGAAGGCGTTTTTATGTAGATTCCTCCTCTTTCAGCACTGCATTGTGGTGCAAGCAAAAGAAGCAAATCCTGTGTAGCTTCCTCTCCGGCCTTTATTCACCTCCCGCTTAGTAGCTGTAAATGTGTGTGAGCCTGCAGGGCCCCATGGAATTGCCTAGAAGTAGGCTGAATCGCTGCAAGGGGTGAACAGCAGTATTAGGCAGGCTCGGTCAACGCCAGGCCCATTCGGGTTATCGCTTCTCGGCCTTTTGGCTAAGACCAAGTGTATTTATACAGGAGGTTTTTAGTCAGAAGGTGCTCAGGTACCCTCTCTCTCGGCCTCGGGGGATCGTCCAGGTTCGCCTGGACTTCACCCCCGTGCTGCTATTTGGGAGAGAGGCTTAGTCCTGAGCAACGAGTTGCGATCCCCCCCCAGCCCTTTGGTACGTCTCAGGACCCCATAGGGCGCAGCTTTTTGCTGTGCGGTTCGGCCTGGCCACGGAAATGGCAGGCGAGCCAGATGCGGTGCCGGTGTATGCCCGGCTAAGGAACTCTGCCCGATTTATCGTGGCAGAGGGTGGAGGCGGTCCACGTGGCGTAAAATTCTTGGTCCACAAGATCTTGGAAGAACTACTGGCGGTCCACAAGAACGAGATTTTGGCAATCCAGGACTACCCGAAACGAGGAATTTTCGATGTCACCTTTATGGGAGAAGGAATCCTCCGTGATGCCATGGACCGAGCTGAGAGGAGAAAAGGTGAACTCGTGGTAGCGGGAGTCCAGGTAGTAGAACATGCCTTCGAAATTACGAAACTCGTGGTGATTAAAATGTACTCCCCATATGTGAAGGATATGGAAGTGGCAGCATTCTTAGCTGCCTACTTCAAGAATGTCAAACTGTTGGGGAGAGTAATGAACGAGTGTGGAGTGTGGACCGTCAAGTGGAAGTTCTTAGTAACATTGATAAAGGACCCCTCCACCCAGGAAACGAGATTACCACCGGCTCGTTTTAAAATTGGAAATGTGAATGGCGACCTCTATTTTTCAGGGATGCCAAACTTCTGCAGGGCCTGCGGTACTTATGGACATACCAGTTTTAACTGCGATGTCACCTGTAGAAACTGTGGAAGCAAAGAGCACAATATGAGAGAGTGCTCACAAGAGAAAAAATGTAATTTTTGCCAAAAAACTGGTCATTTGTACTATTCTTGTCCCCATAGGTACCGAGGCGAAGAAAATGAGCAACCCGAGGCGCCCCCACGTGCTCCACCAGCAGACCAGTCCCACCCCCGGGGAGAGGAGCATGCCGGGGCCGCGAAGGAGCAGCGAGGCACCTGGGCTTCAGTGGTGCGGAGTAATGGAGCCAAAGCAGGTGCCTCGCAGCCAGCAACCTCTGAGGAAAGGAAGGAGCCCAGCGCCAATGACAAAAGGCAAGCTAAGCGAAAGGCGGAAAAGGAGCAGGCCACCAATGATACTGTGGCATCCCAGAGGGCTGGTTGTCCAGTGGGTGCCGGGCCTGCTCCTGTACCTGGGTCTCAGGAGTCTGACTCCGAGCAGGAGAACTGGGTAGCGGTGGGTCCCCGAAAAAAGGGAAAACAGGAGCGTGCTGGTAGGAGGGAATCAGGGGAGGAGCAGATGGACACATACGTGAAGAAAAGTGAGGCTCCTCCTAGGACCACCTCCTCGCCTGACCTGGTGAGGAGGGTGGGCACTGTTCCCTCCCAGATACCGGACACCCCGCCGTGTGCGCAACCTCCCCCTCTAAGACGGCGTCAACAGAGCCTGGGGGGAGAGGCGGGGCCCTTGGGGGACCCACCCGAAATGGACCTACGTGGTCACCCAGTGGAGACCCAGGTGACGCTAAGCGAGAGTGGGCTCCCCTTGTACGAGATAAGAGTTGCTGGCACGGCTCTCAGTGAAGGTAGTTCCTCTCCCTTTTCGTCCCTCTTTGCAGGCGATTCGGACGAGGGTGGGGATATGAGCGCAAACGAGAGTTCTGGTAATGCTGGTGGAGGAAATGTCTGATTTTAAGTTCCACGAATATTTATTATTTTAAAATCAAGACGCTATTTTAATCTCCACAATGTCAGAAGTAAAGGGAATCTCCCTCAACGTGAGGGGCGCCAAGTCCAAAGTTAGAAGGGTTGCTCTCTTCAGCTTTTTAGCTGGCCTGGCAGCCTCTGTTTTTTTCCTGCAGGAGTGCGGCATTCCCCATATGATGAAGTACCATAAATACCAAGAGGATTGGAAGTATGGTCCATCAGTCTGGTCTGGATCTAACGAGTCCAGATCAGCAGGGGTCGCCATTCTTTTTAAGGGAAACGTTTTAATCGATTTTATCCAAGAGATTCTTCCAGGACGTATTTTATTGGTTAAGGCTTTTATTGACGGTGTGAAATGGCAGTTTTTAAATTTTTACGGCTCACCAGATAAAAATGAAAGAGCAGAAATGTTAGCGATTTTACCTCTTTTTATTAACACGACTGAGCCTTTTATCCTCGCAGGTGATTTTAATTGTATCCTGAGGGGGGAACGCCGGCTTACCAGCGCTACAAGCAGAAACTATGACAAGACCTCTGGACTGCTCAAAGATATGGTGGGTGATTTTAAATTAAAAGACGTTTATAAAGAGTGTAACAGGAGCAGTCCAGAGGAAGCCGGCGTTACCTGGAGCAACGCCACCTGTAGCTCCAGGATAGATTTTATATTTTGTAATGAGAATCTACTGCCTTTTAAATGTGAAGTTTTAACCAATGTTTTTTCCGATCACAAGCTTTTATCATTTTATGTAAAGCGTGATTTTAATAACATTATTAGTAAAAAGTCCTGGAAGTTAAATGTTTCCCTTTTAGATGATCCACAGGTTTTTACAGATTTTATTGAATTTTACAAAGAGAGTAGGCGGGTGAGAGACACACGGGCTCCCATCACCGCATGGTGGGAGAAAATGAAAAGGAAAATAAAAGAATTTTTTATTAAAAAAAGCGTGGCGAAAGCCAGAGAGAAGCAAGCTTTTTTTAAAATTCTCAACACCCGCCTACAGACCCTGTACAAGATGAGAGAACACGAGATAGAGGTACAAGACGACATCGCCAACTTAAAAAAAGAGATAGCTCAGTGCCTGGAGCAGAAAGGTAAAGAAATTATATTTCGTTCTAAAGTACAGCACGTGGAAGAGAACGAGACCTGCTCCAGGTACTTTTTTAAGAAAATGAACAATAAAAAAGCTATTCTTAAAAATATTGATGGGGTGTCGGATGTACAGGGTCTTTTAAGTAAAGTTCATGAGTTTTATACTGACCTTTTTAATGTGAAAACTGTGGATCGTGATTTTATGCGTGACTCGCTGAAGGAGATTACCACTGTTTTAGACCCTGTCTCCCAGAATTTTTTATTGCAGGAACTGTCGGAGCAGGAGATTTTAGAGACAGTGAAGAGTTTTAAAGCAGGTAAAGTTCCTGGCCCGGACGGTATACCCAGCGAGTTTTATGTCAAATTTTATGACATTTTAAAAGATGATCTCTTAAACCTTTTTACTGAAGTCTTTCATTCCAAGATGCTGCCTAAGTCCTGGCGGAAGGGTGAGGTCTCCTTGCTATACAAGAAAGGTGACATCGCAGTTTTAGAGAATTGGAGACCAATAACCCTTCTGAATAGTGACTACAAAATAATGGCAAAACTATGCGCAAACCGTTTAAAAGCCATAGTACCCCACATCATACACTCTAACCAGGTGTGTGGGGTGCCAGGCCGCAGCATCTGGGATAATATTAATTTAATAAAAGATGCGATTGAAGACACAAAATCTAGAAAAGGTAAATTAGCCATTTTATCCATAGATTTTCAAAAAGCTTTCGACCGAGTATCGCACTTTTATCTTTTTAAGGTTTTAGAGCGGATGGGTATACCTGAAGGTTTTTTATTATCTATTAAAGCCTTTTATAAAGATTGCACAAGCAAAATTTTAGTAAATGGTTTTAAGACACAGGACGTTCTTTTAAACTCTGGGGTGAAGCAGGGGTGTCCCTTGTCCCCACTGCTTTTCATATGTGCACTAGAGCCTCTGCTATGCGCAATACGCCGGGACAAACAGATACGTGGAGTCCCCCTGCCGGGGGGTGGCGGCATAGAGGCTAAAGCAGTGGGGTACATGGATGATGTGGCGATACTTTGTAGGGACACCCTCTCGCTTCAGAAAGCCCTAAAACAAATTGAGTTTTATTGCTGTGCTTCCGGTTTTAGAATAAACTTCAGCAAAAGTAATATTTTAAGCATAGGAAGCATGGTTTTTAGAGACGTACCCGTTCCTGTGTCAGATACTATTAAAGTTTTAGGTATCTCCTTCAGTGAGCACGAAAATGGTTTTATAAGTTGGGACATGGTGGCGCAGAAGGTAAACAATAAAATTTGTATGTGGAATATGAGGAAACTCACTATGGAGGGAAAAATTTTAATCATAAAAATGGTCATTTTACCCCTTCTTTTATACACGAGCATGGTGTTCCCTCCCCCAACAGTTTTATTACAAAAAATAACAAAAGCATGTTTTACCTTCTTTTGGAGTTCCAGGATGGAGAAATTGAAACGAGAAACGGTAATAAAGTCCAAACCAAAGGGTGGCAAAGATTTCCCTGATTTTAATAGGTTTCTTTTAATTAAGTTCTTTAGTTTCTGTTTTAATTCCCTTTTTAAAGAGCACTATTGGTCTTACTTTTTACGTTTTAATACTGGGTTTTTTATGCGGAGGTTTGGTTGGTTCAACATAATTTTATCCTCACCATACGCTTTTAAATTACCAGCGAATTACGTAATTTTAGAAAAAATAGTGGCTCTCTTCAATTTAAAAGGGAAGACCGTGAACGAGCTTAAAAACAGCAAAAAAATAATTAAAGACCTGAGAGAGAGCGAGACGGTCAGCAATGTAGAGAATTTTAATACGCAACGATGTGCTTTTATTTTCAAAATGATTAATGTGTTTTATCTTTTTAATGCACAGATGGACCTGGCCTGGAGCTGCGTTCATCAATGTCTTCCATGCCGGGCATTCCAGTACAGAAGAGGATTCGCGAGGTCTGCCGTCTGCCCGAGGGAAGGCTGCCAGGCCGAGGAAACTATAAGACATATTTTTTGGACATGTGACTTTGCAAAACAATTTTGGAAAAAAATATTCCCTCTTTTGGTGAAGATGGCGGACCTAAAGGACTTAAACTATGAAGATATTTTATATGGACTTTTTGGATGCCCAACCGCGAGTCAGAAGATAATTGCATGGAAGACGATGAATTGCGCCAAAGAAGCTCTATGGAAGGCCAGGAACATCCTCCTTTTTAAGCACGACGTTTTATCGGTTGATGATGTTTTAGGTCTTTGTTTTAGTGAGATGTATATTTATTTTTTACTAGACAAAAAAAGGAATGCCACCCTTCTAAATAAATGGTTTGCGACTGACTGGAACTCCAAATAAATAAAGATTTGCCCCATGTCCCTCTACATAAATTTTATGAAAATTTGATTTTACTATTGTTACAATGTAAAAATTCTTTGTATTTATCTATGTAACTAAAATGTGTTTTATTGTAAAATTGAAATTTTTATAAATAAATCATTGACACCCCCGCGAGGGGGTAGCCAACTGAAAAAAAAATCTGTTCTTATCAGTTTAATATCTGATACGTCCCCTATCTGGGGACCATATATTAAATGGATTTTTAGAACAGGGAGATGGAAATAGAGCTTGCTCTGTCCACTCCACGCATTGACCTGGTATTGCAGTATTTCCAGGACCGGTGCACCCTTCCCTTATGTGTTGACTAAAATCAGATTCCAAAAGTGCTATTTGTGTTTGCTATTGTTTTTGTCTTTCTGATGGGATCTCCCCTTTTAATCCCATTATTTCAACACCTGTTGGACAATGCATTTGTACAGTCATGTGTGATAATGAGCTCATTTATTAAATGCAATTAATTAATACATTGCCACCTCTTGTTGTGTGTGTGTGTGTGTGTGTGTGTCTTCTGTGTTTCTGTGTTTCCGGCATTTCACATTGGAACAGCTCATTCACCTTCCTTGTCTTCTCTCCGCCCTCCCTCCTAGGTAAGTTAAAGAGCTGCACCTGAGCCAGCCACTGATTGATGCAGCACCACAGTCAAATAGTGGAGTGGAGTGGAGTAGGGGAACAGCAAACAGCCATTAAAGCAGCCAGCCGCCTACCCGCCACAATGGACCTACCTGTGTACACTAGATGGATGTGATGGAATGTACTGTCGTCCCTACATTTCAAGAAGAAGTAAGAATTGCAGTTGCAACAAACCCTTGCTTGCCTACAAAGAGAGCAGCAATTTGGATTTGTTACTTTGTTACCTGGAAGAATAACAAACTGTGCAAGGATGGAGGTTGTAGGAGCAAGGAGAAGTTGTCTGTAAAGTTGGTGGATGCTTATTTTCCATTTTGCAGTCCCTTGTCTCCCTCTTGTGGCCTCCTGGAGGCAAATAAATGTGCAAAAAAAAGACAGCCTGGCGGCCGGCTGTTGCAGTGTTGCCCTCTCAGGCAACACTGAGTGACTGACTGAGCCTCACCGTCTTATATAAAGTTCAGACGGAACTTTGCACGTGTCATAGTGGAGCCCTCAGGATTCCAGAGCCAGCTTTCTGACATCATAATGGGGCCTCAGAGATAGATAAAAGCCTGGGCCCAGGCAGTGTTGGTCAGTGCTGCTCAGCAGGCAGCACTGGACTGGATTAAAGCTAATACAAGTTGTGAAGGAACAAGGGGTGGCTGTGGGCATGCACTTACTGCTGCTGCTGCTGCCAGTATTTGCACGGCAGGAGGGCATTTGGGCGTTGCCAAGAAGGCGTTTTTATGTAGATTCCTCCTCTTTCAGCACTGCATTGTGGTGCAAGCAAAAGAAGCAAATCCTGTGTAGCTTCCTCTCCGGCCTTTATTCACCTCCCGCTTAGTAGCTGTAAATGTGTGTGAGCCTGCAGGGCCCCATGGAATTGCCTAGAAGTAGGCTGAATCGCTGCAAGGGGTGAACAGCAGTATTAGGCAGGCTCGGTCAACGCCAGGCCCATTCGGGTTATCGCTTCTCGGCCTTTTGGCTAAGATCAAGTGTAGTGCTTTAGGGTATTGCCTTGTTTCTTGGTCAGGAGGTGCCCTGGTACCCTTTTCCTTGGCCTGGGGGGATCGTCTCTTTCACAAGAGACTTCACCCCTCTGCTGCTATTGGGGAGGAGGATTAGTCCAGGGCAACGAGGAGCGATCACCCACCTGACACCTCGGTGTTGAAGGTCTATCCTGAAAACCATCAGAATGGAGGCCATACCGGAATATATGAGGACCAGGAATGCTGTTCGTTTTACGGTGACGGAACTGGAAAGGACCAAGAAAGACCTGCGTTTCCTGAGCGAAGATTTGTTGCTGGGACTGTTTCGGCTGAGCAAGGAGGACATACTGGCGGTAATGGACTACCCACAGAGAGGTGTCTATGACGTCACGTTCATCAATGAAGAAACGTATTTGAAGTTTTCGGTAAACTTGTTGAAGTCACGTGAAGATCCAAAGTTGGAAGGTGTGGTGTTGGTACCACACTTTTCTGTGTGGCAGCGTCTTGTGACCGTCAAGATGTACTCGCCATATGTTGAAGAGGAGGATATTAGTATATTCCTAGGGAAGTATTGCGAGAAAGTTGTGGAGAAAGGCAAAGTTCTGAATGAATTTGGCTTCTGGACCGGAAAATGGAGATTTTTTTGTTCAATGAAACTGGACAGAACTTCAGGAAAAATGGTAACCCCACCAGCTCGCTTTAAAATTGGAAACACGACTGGAGATTTGTTCTTTTCTGGAATGGACATTTTTTGCAGGAACTGTAAGAAATATGGGCACAATACAGCAGAATGTCAAAAGATTGTGTGTACAAAATGTTTGCATGAAGGCCACGACTATCAAGACTGCAAAGAGGAAAAGATTTGTAACATGTGTGGAGAGGGTGGGCATGTCTTCAGGATATGTCCAAAGAGACATAGAAGAGGAGTGCAACAAGAGAGTGGAGCAAGCAGGGAGAAAAGTAAACCGAATATTGAAGAGGTTTCTTCAGTAACGGAAAAAGTGGAGAATAGTGGAGGAGGAGGTATTAAAGATACTGATGTGGGCAAAGGTAAAATTGCTGAAAAAAGGAAAATTGGGAAAGCTAAAATATCTAAAGAAGAAAGTGAAGAAAGAGAGGATATAATAAGAGAGTCGATTAATTTACGGAAGAAGGCGGATGTAGAGGTTTTGCGTGGAATAATAGAGACGCATTTGACAAAACAATTTTTCCGTTTTATGGAAACATATAAAATACCACCTTGGTTGGTGGAAGAGGTCAAGAATGAATGGGATGGTAAACCCCTGAAGCAGGAACTATTGGAGATGCTTGCTGTTTGCGCGGTTAGAAAAGGCTTGGTGACATGATTTAAATGTTTCTGATGTCAGGACTTTGATGTTTTTTGTTCTTATCTGTTGTTCATGTTTTGCAAAATTCTTCTGATATAATGTATTGTATTTTCTGAATAATTCAATAAAAAAGTAAAAAATCTGTTCTTATCAGTTTAATATCTGATACGTCCCCTATCTGGGGACCATATATTAAATGGATTTTTAGAACAGGGAGATGGAAATAGAGCTTGCTCTGTCCACTCCACGCATTGACCTGGTATTGCAGTATTTCCAGGACCGGTGCACCCTTCCCTTATGTGTTGACTAAAATCAGATTCCAAAAGTGCTATTTGTGTTTGCTATTGTTTTTGTCTTTCTGATGGGATCTCCCCTTTTAATCCCATTATTTCAACACCTGTTGGACAATGCATTTGTACAGTCATGTGTGATAATGAGCTCATTTATTAAATGCAATTAATTAATACATTGCCACCTCTTGTTGTGTGTGTGTGTGTGTGTGTGTGTCTTCTGTGTTTCTGTGTTTCCGGCATTTCACATTGGAACAGCTCATTCACCTTCCTTGTCTTCTCTCCGCCCTCCCTCCTAGGTAAGTTAAAGAGCTGCACCTGAGCCAGCCACTGATTGATGCAGCACCACAGTCAAATAGTGGAGTGGAGTGGAGTAGGGGAACAGCAAACAGCCATTAAAGCAGCCAGCCGCCTACCCGCCACAATGGACCTACCTGTGTACACTAGATGGATGTGATGGAATGTACTGTCGTCCCTACATTTCAAGAAGAAGTAAGAATTGCAGTTGCAACAAACCCTTGCTTGCCTACAAAGAGAGCAGCAATTTGGATTTGTTACTTTGTTACCTGGAAGAATAACAAACTGTGCAAGGATGGAGGTTGTAGGAGCAAGGAGAAGTTGTCTGTAAAGTTGGTGGATGCTTATTTTCCATTTTGCAGTCCCTTGTCTCCCTCTTGTGGCCTCCTGGAGGCAAATAAATGTGCAAAAAAAAGACAGCCTGGCGGCCGGCTGTTGCAGTGTTGGCCTCTCAGGCAACACTGAGTGACTGACTGAGCCTCACCGTCTTATATAAAGTTCAGACGGAACTTTGCACGTGTCATAGTGGAGCCCTCAGGATTCCAGAGCCAGCTTTCTGACATCATAATGGGGCCTCAGAGATAGATAAAAGCCTGGGCCCAGGCAGTGTTGGTCAGTGCTGCTCAGCAGGCAGCACTGGACTGGATTAAAGCTAATACAAGTTGTGAAGGAACAAGGGGTGGCTGTGGGCATGCACTTACTGCTGCTGCTGCTGCCAGTATTTGCACGGCAGGAGGGCATTTGGGCGTTGCCAAGAAGGCGTTTTTATGTAGATTCCTCCTCTTTCAGCACTGCATTGTGGTGCAAGCAAAAGAAGCAAATCCTGTGTAGCTTCCTCTCCGGCCTTTATTCACCTCCCGCTTAGTAGCTGTAAATGTGTGTGAGCCTGCAGGGCCCCATGGAATTGCCTAGAAGTAGGCTGAATCGCTGCAAGGGGTGAACAGCAGTATTAGGCAGGCTCGGTCAACGCCAGGCCCATTCGGGTTATCGCTTCTCGGCCTTTTGGCTAAGACCAAGTGTATTTATACAGGAGGTTTTTAGTCAGAAGGTGCTCAGGTACCCTCTCTCTCGGCCTCGGGGGATCGTCCAGGTTCGCCTGGACTTCACCCCCGTGCTGCTATTTGGGAGAGAGGCTTAGTCCTGAGCAACGAGTTGCGATCCCCCCCAGCCCCTTGGTCTCCGTAAGACAAGGGGCGCAGCGAAAGCTGTGCGGTTCGACCTGGCCACGCTAATGGCAGGCGAACCCGATGCGGTGCCGGTGTACGCCCGGCTTAAGAATTCTGCACGATTTATCGTGGCAGAGGGTGGAGGCGGTCCCCGTGGTATTAAATTTTTAGTCCACGCCATTTTGGAAGATCTGCTGGCGGTCCACAAGAACGAGCTCTTGGCTATCCAGGACTACCCGAAGCGAGGAATCTACGATGTCACCTTCATGGGAGAAGGAATACTCCGTGATGCTATGGACCGAGCTGAGAGGAAACAAGGTGAACTCGTAGCAGCGGGAGTCAAGGTAGTAGAGCATGAATTTGAAATAACCAAACTCGTGGTGATTAAAATGTATTCCCCATATGTGAGAGATATGGAAGTGGCAGCATTTCTAGCTGCCTACTTCAAAAATGTCAAACTCCTGGGGAAAGTGATGAACGAGTGTGGAGTGTGGACCGCCAAATGGAAGTTTTTAGTTACGCTGATTAAGGACCCCTCCACCCAAGAAACGAGATTACCACCGGCTCGTTTTAAAATTGGAAATGTGAATGGCGACCTCTACTTCTCAGGGATGCCAAACTTCTGCAGGGCTTGTGGTACCTATGGACATACCAGTTTTAACTGCGATGTCACCTGCAGAAACTGTGGAAGCAAAGAGCACAATATAAGGGAGTGCACAGAAGAAAAAAAATGCAACTTTTGTCAAAAAACTGGTCACTTGTATTTTTCTTGTCCTCATAGGTACCGAAGCGGAGAAGAAGAGCAACCCGGGGCGCCCCCACGTGCTCCACCAGCGGACCAGCCCCGCCCTCAGGGAGAGGAACAAGCCAGTGCTGCAAAGGAGCAGCGGGGTACCTGGGCTTCAAGGGTACGGTCTGTTGGAGCCAAAGCAGGTACCTCACAGCCAACAGCCTCAGAGGAGAGAAGGGAGTCCAGTGCGAAGGAAAAACGCCAAGCCAAACGTAAGGCTGAGAAGGGGCAGGCCAGTGAGATAACTGAGGCATCCCAGAGTGCTGGTTGCTCAGTGGATGCCGGGCCTGCTCCCAATCCTGGGTCTCTAGATACGGAGTCTGAAGAGGAAGGTTGGCTGAAAGTGGGTCCCCGTAAAAAGGGTAAACAGGAGCGTGCCGGTAGGGGGGTGACAGGGGAGGAGCAAATGGATACGTCCGTAAAGCAAAGTGAGGCTCCTCCTAGGACCGCCCCCTCGTCGTTACTGGTGAGGAGGGTGGGCACTGTTCCCCCCGAGCCAACCGACACCCCGCCATGTGCGCAACCTCCCCCTCTAGAACGGCCTGCACGGCCTCAGGGGGGAGCGGCGGGGCCCTTGGGGGACCCACCCGATACAGACCTATATGGTCAGCCGTTAGAGACCCAGGTAAGGCTGTGTGAATCTGGACTCCCTGTATACGAGATGAGGGCTGTTGGCTCGACGCTCACGGAAGGTAGTTCCTCTCCTGAATCATCCCCTTTCTCGCTAGAGTCAGACGAGGGCGGGGAGATGAGTTCAAGCGAGATTTCTGGTATTGCTGGTGGAGGCCAAGTCTGATTTTAAGTAACACGATTATTTATTTTTTAAAATCAAGACTAACACAATTAAAACTCCACGATGTCTGAAATAAAGGGGATCTCCCTCAACGTGAGGGGCGCCAAGTCCAAAGTCAGAAGGGTTGCTCTCTTCAGTTTTTTATCTGGCCTGGCAGCCTCTGTTTTTTTCCTGCAGGAGTGCGGCATTCCCCATGCAATGAAGTACCATAAATACAAAGAGGATTGGAAGTATGGTCCATCAGTCTGGTCTGGATCTAACGAGTCCAGATCAGCAGGGGTCGCCATTCTTTTTAAGGGAAACGTTTTTATTGATTTTATTCAAGAGATTCTTCCAGGACGTATTTTATTGGTTAAAGCTTTTATTGACGGCGTAAAATGGCAGTTTTTAAATTTTTACGGCTCACCTGACAAAAATGAGAGAGCAGAGATGCTAGAAATGTTACCTCTTTTTATTAATACAACTGAGCCTTTTATCCTCGCAGGTGATTTTAACTGTATCCTGAGGGGGGAACGCCGGCTTACCAGTACTACAAGTAGGAATTACGATAAGACCTCTGGACTGCTCAAAGATATTGTAAATGATTTTAAATTAACAGATTTGTACAAAGAATGTAATAGGAGCAGCCCAGAGGAAGCCGGCGTTACCTGGAGCAACGCCACCTGTAGCTCCAGGATAGATTTTATTTTTTGTAATGAGAATGTACTGCCTTTTAATTGTGAAGTTTTAACTAATGTTTTCTCAGATCACAAGCTTTTATCATTTTATGTAAAGCGTGATTTTAATAAACCGGTGTGTAAGAAGTCCTGGAAGTTAAATGTTTCCCTTTTAGATGATCCACAGGTTTTTACTGATTTTATTGAATTTTACCAAAAATGCAGGCGGGGGAGAGACATGCGTACTCCCATCAGTGCATGGTGGGAGAAAATGAAAAAAAGAATAAAGGAATTTTTTATTAAAAAGAGCGTGGCGAAAGCCAGAGAAAAACATGCTTTTTTTAAAATTCTCAGCACCCGTCTGCAGACCCTGTACAAGATGAGAGATAATGAAATTGACGTTAAAACTGACATCACTAATTTAAAAAAAGAAATAGCTCAGTGCCTGGAGCAGAAAGGCAAAGAAATCATTTTTCGTTCCAAAATTCAGCATGTGGAGGAGAATGAGACCTGCTCCAGGTACTTTTTTAAAAAAATTAACAATAAAAAGGCTATTATTAAAAATATTGAAGGTGTGTCAGATGTACAGGGTATTTTAAGTAAAGTTCATGAGTTTTATGCTGACCTTTTTAGTGTTAAAACTGTGGATCATAATTTTATGCGTGACTCACTGAAGGAGATTACTACTGTTTTAGACCCTGTCTCCCAGAATTTTTTATTACAGGAGCTGACGGAGCAGGAGGTTTTAGAAACGGTAAAGAGTTTTAAAGCCGGAAAAGTTCCCGGACCGGACGGTATACCCAGTGAGTTTTATGTCAAATTTTATGACATTTTAAAAGAGGATCTTTTTAGCCTTTTTTATGAAGTTTTTAATTCCAAGATGCTGCCTAAGTCCTGGCGGAAGGGTGAGGTCTCCCTGCTACATAAGAAAGGTGACATCGCAGTTTTGAAGAACTGGAGACCAATAACCCTTCTGAATAGCGACTATAAAATAATGGCAAAAGTGTGCGCAAATAGATTAAAAGCCATAATACCCCACATTGTACACTCTAACCAGGTGTGTGGGGTGCCAGGCCGCAGCATCTGGGATAATCTTAACCTGGTAAAAGATGTGATTGAGGACACGAGGTCTAGAAGAGGTAAATTAGCCATTTTATCTATAGACTTCGAGAAGGCGTTCGACCGTGTCTCTCATTTTTATCTTTTTAAGGTTTTAGAGCGTATGGGTATACCTGAAGGATTTTTATTATCACTTAAAGCCTTTTATAAAGATTGCACAAGCAAAATTTTAGTGAATGGTTTTAAGACACAGGACGTGATTTTAGACTCAGGGGTGAAGCAGGGGTGTCCCTTGTCCCCACTGCTTTTTATTTGCGCATTAGAGCCTCTACTGTGTACAATTCGCCGCGATAAGTTAATACGTGGAGTCCCCCTGCCCGGGGGTGGCGGCGTAGAGGCTAAAGCAGTGGGGTACATGGACGATGTAGCGGTTTTTTGCAGGGACACCCTGTCGCTTCAGAGAACCCTCAGACAAATTGAGTTTTATTGCTGTGCTTCCGGTTTTAAGGTGAACTTCGACAAAAGTAATATTTTAAATATAGGAAGCATGGCTTTTAGAGACATACCCGTCCCTGTGTCAGATAATATTACGATTTTAGGTGTCTCCTTCAGTGAGTGCGATAATGGTTTTATCAGTTGGGACATGGTGGCGCAGAAGGTAAATCAAAAAATATGTATGTGGAACATGAGAAAACTTACCATGGAGGGAAAAGTTTTAATTATTAAAATGGTCATTTTACCCCTGCTTTTATATCTCAGTATGGTTTTCCCTCCCCCCACGGTTTTATTGCAAAAAATTACTAAAGCATGTTTTACCTTCTTTTGGAGTTCCAGAATGGAGAAACTTAAAAGAGAGATTGTGATGAAATCCAAACCGAAGGGTGGCAAAGATTTTCCGAATTTTAACAGGTTTCTTTTAATCAAGTTCTTCAGTTTCTGTTTTAATTCCCTTTTTAAAGAACATTATTGGTCCTATTTTTTACGTTTTAATACAGGGTTTTTAATGCGAAGGTTTGGGTGGTTCAACATTGTTTTATCCTCACCTTACGCTTTTAAACTCTCAATAAACTATGTGATTTTAGAAAAGATAGTGACCTTATTCAACCTGAAGGGAAAAAATGTAAATGAGCTGAAAAATAGTAAAAAATTAATTAAAGACCTAAGAGAAAGTGAGACGGTCAGCAGGATTGAGAATTTTAATGAGGAACGAAGTGCTTTTATCTTCAAAATTATTAATGTGTTTTATCTTTTTAATACACAGATGGACCTGGCCTGGAGCTGCATTCATCAATGTCTTCCATGCCGGGCATTCCAATACAGAAGGAGGCTCGCGAGGTCTGCCGTCTGCCCGAGGGAAGGCTGCCAGGCCGAGGAAACGATTCGACACATTTTTTGGACGTGTGATTTTGCGAAGGAATTTTGGAAAAAAATATTCCCTCTTTTGGTAAAGATGGCAGACCTGAAAGATTTGAATTATGAAGATATTTTATATGGACTATTTGGATGCCCAACCGCGAGCCAAAAGATAATAGCGTGGAAGACGATGAATTGCGCCAAAGAAGCTCTATGGAAGGCCAGGAACATCCTGATTTTTAAGCACGATGTTTTATCTACTGATGATGTTTTAGGTCTTTGTTTTAGCGAAATGTACATTTATTATTTATTAGACAAAAAAAGAAATGCCACCCTTCTTAATAAATGGTTTGTGAAAGAATGGAACTCCAACATATAAAGATTTGCCACCATGTCCCTTTTATGTAATGTAATGCAATGAAATATTGATTTTATTGTTATTTATTTGTACAAAAGTTGGTTTTATTGTAAACTGTATTTTTTATCATGAAATAAATCATTGACACCCCTGAAAAGGGGTAGCCAACTTAAAAAAAATCTGTTCTTATCAGTTTAATATCTGATACGTCCCCTATCTGGGGACCATATATTAAATGGATTTTTAGAACAGGGAGATGGAAATAGAGCTTGCTCTGTCCACTCCACGCATTGACCTGGTATTGCAGTATTTCCAGGACCGGTGCACCCTTCCCTTATGTGTTGACTAAAATCAGATTCCAAAAGTGCTATTTGTGTTTGCTATTGTTTTTGTCTTTCTGATGGGATCTCCCCTTTTAATCCCATTATTTCAACACCTGTTGGACAATGCATTTGTACAGTCATGTGTGATAATGAGCTCATTTATTAAATGCAATTAATTAATACATTGCCACCTCTTGTTGTGTGTGTGTGTGTGTGTGTGTGTCTTCTGTGTTTCTGTGTTTCCGGCATTTCACATTGGAACAGCTCATTCACCTTCCTTGTCTTCTCTCCGCCCTCCCTCCTAGGTAAGTTAAAGAGCTGCACCTGAGCCAGCCACTGATTGATGCAGCACCACAGTCAAATAGTGGAGTGGAGTGGAGTAGGGGAACAGCAAACAGCCATTAAAGCAGCCAGCCGCCTACCCGCCACAATGGACCTACCTGTGTACACTAGATGGATGTGATGGAATGTACTGTCGTCCCTACATTTCAAGAAGAAGTAAGAATTGCAGTTGCAACAAACCCTTGCTTGCCTACAAAGAGAGCAGCAATTTGGATTTGTTACTTTGTTACCTGGAAGAATAACAAACTGTGCAAGGATGGAGGTTGTAGGAGCAAGGAGAAGTTGTCTGTAAAGTTGGTGGATGCTTATTTTCCATTTTGCAGTCCCTTGTCTCCCTCTTGTGGCCTCCTGGAGGCAAATAAATGTGCAAAAAAAAGACAGCCTGGCGGCCGGCTGTTGCAGTGTTGCCCTCTCAGGCAACACTGAGTGACTGACTGAGCCTCACCGTCTTATATAAAGTTCAGACGGAACTTTGCACGTGTCATAGTGGAGCCCTCAGGATTCCAGAGCCAGCTTTCTGACATCATAATGGGGCCTCAGAGATAGATAAAAGCCTGGGCCCAGGCAGTGTTGGTCAGTGCTGCTCAGCAGGCAGCACTGGACTGGATTAAAGCTAATACAAGTTGTGAAGGAACAAGGGGTGGCTGTGGGCATGCACTTACTGCTGCTGCTGCTGCCAGTATTTGCACGGCAGGAGGGCATTTGGGCGTTGCCAAGAAGGCGTTTTTATGTAGATTCCTCCTCTTTCAGCACTGCATTGTGGTGCAAGCAAAAGAAGCAAATCCTGTGTAGCTTCCTCTCCGGCCTTTATTCACCTCCCGCTTAGTAGCTGTAAATGTGTGTGAGCCTGCAGGGCCCCATGGAATTGCCTAGAAGTAGGCTGAATCGCTGCAAGGGGTGAACAGCAGTATTAGGCAGGCTCGGTCAACGCCAGGCCCATTCGGGTTATCGCTTCTCGGCCTTTTGGCTAAGACCAAGTGTATTTATACAGGAGGTTTTTAGTCAGAAGGTGCTCAGGTACCCTCTCTCTCGGCCTCGGGGGATCGTCCAGGTTCGCCTGGACTTCACCCCCGTGCTGCTATTTGGGAGAGAGGCTTAGTCCTGAGCAACGAGTTGCGATCCCCCCCCAGCCCTTTGGTAAGTCTCAGGACCCCATAGGGCGCAGCAATTGCTGTGCGGTTCGGCCTGGCCACGGAAATGGCAGGCGAGCCTGATGCGGTGCCGGTGTATGCCCGGCTAAGGAACTCTGCCCGATTTATCGTGGCAGAGGGTGGAGGCGGTCCACGTGGCGTAAAGTTCTTGGTCCACAAGATCTTGGAAGAACTACTGGCGGTCCACAAGAATGAGATTCTGGCTATCCAGGACTACCCGAAACGAGGAATTTTCGACGTCACCTTTATGGGAGAAGGAATCCTCCGTGATGCCATGGACCGAGCTGAGAGGAGAAAAGGTGAACTCGTGGTAGCGGGAGTCCAGGTAGTAGAACATGCCTTCGAAATTACGAAACTCGTGGTGATTAAAATGTACTCCCCATATGTGAAGGATATGGAAGTGGCAGCATTCTTAGCTGCCTACTTCAAGAATGTCAAACTGTTGGGGAGAGTTATGAACGAGTGTGGAGTGTGGACCGTCAAGTGGAAGTTTTTAGTAACATTGATAAAGGACCCCTCCACCCAGGAAACGAGATTACCACCGGCTCGTTTTAAAATTGGAAATGTGAATGGCGACCTCTATTTTTCAGGGATGCCAAACTTCTGCAGGGCCTGCGGTACTTATGGACATACCAGTTTTAACTGCGATGTCACCTGTAGAAACTGTGGAAGCAAAGAGCACAATATGAGAGAGTGCTCACAAGAGAAAAAATGTAATTTTTGCCAAAAAACTGGTCATTTGTACTATTCTTGTCCCCATAGGTACCGAGGCGAAGAAAATGAGCAACCCGAGGCGCCCCCACGTGCTCCACCAGCGGACCAGTCCCACCCCCGGGGAGAGGAGCATGCCGGGGCCGCGAAGGAGCAGCGAGGCACCTGGGCTTCAGTGGTGCGGAGTAATGGAGCCAAAGCAGGTGCCTCGCAGCCAGCAACCTCTGGAGAAAGGAAGGAGCCCAGCGCCAATGACAAAAGGCAAGCTAAGCGGAAGGCGGAAAAGGAGCAGGCCACCAATGATACTGTGGCATCCCAGAGGGCTGGTTGTCCAGTGGGTGCCGGGCCTGCTCCTGTACCTGGGTCTCAGGAGTCTGACTCCGAGCAGGAGAACTGGGTAGCGGTGGGTCCCCGAAAAAAGGGAAAACAGGAGCGTGCTGGTAGGAGGGAATCAGGGGAGGAGCAGATGGACACATACGTGAAGAAAAGTGAGGCTCCTCCTAGGACCACCTCCTCGCCTGACCTGGTGAGGAGGGTGGGCACTGTTCCCTCCCAGATACCGGACACCCCGCCGTGTGCGCAACCTCCCCCTCTAAGACGGCGTCAACAGAGCCTGGGGGGAGAGGCGGGGCCCTTGGGGGACCCACCCGAAATGGACCTACGTGGTCACCCAGTGGAGACCCAGGTGACGCTAAGCGAGAGTGGGCTCCCCTTGTACGAGATAAGAGTTGCTGGCACGGCTCTCAGTGAAGGTAGTTCCTCTCCCTTTTCGTCCCTCTTTGCAGGCGATTCGGACGAGGGTGGGGATATGAGCGCAAACGAGAGTTCTGGTAATGCTGGTGGAGGAAATGTCTGATTTTAAGTTCCACGAATATTTATTATTTTAAAATCAAGACGTTATTTTAATCTCCACAATGTCAGAAGTAAAGGGAATCTCCCTCAACGTGAGGGGCGCCAAGTCCAAAGTTAGAAGGGTTGCTCTCTTCAGCTTTTTAGCTGGCCTGGCAGCCTCTGTTTTTTTCCTGCAGGAGTGCGGCATTCCCCATACGATGAAGTACCATAAATACCAAGAGGATTGGAAGTATGGTCCATCAGTCTGGTCTGGATCTAACGAGTCCAGATCAGCAGGGGTCGCCATTCTTTTTAAGGGAAACGTTTTAATCGATTTTATCCAAGAGATTCTTCCAGGACGTATTTTATTGGTTAAGGCTTTTATTGACGGTGTGAAATGGCAGTTTTTAAATTTTTACGGCTCACCAGACAAAAATGAAAGAGCAGAAATGTTAGCGATTTTACCTCTTTTTATTAACACGACTGAGCCTTTTATCCTCGCAGGTGATTTTAATTGTATCCTGAGAGGGGAACGCCGGCTTACCAGCGCTACAAGCAGAAACTATGACAAGACCTCTGGACTGCTCAAAGATATGGTGGGTGATTTTAAGTTAAAAGACGTTTATAAAGAATGTAACAGGAGCAGTCCAGAGGAAGCCGGCGTTACCTGGAGCAACGCCACCTGTAGCTCCAGGATAGATTTTATATTTTGTAATGAGAATCTACTGCCTTTTAAATGTGAAGTTTTAACCAATGTGTTTTCTGATCACAAGCTTTTATCATTTTATGTAAAGCGTGATTTTAATAACGTTATTAGTAAAAAGTCCTGGAAGTTAAATGTTTCCCTTTTAGATGATCCACAGGTTTTTACAGATTTTATTGAATTTTACAAAGAGAGTAGGCGGGTGAGAGACACGCGGGCTCCCATCACCACATGGTGGGAGAAAATGAAAAGGAAAATAAAAGAATTTTTTATTAAAAAAAGCGTGGCGAAAGCCAGAGAGAAGCAAGCTTTTTTTAAAATTCTCAACACCCGCCTACAGACCCTGTACAAGATGAGAGCGCACGAGATAGAGGTAAAAGACGACATCGCCAACTTAAAAAAAGAGATAGCTCAGTGCCTGGAGCAGAAAGGTAAAGAAATTATATTTCGTTCTAAAGTACAGCACGTGGAAGAGAACGAGACCTGCTCCAGGTACTTTTTTAAGAAAATGAACAATAAAAAAGCTATTCTTAAAAATATTGATGGGGTGTCGGATATACAGGGTCTTTTAAGTAAAGTTCATGAGTTTTATACTGACCTTTTTAATGTGAAAACTGTGGATCGTGATTTTATGCGTGACTCGCTGAAGGAGATTACCACTGTTTTAGACCCTGTCTCCCAGAATTTTTTATTGCAGGAACTGTCGGAGCAGGAGATTTTAGAGACAGTGAAGAGTTTTAAAGCAGGTAAAGTTCCTGGCCCGGACGGTATACCCAGCGAGTTTTATGTCAAATTTTACGACATTTTAAAAGATGATCTCTTAAACCTTTTTACCGAAGTCTTTCATTCCAAGATGCTGCCTAAGTCCTGGCGGAAGGGTGAGGTCTCCTTGCTATACAAGAAAGGTGACATCGCAGTTTTAGAGAATTGGAGACCAATAACCCTTCTGAATAGTGACTACAAAATAATGGCAAAACTATGCGCAAACCGTTTAAAAGCCATAGTACCCCACATCATACACTCTAACCAGGTATGTGGGGTGCCAGGCCGCAGCATCTGGGATAATATTAATTTAATAAAAGATGCGATTGAAGACACAAAATCTAGAAACGGAAAATTAGCCATTTTATCCATAGATTTTCAAAAAGCTTTCGACCGAGTATCGCACTTTTATCTTTTTAAGGTTTTAGAGCGGATGGGTATACCTGAAGGTTTTTTACTATCTATTAAAGCCTTTTATAAAGATTGCACAAGCAAAATTTTAGTAAATGGTTTTAAGACACAGGACGTTCTTTTAAACTCTGGGGTGAAGCAGGGGTGTCCCTTGTCCCCACTGCTTTTCATATGTGCACTAGAGCCTCTGCTATGCGCAATACGCCGTGATAAACAAATACGTGGAGTCCCCCTGCCGGGGGGAGGCGGCATAGAGGCTAAAGCAGTGGGGTACATGGATGATGTGGCGATACTTTGTAGGGACACCCTGTCGCTTCAGAAAGCCCTAAAACAAATTGAGTTTTATTGCTGTGCTTCTGGTTTTAGAATAAATTTCAGCAAAAGTAATATTTTAAGAATAGGAAGCATGGTTTTTAGAGACGTACCCGTTCCTGTGTCAGATACTATTAAAGTTTTAGGTATCTCCTTCAGTGAGCACGACAATGGTTTTATAAGTTGGGACATGGTGGCGCAGAAGGTAAACAATAAAATTTGTATGTGGAATATGAGGAAACTCACCATGGAGGGAAAAATTTTAATCATAAAAATGGTCATTTTACCCCTTCTTTTATATACAAGCATGGTGTTCCCTCCCCCAACAGTTTTATTACGAAAAATAACAAAAGCATGTTTTACCTTCTTTTGGAGTTCCAGGATGGAGAAATTGAAACGAGAAACGGTAATAAAGTCCAAACCAAAGGGTGGCAAAGATTTTCCTGATTTTAATAGGTTTCTTTTAATTAAGTTCTTTAGTTTCTGTTTTAATTCCCTTTTTAAAGAGCACTATTGGTCTTACTTTTTACGTTTTAATACTGGGTTTTTTATGCGGAGGTTTGGTTGGTTTAACATAATTTTATCCTCACCATACGCTTTTAAATTACCAGCTAACTACGTAATTTTAGAAAAAATAGTGGCTCTCTTCAATTTAAAAGGGAAGACCGTGAATGAACTCAAGAATAGCAAAAAACTAATAAAAGACCTGAGAGAGAGCGAGACGGTCAGCAATGTAGAGAATTTTAATACACAACGATGTGCTTTTATTTTCAAAATGATTAATGTGTTTTATCTTTTTAATACACAGATGGACCTGGCCTGGAGCTGCGTTCATCAATGTCTTCCATGCCGGGCATTCCAGTACAGAAGAGGATTCGCGAGGTCTGCCGTCTGCCCGAGGGAAGGCTGCCAGGCCGAGGAGACGATAAGACATATTTTTTGGACATGTGACTTTGCAAAAGAATTTTGGAAAAAAATATTCCCTCTTTTGGTGAAGATGGCAGACCTAAAGGACTTAAACTATGAGGATATTTTATATGGACTTTTTGGATGCCCAACCGCGAATCAGAAAATAATTGCATGGAAGACGATGAATTGCGCCAAAGAAGCTCTATGGAAGGCCAGGAACATCCTCCTTTTTAAGCACGACGTTTTATCGGTTGATGATGTTTTAGGTCTTTGTTTTAGTGAGATGTATATTTATTTTTTATTAGACAAAAAAAGGAATGCCACCCTTCTAAATAAATGGTTTGTGACTGACTGGAACTCCAAATAAATAAAGATTTGCCCCATGTCCCCCTACATAAATTTTAAGGAAATTTGATTTTACTATTGTTACAATGTAAAAAATTTTTTTATCTATCTATGTAACCAAAAAGTATTTTATTGTAAAATTGAATTTTTTTTTATCAATAAATCATTGACACCCCTGCAAAGGGGTAGCCAACTGAAAAAAAATCTGTTCTTATCAGTTTAATATCTGATACGTCCCCTATCTGGGGACCATATATTAAATGGATTTTTAGAACAGGGAGATGGAAATAGAGCTTGCTCTGTCCACTCCACGCATTGACCTGGTATTGCAGTATTTCCAGGACCGGTGCACCCTTCCCTTATGTGTTGACTAAAATCAGATTCCAAAAGTGCTATTTGTGTTTGCTATTGTTTTTGTCTTTCTGATGGGATCTCCCCTTTTAATCCCATTATTTCAACACCTGTTGGACAATGCATTTGTACAGTCATGTGTGATAATGAGCTCATTTATTAAATGCAATTAATTAATACATTGCCACCTCTTGTTGTGTGTGTGTGTGTGTGTGTGTGTCTTCTGTGTTTCTGTGTTTCCGGCATTTCACATTGGAACAGCTCATTCACCTTCCTTGTCTTCTCTCCGCCCTCCCTCCTAGGTAAGTTAAAGAGCTGCACCTGAGCCAGCCACTGATTGATGCAGCACCACAGTCAAATAGTGGAGTGGAGTGGAGTAGGGGAACAGCAAACAGCCATTAAAGCAGCCAGCCGCCTACCCGCCACAATGGACCTACCTGTGTACACTAGATGGATGTGATGGAATGTACTGTCGTCCCTACATTTCAAGAAGAAGTAAGAATTGCAGTTGCAACAAACCCTTGCTTGCCTACAAAGAGAGCAGCAATTTGGATTTGTTACTTTGTTACCTGGAAGAATAACAAACTGTGCAAGGATGGAGGTTGTAGGAGCAAGGAGAAGTTGTCTGTAAAGTTGGTGGATGCTTATTTTCCATTTTGCAGTCCCTTGTCTCCCTCTTGTGGCCTCCTGGAGGCAAATAAATGTGCAAAAAAAAGACAGCCTGGCGGCCGGCTGTTGCAGTGTTGCCCTCTCAGGCAACACTGAGTGACTGACTGAGCCTCACCGTCTTATATAAAGTTCAGACGGAACTTTGCACGTGTCATAGTGGAGCCCTCAGGATTCCAGAGCCAGCTTTCTGACATCATAATGGGGCCTCAGAGATAGATAAAAGCCTGGGCCCAGGCAGTGTTGGTCAGTGCTGCTCAGCAGGCAGCACTGGACTGGATTAAAGCTAATACAAGTTGTGAAGGAACAAGGGGTGGCTGTGGGCATGCACTTACTGCTGCTGCTGCTGCCAGTATTTGCACGGCAGGAGGGCATTTGGGCGTTGCCAAGAAGGCGTTTTTATGTAGATTCCTCCTCTTTCAGCACTGCATTGTGGTGCAAGCAAAAGAAGCAAATCCTGTGTAGCTTCCTCTCCGGCCTTTATTCACCTCCCGCTTAGTAGCTGTAAATGTGTGTGAGCCTGCAGGGCCCCATGGAATTGCCTAGAAGTAGGCTGAATCGCTGCAAGGGGTGAACAGCAGTATTAGGCAGGCTCGGTCAACGCCAGGCCCATTCGGGTTATCGCTTCTCGGCCTTTTGGCTAAGATCAAGTGTAGTGCTTTAGGGTATTGCCTTGTTTCTTGGTCAGGAGGTGCCCTGGTACCCTTTTCCTTGGCCTGGGGGGATCGTCTCTTTCACAAGAGACTTCACCCCTCTGCTGCTATTGGGGAGGAGGATTAGTCCAGGGCAACGAGGAGCGATCACCCACCTGACACCTCGGTGTTGAAGGTCTATCCTGAAAACCATCAGAATGGAGGCCATACCGGAATATATGAGGACCAGGAATGCTGTTCGTTTTACGGTGACGGAACTGGAAAGGACCAAGAAAGACCTGCGTTTCCTGAGCGAAGATTTGTTGCTGGGACTGTTTCGGCTGAGCAAGGAGGACATACTGGCGGTAATGGACTACCCACAGAGAGGTGTCTATGACGTCACGTTCATCAATGAAGAAACGTATTTGAAGTTTTCGGTAAACTTGTTGAAGTCACGTGAAGATCCAAAGTTGGAAGGTGTGGTGTTGGTACCACACTTTTCTGTGTGGCAGCGTCTTGTGACCGTCAAGATGTACTCGCCATATGTTGAAGAGGAGGATATTAGTATATTCCTAGGGAAGTATTGCGAGAAAGTTGTGGAGAAAGGCAAAGTTCTGAATGAATTTGGCTTCTGGACCGGAAAATGGAGATTTTTTTGTTCAATGAAACTGGACAGAACTTCAGGAAAAATGGTAACCCCACCAGCTCGCTTTAAAATTGGAAACACAACTGGAGATTTGTTCTTTTCTGGAATGGACATTTTTTGCAGGAACTGTAAGAAATATGGGCACAATACAGCAGAATGTCAAAAGATTGTGTGTACAAAATGTTTGCATGAAGGCCACGACTATCAAGACTGCAAAGAGGAAAAGATTTGTAACATGTGTGGAGAGGGTGGGCATGTCTTCAGGATATGTCCAAAGAGACATAGAAGAGGAGTGCAACAAGAGAGTGGAGCAAGCAGGGAGAAAAGTAAACCGAATATTGAAGAGGTTTCTCCAGTAACGGAAAAAGTGGAGAATAGTGGAGGAGGAGGTATTAAAGATACTGATGTGGGCAAAGGTAAAATTGCTGAAAAAAGGAAAATTGGGAAAGTTAAAATATCTAAAGAAGAAAGTGAAGAAAGAGAGGATATAATAAGAGAGTCGATTAATTTACGGAAGAAGGCGGATGTAGAGGTTTTGCGTGGAATAATAGAGACGCATTTGACAAAACAATTTTTCCGTTTTATGGAAACATATAAAATACCACCTTGGTTGGTGGAAGAGGTCAAGAATGAATGGGATGGTAAACCCCTGAAGCAGGAACTATTGGAGATGCTTGCTGTTTGCGCGGTTAGAAAAGGCTTGGTGACATGATTTAAATGTTTCTGATGTCAGGACTTTGATGTTCTTTGTTCTTATCTGTTGTTCATGTTTTGCAAAATTCTTCTGATATAAAAAAAAAAAAAAAAAAAAAAAAAAAAAAATCTGTTCTTATCAGTTTAATATCTGATACGTCCCCTATCTGGGGACCATATATTAAATGGATTTTTAGAACAGGGAGATGGAAATAGAGCTTGCTCTGTCCACTCCACGCATTGACCTGGTATTGCAGTATTTCCAGGACCGGTGCACCCTTCCCTTATGTGTTGACTAAAATCAGATTCCAAAAGTGCTATTTGTGTTTGCTATTGTTTTTGTCTTTCTGATGGGATCTCCCCTTTTAATCCCATTATTTCAACACCTGTTGGACAATGCATTTGTACAGTCATGTGTGATAATGAGCTCATTTATTAAATGCAATTAATTAATACATTGCCACCTCTTGTTGTGTGTGTGTGTGTGTGTGTGTGTGTGTCTTCTGTGTTTCTGTGTTTCCGGCATTTCACATTGGAACAGCTCATTCACCTTCCTTGTCTTCTCTCCGCCCTCCCTCCTAGGTAAGTTAAAGAGCTGCACCTGAGCCAGCCACTGATTGATGCAGCACCACAGTCAAATAGTGGAGTGGAGTGGAGTAGGGGAACAGCAAACAGCCATTAAAGCAGCCAGCCGCCTACCCGCCACAATGGACCTACCTGTGTACACTAGATGGATGTGATGGAATGTACTGTCGTCCCTACATTTCAAGAAGAAGTAAGAATTGCAGTTGCAACAAACCCTTGCTTGCCTACAAAGAGAGCAGCAATTTGGATTTGTTACTTTGTTACCTGGAAGAATAACAAACTGTGCAAGGATGGAGGTTGTAGGAGCAAGGAGAAGTTGTCTGTAAAGTTGGTGGATGCTTATTTTCCATTTTGCAGTCCCTTGTCTCCCTCTTGTGGCCTCCTGGAGGCAAATAAATGTGCAAAAAAAAGACAGCCTGGCGGCCGGCTGTTGCAGTGTTGCCCTCTCAGGCAACACTGAGTGACTGACTGAGCCTCACCGTCTTATATAAAGTTCAGACGGAACTTTGCACGTGTCATAGTGGAGCCCTCAGGATTCCAGAGCCAGCTTTCTGACATCATAATGGGGCCTCAGAGATAGATAAAAGCCTGGGCCCAGGCAGTGTTGGTCAGTGCTGCTCAGCAGGCAGCACTGGACTGGATTAAAGCTAATACAAGTTGTGAAGGAACAAGGGGTGGCTGTGGGCATGCACTTACTGCTGCTGCTGCTGCCAGTATTTGCACGGCAGGAGGGCATTTGGGCGTTGCCAAGAAGGCGTTTTTATGTAGATTCCTCCTCTTTCAGCACTGCATTGTGGTGCAAGCAAAAGAAGCAAATCCTGTGTAGCTTCCTCTCCGGCCTTTATTCACCTCCCGCTTAGTAGCTGTAAATGTGTGTGAGCCTGCAGGGCCCCATGGAATTGCCTAGAAGTAGGCTGAATCGCTGCAAGGGGTGAACAGCAGTATTAGGCAGGCTCGGTCAACGCCAGGCCCATTCGGGTTATCGCTTCTCGGCCTTTTGGCTAAGATCAAGTGTAGTACCTGCTCAAGCTGAGGTTAGTAATCATCCCTGCCGGTGGTACGTGGGCCATCGTAGGGGGATGACAGAACGCCGAGGTGAGGGCAGGGAACCACAACGGTCATCGCTCTGGTGTACGCATTTGGTTTAAAGGTACCATTTGTAGGTGACCAGGCGACCGCCGGATCGAGGTCAGGAGGTCGGGTAGTTTGAAAGCCCGAGTTGCTATGTGCCCCAGGGCTGGTGACCCTGGGGTGCCTTAACTCACTGGGGGTGGGATCCCACTGAGTGAAGGCACACTTGCACGCACTCTTCTTTCACACTTTTAAGCACACACCTTTATTCTCCCGGCCTTCTGGCTGGGAGATGAGGAATTTTTATATACCTGGCGGATGTCCAGGCTGTATCACAGCGCACATCCACTTATTTAATTTTGTTTTTCACTGTGTGTTTGTCACGTTTGTCACAAGGATTTTGGGATGCGGTGCCCTTTTGGGACCCTCCTGAGGTCTAGGGGGAAAATGTGTGGCCTTCTGGTTCCTTTTTCCCCTGCAACCCGGCCTCCCTTCTTCGGAGGGGAGGTGCAACTAGGATGCAGGCTCCTGGGTGGACACTGGGGTGGCAGCCCAGGTAGAAGCCTAGGAGTGTGTTTGGGTCTCCCTAAGCTTCGGCGAGGGGGGACCATCGATCCTTGATCCTCTAGGCCTATGGTTTGGAGGGTCAGGGAATGGTTATGCGGGGCCTCTCTCTTTTAAGAGAAGGGCTGCGATAGACCGCATCCTTGTGCACTTTTTGTGTGGCACCTCTGCACTTTTTATGCACTTGGGTGATAGAAAGCACGGCTCGGGCTTTCAATAAAAAAAAAAATCTGTTCTTATCAGTCCTTGTAAGGATAGATAGCTCGGAGAACCACTGGGGGCTATAAACACTAGCTTAGCGATCCAAGAGCGTTCCAGACGAAGCCGGCGACGAACTGCGGAGAAGAACCAGCGAAGACGACGATCCAGAAGGGAGAAGCCGCCATCGAGGAAGAAGCTCCGGGAGATCGCTGCCGGGAAGAAGAAGGAGAACTTCGGAGAAGAGCCGCTGCTGAAGGGGATCTTCGAAGAAGCTCGGCCGCAGAAGAAGAAGCTCGACGAGGAACCGCTGCGGAAGAAATTTCGTGGAAGAACCTCGGCCAGCAAGGAGAAGATTTGCATAGCTCCGCCCCCTTCGGGAAAGAGCTATCGAAGATCCTCCCCAAGCGACAGGAACAGCTGGAAGAAGCCATGGCCTCAACCAGCAACCCTGCCACCCAGAAGGAGAAGGCTGATGGACCAGGTGAGCCGGCCCAGGCCAGGACATCTCCTCCTGAAGCCTCCTCAAGCCAACAGGCCACCAGGAAGCCGAACCAGGCTGCTCCAACCCTGGAGCCCTGGATGAAGCAGACGGTGGCCCTGAAGCTCAAGGAGGTGGACGGGAGAGTGCCGGACATGACGGAAGAAGTGTTCTGCCAGAAGATGCTCCTGGATCAGGGCTTCGCTAAGCCGGAGACCATCAGTATCCAGGCCTTCATGACCGGGATGTTCTTCGTGACCTTCGCTTCGATCAACATCTGCAGAAGGTACTGGGAGATGGTGAAAGCGGCGAGGCCTGAATCCCCTTTCTCTCGCTTTGTGGGCAACTGCCCTGTCCAAAGAGAGGAAAGGCGGGTGACGGTCTCAATGCGGAACCCACACACCCCCGGCAAAGACATCACCACGCTCCTGAAGCGGTTCTGCACAGTGGTGAGGGAACCCACCCACATCCTGAACGGACTCGGCTTCTGGACTGGCAAGTGGTCGGTAATCGTCCGACTGAACAAGGATTCGAGCGCGGAAGACGGCCTCCAGCACCTGCCCCAGTCATTCTCGCTGGGCAACTCCTACGGCCTCATCTATTACCCGGACATGCCGCAGATCTGCAGGAGATGCAGCAAGAAGGGTCATTCGGTGAAGGACTGCAAGGAGGACGCCTGCAAGAACTGCCGGGTAACAGGACACGAGACCAAAGACTGCCCGAAACGGACAATGTGCAACCTCTGCGGACAAGCAGCCCACTCTTACAAGGACTGCCCGAAGAGGGATCGATCCTGGGCAACTGTAGCAGCGAAAGCTCCAGCCAGAGGGAACCCCGCCCCAGCCAGAGCTCCAGCGGCACAGAAGACCGGGAAAAAGAAGGATGGTAAGAAGACGACAGTCCCTCCCCCCCCTCTCCCGGCCCTCCCTCGCCCTACCCTTCCCACCCTCCCTCGCCCGGCCCTCCCCACCCCCCCGTCCCCAACCCCTGTCACCCCCACTGAGGCTCTCACCTTCTCCTACCCACCCATCTCAGTGGTCCTGTCACCTGCACCTCTCCCAACCCAGCCTCCCTTCTCCCCAGCTCCAGCAGCACTAACATCTTCCCCTCCAGCTGCTGGAGTCCTCTCCCTGGAGGATTTTCCCCCTCTTGTCTCCTCAGGTGCCATCCAGAGGAAGAGAAAGGTGAGGGACAGCCCAGCTGCTGAGTCCTCAAAGCGACAAGTCGTGGAAATCTGCGAAGATTCCCTTGCGCAGCAGGAGGAAATGGAGCAGATGGTGGAGGAACTCGTGTCTGAACCTGAGGTCATCGACTTCACAACAGACATCCAGGTGGCTACAATCCTGGAACAATTTCTGTCAGAGGGCCTGCTGGATCTTTCGGACCCGCCAGGCGAGGAGGATCCGCCCGACCGGACTGGTAACTAAGGTGTATCGTTTGCACTAACCTTCTTTATTCTCCCCCATGGCTGCTAAACTTAACATCTTTAGCCTCAATGTGAGGAGTGTTAGAGATAGGACTAGATGTCAGATGGTGCTAACTTTTCTTTCCAAGCAGTCGAGTGATGTATTTATGCTGCAGGAATGTACTCTCCCCTCTTCCAGGTCATACCATCATCTGGCCAGGCAGTGGACCCATGGCCCGTCCTACTGGTCTGGTGGGGGCGACTGTAAGTCTGCAGGGGTTGCCATCCTGATTAGGGGAAGCGTATTTACTGTTGACTCTGTCCAGGAGCTCGCCTGCGGCCGCTTGTTGGTCGTAGACGGTTCCTGGGCAGGAGAGCCGATTAGGCTCATCAACGTATACGCTCCCCCTATGAAGGCTGAGCGCCTGGAACTATTCCAGACCCTGCGGACCCAGCTCGCCACCACTAGGGCAGTGGTGATGGCCGGGGACTTCAACTGCCCCATCGAAGAGGATGGACGAAGTTCCGGCACTTCAATCAAGCTGGATGTCAGTTCCAAACTGCTTATCGAGATGGTAACCGAAGCATCCTTGCAGGACGTTGTGGGCTCCATGGGGATCGGCTCTGTGAACTATTCATGGAGCCGACCCGATGGCTCACTTCGTTCTCGGATTGACTTTGTGTTCACCTCCCGGGCAGTCAAGCAGCATGGGCACTCCATGGTCCCCTGCTTCTTCTCTGACCACAGGGCCATTCTCTTCCAGGGTGCCATCGGCCACGGTTTTCCTCCCGGCCCTGGCTCCTGGAAGCTGAATTGTGCCCTGCTGGAAAGAGAAGAGGTACTGGCGGAACTTAGAGACGCCTATATTGTTTGGAGGAATGATAAAGTTTTCTTTGACAAAACCTGTGACTGGTGGGAATATGTTAAAGTTGAATTTCGTTGTTTCTTTCAGGCAAAAAGTCGTCAACAGGCGTGTGAGAGGAAGAGAGACTTCAGAGAGATGCAGCGTCAGCTGCGATCCCTGCAAGACCTCCTTCAATGCGGCTGGGACGTCAGGAAGGAGCTGGAGGAAGCCAAAAAGGGCCTGAAAAGGCACTTTGAGGAGGAATCCAAGCGAATTGTCTTTCGTTCCAAGGTGGAGAACCTGGAGAAGGGTGAGAAATGTAACTCGTTCTTTTTCAGGAAACTCCATGCCGGCCACACGCCCCTGAAGGAACTCCGAGATGAGACCGGAAACATGCATTCTGGGAAGAAGGAGGTGATGGGAGTCGTCACAGACTACTACCGAAGCCTCTACTCCCGGAAAACCACTGACCCCGAAGCCGCCGATAAATTCCTGTCAGGTATCACTAATCATCTTGATCCTGCAGGTACGGAGGCTATGGACGTACCCCTGACGGTGGAGGAACTGCTCTCTGCCGCTAAATCCTTCAGACCCGGCAGGACCCCGGGCAGTGATGGTCTCCCAGCAGAGCTCTATGTAGCGCTGGGGGACTTGATCTGTCCGGACCTGCTGGAGCTCTATGAGGAGATGGTGGTGGAGGGTAGAATGCCACCGTCCTTGAGAGAAGGCATGATCACGATCTTGTATAAGCGGAAGGGGGAGAGATGTGACCTGAAAAACTGGCGTCCCATCTCTCTCCTGAACGTGGACTACAAGATCCTCGCCAAAGTATTGACCAACAGACTGAAGGTTGTCATCGGACAGATCATCGGATCGGACCAAACCTGCGGCATTCCTGGCCGTAGGGTGGCCGACAGTCTTGCCCTGGTGAGGGACACGGTGCATTACATGCAAAGCCGCCGTACACACGCGGCCCTGGTCAGTCTGGATCAGGAGAAGGCTTTTGACCGGGTCTCTCACGAATTCATGGGTAAGGCTCTGCGTAGGCTGCGGCTTGGCAGGTTGTTCTGTTTGTATGTTAACCTGATGTATTGCGACATTTACAGCTCGGTGCTGGTGAACGGCTGGAAGACTGACCCCTTTCCTGTATCGTCGGGGGTTAGACAAGGCTGTCCTCTTTCACCTCTCCTTTTTGTTTGTGTTATAGAGCTCTTCGCAGAGGCTATCCGGCAGAATGGAGAGATCAGAGGGATCACCGCACCAGGTCCAGGACACTTCGAGGTCAAATGCTCGCTGTACATGGACGACGTGACCGTCTTCTGCGCTGACCAGAGTTCGGTGACTGCACTCGTCCAGACCTGTGAGGAGTTCGGACGCGCTTCAGGGGCAAAAGTCAACTGCGGGAAGTCGGAAGCCATGCTCTTCGGAAAGTGGTACCTGCCTTCTCCTGCCTCCTTCCCGTTTACTATCAAGCCGGACTTCATCAAAATTCTGGGAGTCTGGTTCGGTAAGGAAGGTGCAGCCCTAAAGTCGTGGGAAGAACGCTTGGCCAAAGTCAACCAAAGGATCGGACTGTGGAGCCTCAGACAACTCACTATTGAGGGCAAAGCAATGGTCCTGCGTAACGAAGTCTTGCCTGTGCTACAATACACTGCACAGGCATGGCCCCCTCTTGCAACGGTCTCGAGGGCCATTACCAGGACTGTGTTTCGCTTCATCTGGGGCTCGAAAATGGACAGAGTAAAGCGGACTGTTATGTACAAGGAGCCCCGCAAAGGTGGGAAGGGTATACCCGACATTCCCACTCTGCTGCGGATCGCTTTTGTATGTGACTGTGTTCGTAGGACTCTGAGGACAGCAAACGGCTCTGCGGGCAAGGCCATGTCCCGCTACTTCCTCCTTCCCCTCTGGCGAGGTTTTGGCTGGGACAAGTGGGACAGCTCCTTCCCTTACAACTGGCACGCTCCCTGGTTCTACGGAGATGTCGTCCGGTTTGTGAGGGAGCATCAACTGGAGGGTCTTAAGCCCGACTTGTGGAAACCTAAGACGATCCACAAGCACATCAGAGCAAAGGACTCACTGGAGTCTGTTCCAGGGCTTCATGCCGACACGTTGGAGACTGTTTGGACTAACGTGTCATCTGGCAGGTTGACCAACGGGCACAAGGACATTTCATGGATGGCCATCCAGGGAGGACTGCCTCTTAGGTCATTCATGCATGCCCGCAACCTGTGCAAGACCCGGTACTGCCCCAGGTGCCCCTTCACGGAGGAAACATCTTTGCACATTTTCTGGCAGTGCCCCTTTGCACAGGGTCTGTTGAAAGCCTTGGAACATGAACTCAAGGACTCAGTACCCAGGAACAGACTGTCGTACCGCTCGGTACTTTATGGACTATTTCCTGGGAATACCACGGATGGAGCAATCCAGGAAGCCTGGCGCCTTATGAACTGCTTTAAGGACGCTATATGGTTTGCCAGGAACCGTCTGATTTTGCGGAGGGAGAGTGTGTCCGTCCAGGACTGCCGCAGGCTGATCCACAGCCTGCTCAGAGACTATTCCACCTGGGACAGCCCGGACGTCGATGAGGAAGAGGACTGATACTCCCCTTCCCCCCACTCTCCCTTCTTGTGTGTTGTCTTTCAATAAAGCTTCGGGCCTGTGATTTCCCCCTTCCCTATCCCCTCCTACCCACTCCCCTATCCCATCACTTGTCTGTAATGCTTTGTTGTTTGGCGTTAGTGAATGCAAGAATGTTAGTGTAGCATGTGGTGTAATGTATAGCATAGGCTAGCCTGTACTGTGTATTATACTGTCATGTTATGTTTGACGACTGTTATTATTTATTATTTGCTGCTTCATGGCTTGCGCTGCGTCGCAGTAATGTTTGTATGATGACGATTGATTGTCAATAAAGCAATTTTCAATCAAAAATCTGTTCTTATCAGTTTAATATCTGATACGTCCCCTATCTGGGGACCATATATTAAATGGATTTTTAGAACAGGGAGATGGAAATAGAGCTTGCTCTGTCCACTCCACGCATTGACCTGGTATTGCAGTATTTCCAGGACCGGTGCACCCTTCCCTTATGTGTTGACTAAAATCAGATTCCAAAAGTGCTATTTGTGTTTGCTATTGTTTTTGTCTTTCTGATGGGATCTCCCCTTTTAATCCCATTATTTCAACACCTGTTGGACAATGCATTTGTACAGTCATGTGTGATAATGAGCTCATTTATTAAATGCAATTAATTAATACATTGCCACCTCTTGTTGTGTGTGTGTGTGTGTGTGTGTGTCTTCTGTGTTTCTGTGTTTCCGGCATTTCACATTGGAACAGCTCATTCACCTTCCTTGTCTTCTCTCCGCCCTCCCTCCTAGGTAAGTTAAAGAGCTGCACCTGAGCCAGCCACTGATTGATGCAGCACCACAGTCAAATAGTGGAGTGGAGTGGAGTAGGGGAACAGCAAACAGCCATTAAAGCAGCCAGCCGCCTACCCGCCACAATGGACCTACCTGTGTACACTAGATGGATGTGATGGAATGTACTGTCGTCCCTACATTTCAAGAAGAAGTAAGAATTGCAGTTGCAACAAACCCTTGCTTGCCTACAAAGAGAGCAGCAATTTGGATTTGTTACTTTGTTACCTGGAAGAATAACAAACTGTGCAAGGATGGAGGTTGTAGGAGCAAGGAGAAGTTGTCTGTAAAGTTGGTGGATGCTTATTTTCCATTTTGCAGTCCCTTGTCTCCCTCTTGTGGCCTCCTGGAGGCAAATAAATGTGCAAAAAAAAGACAGCCTGGCGGCCGGCTGTTGCAGTGTTGCCCTCTCAGGCAACACTGAGTGACTGACTGAGCCTCACCGTCTTATATAAAGTTCAGACGGAACTTTGCACGTGTCATAGTGGAGCCCTCAGGATTCCAGAGCCAGCTTTCTGACATCATAATGGGGCCTCAGAGATAGATAAAAGCCTGGGCCCAGGCAGTGTTGGTCAGTGCTGCTCAGCAGGCAGCACTGGACTGGATTAAAGCTAATACAAGTTGTGAAGGAACAAGGGGTGGCTGTGGGCATGCACTTACTGCTGCTGCTGCTGCCAGTATTTGCACGGCAGGAGGGCATTTGGGCGTTGCCAAGAAGGCGTTTTTATGTAGATTCCTCCTCTTTCAGCACTGCATTGTGGTGCAAGCAAAAGAAGCAAATCCTGTGTAGCTTCCTCTCCGGCCTTTATTCACCTCCCGCTTAGTAGCTGTAAATGTGTGTGAGCCTGCAGGGCCCCATGGAATTGCCTAGAAGTAGGCTGAATCGCTGCAAGGGGTGAACAGCAGTATTAGGCAGGCTCGGTCAACGCCAGGCCCATTCGGGTTATCGCTTCTCGGCCTTTTGGCTCAGATCTGTAGTGGGTTTGAAACCATTAGGCAAGGTTCCTACAGTGGAAACCTACCTGCTCGGCCTTTTCGGTTTTCGGACCGAACTGCTGCTATTGAGGGGTGGCTGAAAGCTGTAGTGCCTTTTCCTTAGGAGGATCCGGATTCTTTTCGTGGAGGGAGAAATTCTTTGGACGTGGGATTCTGGATTATCGATTTGGATCAGGAGGCGATCGAGCTTGGATTTCTGGGCTGTGAGTATATTTTTCATTTGGAACGATGGAAGGAAGATCGGATAATTTCCAGGACTTCTTTGCGGATGATACTCCTTTGAAGGACACGATTCGTTTTGTCATCTCGCCGCAATACCGCCAGGTAAAAGAACTGGGGTTTCTTTATTCCAATGTGTTTGGTCCTATCCTGAAGATCAAGGATGGGGATTATTTTTGTGTTCAATCGTTTAACTCCCGTGGAATTCACGATGTTACTTTGAACTCTTGTGGGATTTGTGAAGCAGCGTATGCTCTCTATGAGCGAAATAGAGGACATGCTATGTTGGAGGGAGTAAAGGTCCTTCCTTTGTTTCAATATCAATATAAACTGCTGACAGTGCAAATGTACAACCCATTTATTTCTGATATGGAAGTCACATCTTTTTTGTACAACTTTTGTGAGAAGGTGACCCTTAAGAAACATGGGATTACTAATTTCGGTGCATGGAATGGGAAAAGGATCTACAGTGTGGTCTTTAAAAAAGATCCGACTGCTGAGGGGGGTGTTCTGAGACCACCCCCTATTATTTTCATCAACAGGAGTAGGGGTTATCTTTTTTTTACGGGGATGCCCCAATACTGTCGTAGATGTCGCAAATATGGACATGCTGACATGGCCTGTAAGCGTTGCATGAAATGCCATGATTCCGTTCATCAGGAAACAGATTGTCCTAAAAAAAGAGTGGAGGAAATTTTGTCAGATGAGGACTTCGTGCCTCCAGAAGAGGCGCAGGCTCCTATAGGTTCTGTGGTACAGAATAAGGGCAAGGAAAAAAAAGAGGAAAAAAAGAAGGATAAAAAGAGCTCCCAGGGGAAAACAAAATCCTCAGGTGTGGAGGCTTCAGTGGTAGAAAAAGAGAAAAAAATATCAAAAGAGAAAAAGGAGAAGAAAAAAGAGGAATTAACTGTGGTGTTGGAGACTCCCCTTTCACCCCCTGGGCAAGCAGGTTCGTCTGGTGCTCAGGAGGAGATGGAGGTGGCAACAAAAAGTTTAAAAAGATATACTAGAGAAGAAGAGAAAGTGAGTGATGAAGAGACTGACCAAAGTGGGAAGAAAAGCAAGGTTTATGATCTTCTTGGAGATATTTCTCCCTCTGACTCATCTGGAGCTGAAGATCTGAAGATTGATACTTCTCCACCATTTATCGATGAGGGCGGGGGAGAAAGCCCTGGCATCTTGGTTAAAAGATGATCAGGGCTGCCTCCCTGAATGTTCAGGGGTTTAATAACCAATATAAACGTACAGCCATTTATGATTTTTTTAATAATGAAAATTATGACTTTGTTTTCTTACAGGAATGTAATTTAGAAAAGAGATTATGTTATAAGTATCTACAAGGTATATGGAAAGGTAAATCTTGTTTTTCAGGTGGAAACGAATTCAAAAGTGACGGGATAGGTTTTTTATGTTCTAAAGATTGGGGAATTGTTAGGCATGAAGAAATATACCCAGGGCGCATACTTATGGTGGAGGTTTTAAAAGATAGCAAAAAAATCAAGTGTTTTTGCATATATGCAAATACAGAAAAAAAATTGAGAATTCACCTTTTTGAGTTACTACAGTTGTTTATTGTTGGTTCAGATCCCATCATCATTGGTGGTGATTTTAACTGCCAAATCTGTAAAAAAAAAGAAGGATCAGTATCTGTTTTGAAAAATATTCTTTCTGCCTGTAACTTTAAAGATACCTGGGAACTAGGTGGAAAAAGGAAAGAGTATGAGCTTACTTGGAGTAATCGTGGATGCTCATCTAGACTAGATTATATTTTTGTATCTAGTGATTTGATGTGTTCTTCTTTTAAATCCTTTGACAGTTGTTTTTCAGATCACAAGTTAATTGAATGTACACTAAATTATGAGGTTTCAGAAGGTAAGGTGCCATCACACTGGAAACTTAATGTGTCCCTCTTGGAAGGAAGTAAGGTTAAAGAAGAATTCTGTAAGTTTTATGATAAACTAAAACAAAAAGAGGGCGAGTTTAATAATGTATTGGAGTGGTGGGATTTCATGAAGAGGGGTTTTAAAACCTTCTTTGTTAAATATGGGAAGAAGATAGCCTATGCAAAAAAGAAACTATACATTGATCTTAGTTCTAGGCTCCAGTGTTTTTACCTATTTAGAAACAATGGTATAGAAATGGATGATCAAATTGAGGATGTAAAAAGTCAGATAAAAAATTTATTAAAAGAAAAAGGGAAAGAGATTATTTTCAACTCTCGTGTAAGAATCCTTGAAAAGGATGAGAAATGCTCTCATTTCTTTTTTAAAAAAATTAACGGGAAAAAAGATTTTATTGAGTGTCTAGAAGGGGAAACAAACCGTGAAGAAAAATTATTAAAAGCAAAAAATTTTTATGAGGAATTATTTTCCGAAAAGGTGCTTGATGCCTCTTTAAAGGAACATTTTATGGGGTTGTTAGATAAAAAGCTTAGCACTGATGAGATGATGTTTCTAGAGGAGGAATTTACTAAAAATGAAATATTAGATACGATTAATAGTTTTCAGAATTTAAAAACCCCTGGTATGGATGGTCTACCAATAGAATTCTATAAAAAATTTTGGGATGTAATAGGTGAGGATGTGTTCAAAGTTTTTTCTCAAATTGAATCTTCATTAATAATCCCGGAGTCCTGGTTGGAGGGTCTTATTGTTTTAATTTTTAAAAAAGGTGATAAAAAATTAATCAAGAATTGGAGGCCAATTACGCTACTGAACACCGATTATAAAATTTATGCAAAATTGTTAGGGAATCGTTTAAAAAAAGTGATAGCATCAATAATTGGGGTTGACCAGACATGCGCTGTGCCAAAAAGAAAAATTGTCGATTCTTTGGTTTTGCTACGGGATATTATTTGGGACAGCAAGGACCGCAATCAGGATTTAGCTTTGATCTCCTTTGATTTTGAAAAAGCTTATGATCGAGTTTCACACGATTTCTTATTCACAGTTTTAAGCAAATTAGGATGTTCAGAGGGTTTTATTAATCGTATTAAAATCTTATACAATGGAGGTTTTAGTAAAATTTCAGTTAATGGTTCCTTATCTGATAAAGTTCATATTCGATGTGGGGTGAAACAGGGCTGCCCTCTGTCACCTATCTTATTTATATGTGCAATTGAACCCCTCTTAGAGGCCTTTAGAAAAGATAAAGTAATTAACGGTTTTTTTATCCCGGGCTGTAAAAATGAACAAGTTAAAGTTATTGCATATATGGATGACGTGACAGTTTTGGTGCGTGATCTTAGAAGTTTTAATAGGGTTTTAAGAACAGTGGATTGGTTCTGTGGAGCATCAGGTTTCAAAGTGAATTTAGATAAAACCGGTGTTTTAACAATTGGGAAATTTACCCTTGAACCTGATTGTAAGTTGCTTAAAATGCATGACATGAAGATTTTAGGTATCTATTTTTCAGAATCTTGTGGGAATATAAAAAATTGGGAATCCTTGCTGGAAAGGGTAAGGAAAAAGATTTCCTTTTGGAATTTGCGAACTTTGACTCTTGAAGGTAAAATTTTGATCATAAAACAGGTTTTACTCCCCATGATTTTGTACATATCTGCTGTTTTTATCCCCCCAAATAATATCATGAAAAAACTTATTAAAATCTGTTTTTATTTCCTATGGAAATCAAATATGGAAAGAGTCAAAAGGGAGGAGTTGTATAAACCTAAGAATAAAGGAGGGAAAGGCTTCCCCGATATTAGGTCTTTTTTGTATATTAAATATTTGGCCTATTGTACAAGCACTTTATTGGGGCCCAGTTCAAAGATAAAAACTTTTCTTATTTATAATCTTGGGTTTTATATAAGGAAATACAAGTGGTTAGAAATTGACTTAAACAGACCATATAAGTTTTTACCACCAGAACATTATATTATTTTAGAGAAAATTTTAAGGGAGTTTGAGTTGTTAAAATCTGACTTAAGTATTATTACTAATCATAGAAAAGTGTTAAAGATCTTAGATGAGAGGAAAATTATGAGTTCTGTAACAGGTTTCTCTGTAAGAATTGTACAAGGTATTTGGATCAATGTTAACCTGTTTTACTTGTCTAACGAACATAAGGACCTGTTGTGGTGTATGTTGAAGGATTGCTTACCTACAAGAGAATTTCAGCATAGAAGAGGTTTGGTAAGACATGAAAGATGCCCAAGAGTAAGATGTAGCGGAAGTGAAACGCCAACGCATATTTTTTGGAATTGCTCATTTGCACAAAAGATTTGGAGGAAAGTTAGCATCTTAGTTAAATATTTGAGCAAAATTGATCATTTTGATTTTAATATGATCTTTTATGGATTGGGCATTGGTAAAGAGGATTTTAAAGTCGTATGGTTAATATTTACATGTGTTAAGATGGCTTTATGGAAAGCAAGAAATATTGTATTATTTAAAAGAGATCAGATATCTGTTGAAAACTGTCTTAAACTATGTTTAAGCTATCTGTATGTATATTTTTGGAGAGATAAATTATTACTAGGTACTGTGAGAGCAAATGAGATTTGGAAACCAGAAATGTGGAATGTACTTACCTTGTGATGTGTAATCTTGTATTGTTTTCTTCTTTGTTATACCTGTAAAAAAAAAAAAAAAAGTTAAAATAAAATTAAAAAAAAAAAGAAAACAAAACATATTAAAAAAAGAGAAAAAAAGTAATAATAACAATTAAAAAATGGATAAGATCATGAAAATTATATATTCATACTACAATGATGGTTTTGATGAAATCTAAGACTTTCAACCTATGTTTTGCGTTTTAAGATTTCAAATCTGAGTAGAAAAAAAAAAAAAAAAAAAATCTGTTCTTATCAGTTTAATATCTGATACGTCCCCTATCTGGGGACCATATATTAAATGGATTTTTAGAACAGGGAGATGGAAATAGAGCTTGCTCTGTCCACTCCACGCATTGACCTGGTATTGCAGTATTTCCAGGACCGGTGCACCCTTCCCTTATGTGTTGACTAAAATCAGATTCCAAAAGTGCTATTTGTGTTTGCTATTGTTTTTGTCTTTCTGATGGGATCTCCCCTTTTAATCCCATTATTTCAACACCTGTTGGACAATGCATTTGTACAGTCATGTGTGATAATGAGCTCATTTATTAAATGCAATTAATTAATACATTGCCACCTCTTGTTGTGTGTGTGTGTGTGTGTGTGTGTCTTCTGTGTTTCTGTGTTTCCGGCATTTCACATTGGAACAGCTCATTCACCTTCCTTGTCTTCTCTCCGCCCTCCCTCCTAGGTAAGTTAAAGAGCTGCACCTGAGCCAGCCACTGATTGATGCAGCACCACAGTCAAATAGTGGAGTGGAGTGGAGTAGGGGAACAGCAAACAGCCATTAAAGCAGCCAGCCGCCTACCCGCCACAATGGACCTACCTGTGTACACTAGATGGATGTGATGGAATGTACTGTCGTCCCTACATTTCAAGAAGAAGTAAGAATTGCAGTTGCAACAAACCCTTGCTTGCCTACAAAGAGAGCAGCAATTTGGATTTGTTACTTTGTTACCTGGAAGAATAACAAACTGTGCAAGGATGGAGGTTGTAGGAGCAAGGAGAAGTTGTCTGTAAAGTTGGTGGATGCTTATTTTCCATTTTGCAGTCCCTTGTCTCCCTCTTGTGGCCTCCTGGAGGCAAATAAATGTGCAAAAAAAAGACAGCCTGGCGGCCGGCTGTTGCAGTGTTGCCCTCTCAGGCAACACTGAGTGACTGACTGAGCCTCACCGTCTTATATAAAGTTCAGACGGAACTTTGCACGTGTCATAGTGGAGCCCTCAGGATTCCAGAGCCAGCTTTCTGACATCATAATGGGGCCTCAGAGATAGATAAAAGCCTGGGCCCAGGCAGTGTTGGTCAGTGCTGCTCAGCAGGCAGCACTGGACTGGATTAAAGCTAATACAAGTTGTGAAGGAACAAGGGGTGGCTGTGGGCATGCACTTACTGCTGCTGCTGCTGCCAGTATTTGCACGGCAGGAGGGCATTTGGGCGTTGCCAAGAAGGCGTTTTTATGTAGATTCCTCCTCTTTCAGCACTGCATTGTGGTGCAAGCAAAAGAAGCAAATCCTGTGTAGCTTCCTCTCCGGCCTTTATTCACCTCCCGCTTAGTAGCTGTAAATGTGTGTGAGCCTGCAGGGCCCCATGGAATTGCCTAGAAGTAGGCTGAATCGCTGCAAGGGCTGAACAGCAGTATCGGGCAGGCTCGGGCAACGCGCGGCCCGTTCGGGTTATCGCTTCTCGGCCTTTTGGCTAAGATCAAGTGTAGTATCTGTTCTTATCAGTCCTTGTAAGGATAGATAGCTCGGAGAACCACTGGGGGCTATAAACACTAGCTTAGCGATCCAAGAGCGTTCCAGACGAAGCCGGCGACGAACTGCGGAGAAGAACCACCGAAGACGAAGATCCAGAAGGGAGAAGCCGCCATCGGGGAAGAAGCTCCGGGAGATCGCTGCCGGGAAGAAGGAGAACTGCGACAGAGACCTTCGGAGAAGAGCCGCTGCTGAAGGGGATCTTTGAAGAAGCTCGGCCGCAGAAGAAGCTCGACGAGGAACCGCTGCGGAAGAAATTTCGTGGAAGAACCTCGGCCAGCAAGGAGAAGATTTGCATAGCTCCGCCCCCTTCGGGAAAGAGCTATCGAAGATCCTCCCCAAGCGACAGGAACAGCTGGAAGAAGCCATGGCCTCAACCAGCAACCCTGCCACCCAGAAGAAGAAGGCTGATGGACCAGGTGAGCCGGCCCAGGCCAGGACATCTCCTCCTGAAGCCTCCTCAAGCCAACAGGCCACCAGGAAGCCGAACCAGGCTGCTCCAACCCTGGAGCCCTGGATGAAGCAGACGGTGGCCCTGAAGCTGAAGGAGGTGGACGGGAGAGTGCCGGACATGACGGAAGAAGTGTTCTGCCAGAAGATGCTCCTGGACCAGGGCTTCGCTAAGCCGGAGACCATCAGCATCCAGGCCTTCATGACCGGGATGTTCTTCGTGACCTTCGCTTCGATCAACATCTGCAGAAGGTACTGGGAGATGGTGAAAGCGGCGAGGCCTGAATCCCCTTTCTCTCGCTTTGTGGGCAACTGCCCTGTCCAAAGAGAGGAAAGGCGGGTGACGGTCTCAATGCGGAACCCACACACCCCCGGCAAAGACATCACCACGCTCCTGAAGCGGTTCTGCACAGTGGTGAGGGAACCCACCCACATCCTGAACGGACTCGGCTTCTGGACTGGCAAGTGGTCGGTAATCGTCCGACTGAACAAGGATTCCAGCGCGGAAGACGGCCTCCAACACCTGCCCCAGTCATTCTCGCTGGGCAACTCCTACGGCCTCATCTACTACCCGGACATGCCGCAGATCTGCAGGAGATGCAGCAAGAAGGGTCATTCGGTGAAGGACTGCAAGGAGGACGCCTGCAAGAACTGCCGGGTAACAGGACACGAGACCAAAGACTGCCCGAAACGGACAATGTGCAACCTCTGCGGACAAGCAGCCCACTCCTACAAGGACTGCCCGAAGAGGGATCGATCCTGGGCAACTGTAGCGGCGAAAGCTCCGGCCAGAGGGAACCCCGCCCCAGCCAGAGCTCCAGCGGCGCAGAAGACCGGGAATAAGAAGGATGGTAAGAAGACGACAGTCCCTCCCCCCCGTCTCCCGGCCCTCCCTCGCCCTACCCTTCCCACCCTCCCTCGCCCGGCCCTCCCCACCCCCCCGTCCCCAACCCCTGTCACCCCCACTGAGGCTCTCACCTTCTCCTACCCACCCATCTCAGTGGTCCTGTCACCTGCACCTCTCCCAACCCAGCCTCCCTTCTCCCCAGCTCCAGCAGCACTAACATCTTCCCCTCCAGCTGCTGGAGTCCTCTCCCTGGAGGATTTTCCCCCTCTTGTCTCCTCAGGTGCCATCCAGAGGAAGAGAAAGGTGAGGAACCGTCTGATTTTGCGGAGAGAGAGTGTGTCCGTCCAGGACTGCCGCAGGCTGATCCACAGCCTGCTCAGAGACTATTCCACCTGGGACAGCCCGGACGTCGATGAGGAAGAGGACTGATACTCCCCTTCCCCCCACTCTCCCTTCTTGTGTGTTGTCTTTCAATAAAGCTTCGGGCCTGTGATTTCCCCCTTCCCTATCCCCTCCTACCCACTCCCCTATCCCATCACTTGTCTGTAATGCTTTGTTGTTTGGCTTTAGTGAATGCAAGAATGTTAGTGTAGCAGGTGGTGTAATGTATAGCATAGGCTAGCCTGTACTGTGTATTATACTGTCATGTTATGTTTGACGACTGTTATTATTTATTATTTGCTGCTTCATGGCTTGCGCTGCGTCGCAGTAATGTTTGTATGATGACGATTGATTGTCAATAAAGCATTTTTCAATCAAAAAAAAAAAAAAAAAAAAAAAAAAAAAAAATCTGTTCTTATCAGTCTAGTAGCTGTAAATGTGTGTGAGCCTGCAGGGCCCCATGGAATTGCCTAGGAGTAGGCTGAATCAATCGCTGCAAGGGGTGAACAGCAGTATGGGACAGGCTCGGGCAAGGCAAGGGCCGCTCGGGTTATCGCTTCTCGGCCTTTTGGCTAAGATCAAGTGTATTTATACAGGAGGTTTTGTCAGAAGGTGCCTGGGGTACCCGGCTACTTGGCCTGGGGGGATCGTCACAGGTTTATCGCCTTGACTTCACCCCCCTGCAGCTATTGGGTAGTCGGACTAGTCCTCAGGCAACGAGAAGGGATCACTAGGCGGACGGCTTGCGCCGGACGGCCTAGAAGGGCGAATCCTTGTCGGGACAAGCTGAAAATGCCGTTTGCGTACGGATTCGTGACTGGGGAAACCCAGTTGCGACAATCTATCCGGATTGAGGTCGAGGAGAAACATCGCCAGCGGAAGAACCTGAAGTTCATAGTAGGGGAAATCCTGCTTGGCTTCTTCGGCCTCAGACGGGAGAACATCCTGTGTCTTAATGACCAGGAAGGCCGCGGACGATATACCATCTCCTTTTGTACCGCGGCCTGCTGCGACACCATCTGTGCAGCCCTGTCTGGTGCGGACCAGACAGAAGAGCGCCTGGACGGGCTCTATTTCGCATTCCTCTACGGGGAGGAATCTATTCCACTTGTCGTGGTGATGCACAGCCCGTTTGTCCCTGCCAGGGACATTGAGATCTTTCTTGGGCGATACTGTCGAGAAATCCACTTCAGCCATGAAATTAAAAATGCGGAAGGCTTCTGGAATGGAAAGCGGAAGTATTTTGTGAAATTCTTCCAAGACCCAAATGGCATACGAGGCTTTATACATCCGCCAGCCAACTTTGCCATTGGGAGGAACCGGGGATATCTCTTTTACCCCCAGATGCCTCGGTTCTGCTGGAACTGCCAGTCGTATGGACATACGAAAGACGCATGCAGTGAGGGTCATGTCATACGCTGTAATAAATGTGGAGGCCTTGGGCACGTGGCCTCCAAATGCAGTTCCAGCACCATGTGTAACCTGTGCGGGGAGACAGGACACATGTACAAAGAATGTCCAAAGAGAACGCAGTCATTGAGGGGTGAACCCAAACCTGGGCCACCCCGACCGGGGCCAGGGCAGCAGCCTGCAACAGGTGCGGGCACTGCTGGTAATGCCCCGGGACCCACCGAAGGGTCAGGGCCAATACCCTCCGGGCCACGTGTGGAGGGTGGTCCTAGGGATTCCAAGGGGGCCGAGCAGGGCTGTTCTAGCTCTGTAATGAAGGCCCCAAGCTCCAACCCGGAGCCGGTCGGCAAAAAGTCTCGCCGGTCCTCGATACCCACAAAAGGGGACTGGGCAGAGACGGCGGCTGGTGAAGAGCCAAATAAGGAGTCCAGACGTAGGGGCTCCTTGCGGGATACCCCAAGCACCAGCCGCCGCCGATCGGCCGGGCAGCTAGAGTCGGTCCCTCTTGTCACGCCAATAGAGGGTCGGATGCTGACGGCTTTAGATGCAGTAGGCGGAATGATAAGGAAGAAGGAAGGGACCTCACAGGCTCCTGAGCAACCCAAGACGACCAGCGATCCGGAGGAACCTGTAGCCGCACCTGAGGTAGCAGTGGCCGGAGATCGTGACGGAGATGACATCAGCCAGGAGACCGAGGTGACGTCGAGTGAGGAGGACGAGGACGAGACGACGATGGATTTATCCAGTACGGGGAAGAGGTCAAGAGAGGAGGAGGTGTCTACAATAAAGAGGAAAACGTTATGCCGCAGTTCGGACGAAAGCGAATTCAGGGGAAGGGTCGGGTCGAAACATCTGTCCGGCTCTGACCCTGTGAACATCGTGGAGTTCGCGTCCCCGGATGCGGGGCAGCCTGACTCCCAGAGTATATCGGAGTCGGGCTCCTCAGAAGTGGACACTGACTCTCCATAAACTATGCCTTGTAGTACCCTAAAATTCTCCTCACTGAATGTGAGGTCCCTAAAGAGCCCTGTTCGCAGGGCTGCTTTGTTTTCTTACCTTGAGACTATGGACTTTGATTTTTGCCTACTGCAGGAGTGTGGAATCCCTAACAGCATGGACTATATGGATCTAAAACAAGATTGGAAGCTGGGCCCTTCGGTGTGGTCTGGAGCCAATGACTGTCGTTCTACAGGTGTGGGATTACTCTGCCGTGGCCATTTTATTTCTATACAAAATGTGATTGAGATTATGCCCGGCAGAGCTGTTTTAACCCACCTGCACATTAATGGACTTTTAATTCGTATTTTAAATGTGTATGCCCCTCCTGACAAACAGGAGCGGGCAGAACTTTTTAATATTTTACCACTGTTTTGTGTTGGGTCTGCCCCCCTGCTGGTAGGGGGTGATTTTAACTGCATAAGAGAAGGAGAGTGCCGGCAGGGGGGTGATGCAAATAGGAAAGACCACACTACCTACCTGCTCAAAAATTTTATTGATGATTTTAAATTACGCGATTGCTGGAAGGATCTCTTGCCAGGAGACGCAGGCGCCACATGGTCTAATGGAAGAGTGAGCTCCAGAATCGATTTTATTTTTGCCTCCCATGATTTTACCCCTCAAAAATGCATGCTTTTAAATAACATCTTTTCAGATCATAAACTCCTAAATGTGTCTCTGGAGCTGGAGGGAGAGCAAAAAGTAAGTAAGGGCCTCTGGAGGTTGAACGCCACGCTCCTGGAGGACCCTGAAATTAAAAATGAGTTTGTGCGGACCTACCAGTGCTGGCAATTACAGAGAAAACCCCACGGGACCATGCTGCACTGGTGGGAGGGCATTAAACCAAAAATTAAATTATTTTTTATCCGAGCAGGTAGGAAGAAAGCCAGAGAAAAGAAACAGTGGTTTTATGTTCTTAATAAGCGTCTACATGTGCTTTTTAAATTGAAGGATGTTGGGTTTGATGTGGATTCTGATATTTTAAACTTAAAAGCTGAAATAAAAAAATGTCTTGATGATAAAGGTAAACAAATAATTTTTAACTCCCACGTGAAGCATCTAGAAGAAGACGAGAAGTGCTCCCGATTCTTTTTTAAAAAGGTAAACGACAAAAGAGACGCTATTTTAAACCTAGAAGGGGAGACTTCCGTGGGAGGAATGTTAAAGGCAGCTTTTAATTTTTACCAACTCCTTTTTAGTAAAAAAGCCATTGATGAATCCTTTTTAAATCATGCTCTTAACTCCCTTGATTTTAAGTTAGATACTTTGGACCAGGAGGTTTTATCCCGGGATCTTAATTTGGAGGAACTTTTATTTGTTTTTAAAAGTTTTTCAGCGGGAAAGGCCCCTGGGGAGGATGGGTTGCCTATTGAATTTTATCTAACTTTTTGGGATGTTTTAAAAGAGGATATGATTTTATTATATAAAGAGGCTTTTATTGTAGAAGAGCTGCCCCCTTCTTGGAGAAGGGGGATTGTGTCCCTAATTTTTAAAAATAAGGGTGGAAAGGACCAGCTCAAAAATTGGCGCCCGATTACGCTTTTAAATGTAGATTATAAAATTTTAGCCAAACTGATAGCGGTCCGTTTTAAACCTTTTATCAGTAAATTAATCCACCCAAATCAGGTCTGTGGGGTACCTGGTAGATCTATCACTGAGTCCCTTAATATTTTAAGAGATGTTATTTGGTATTTTAAAGATCGAGGCCAAAACCTTGCTATTTTATCCCTTGATTTTGAAAAGGCCTTTGATAGAGTGTCCCATGAGTTCCTTTTTATGGTGCTTAAAAAAATGGCGGTGCCTGATTTTATTATAAGTCGTGTTATGCTTTTATATCGGTCCTGTTTTAGTGAGATTTCTATAAATGGATTTTTAACTAGTGGTGTTCCTCTTTTATCTGGAGTCAAGCAAGGGTGCCCATTGTCTCCCCTACTATTTATTTGCGCAATGGAGCCCCTTTTAGCCATGCTCAGGAACGATAAAGTTATTAGAGGCGCCCCAATACCTGGTGGGAGGGGCAACCAAGTAAAGGTATTAAGCTACATGGATGATGTGACAATTCTGTGCCCCGATTCATCATCCATGAGGAGGGCGCTGAGGAACACCACCTTTTTCTGCGAAGCTTCTGGTTTTAAACTTAATATTGATAAATGTGAGTGTTTTAATATAGGAGGCTGGGATTCCTCCCTGACCCCAGGAGTCAGAATGCAGAAGGACCAGATTAAAATTTTAGGGATTGTTTTTAATCAGGCGAACAATGGGACCTCTAACTGGGACTCAGTGATAGCAAAAATAGAGAAGAAGGTTTTAATGTGGAATCTTAGGAGCCTCACGATGGAGGGGAAAATTTTAATCATAAAAATGGTTTTAATCCCAATAATGCTCTATGTGGCCATGGTTTTCCCTCCATCCATTTTATATATTAAAAAGCTAACACGCATTTGTTTTATGTTTCTGTGGGGCTCCAAGATGGAAAAATTAAAGCGTGATTTTATGTATAAAGGTAAAGACAATGGCGGGAGAGATGTTCCTAACCTTTTTACATTTTTTTATATCAAATATTTCTGCTTCTGTTTTAAAATGTTTAAATCCGATCGCATTTTTAGCTGCTTTTTAAAATACGCAGCGGGCATGGTTTTTAAACGTTGGGCTCGTATCTCCCTAAATTCTCCTGTGCTTCTGTGTCCCCCAAAACACTATGTGGTGCTAGAAAAGACTGTTAGGCTCCTGAGCCTCCAAGAATTGGAGCCTGACATATTGGGGGACCAGAGAAAGGTGTCGATGGCGTGCAGACACGGAGAAGAGACAGTGGCAGTGTCCAATTTCTCGCAGGCAAGGTCCAAGTAAGTGTGGCGAAATGTGTACGGGAAATATCTTGCAAATGTGCATAAGGACCTTGCCTGGGCAATCGTCCACCAGTGCCTCCCTACACGTGCATTCCAACATAGGCGAGGACTGGTGGCGAGAGCCAAGTGCCCACGAGATAGGTGCGGAAATGATGAAACAGTAATGCACTTGTTCTGGAACTGCCACTATGCACAGGAGGTATGGAGGAAAGCCGGCCTTTTACTAAAATGGATCTGTGGTCTTAAAGATTTTAAGTACGAATACGTTTTTTATGGCCTTTTTACCTGCCCATCATTCAGACAGCAGATGATCTGCTGGATGATTATTAATTGTTTTAAAAATGCCATCTGGAAGGTTAGGAACATTCTTCTTTTTAAACGTGATTTTATTGACATTACAGACTGTGTCAAGATTGCGTTAAGTGAGCTGTATGTATACTACCTCAGAGACAAAAAAAATCTAGGAGCAAAAGAAGCGGCATCCATGTGGTGTCTGTCTCTGTGGAACACGATTACCATGTAAATAATTTATGTATTTGTAATTGTGATTTTACTGCTTGTTTTATCCTGCCATTGTCAGATTTTTAAAGAAACCTTCTTCTCGTTAAAAATTTATTGCTTTTATCATTTTAATGAAATGTATTAAAAATAAACATTTTATTACTGAAGTTATTTTACAAAAAGGTTTTAATGAAATGAATTAAAAAACATTTTGTTACTGAATTTTATTAAAGAAAAATGTACAAACATATAATTTATTACAGAATTGAATTACACAAAAATTATTTTTTGAAATGTACAACAAGCATTTTATTACTGAATTTTATTTTATGAAAATGTATTCTCTGTATATATATATGTGTCAATAAAATTTTGTTGAAACCTTATCTGTTCTTATCAGTCCTTGTAAGGATAGATAGCTCGGAGAACCACTGGGGGCTATAAACACTAGCTTAGCGATCCAAGAGCGTTCCAGACGAAGCCGGCGACGAACTGCGGAGAAGAACCAGCGAAGACGACGATCCAGAAGGGAGAAGCCGCCATCGGGGAAGAAGCTCCGGGAGATCGCTGCCGGGAAGAAGAAGGAGAACTGCGACAGAGACCTTCGGAGAAGAGCCGCTGCTGAAGGGGATCTTTGAAGAAGCTCGGCCGCAGAAGAAGCTCGACGAGGAACCGCTGCGGAAGAAATTTCGTGGAAGAACCTCGGCCAGCAAGGAGAAGATTTGCATAGCTCCGCCCCCTTCGGGAAAGAGCTATCGAAGATCCTCCCCAAGCGACAGGAACAGCTGGAAGAAGCCATGGCCTCAACCAGCAACCCTGCCACCCAGAAGAAGAAGGCTGATGGACCAGGTGAGCCGGCCCAGGCCAGGACATCTCCTCCTGAAGCCTCCTCAAGCCAACAGGCCACCAGGAAGCCGAACCAGGCTGCTCCAACCCTGGAGCCCTGGATGAAGCAGACGGTGGCCCTGAAACTGAAGGAGGTGGACGGGAGAGTGCCGGACATGACGGAAGAAGTGTTCTGCCAGAAGATGCTCCTGGACCAGGGCTTCGCTAAGCCGGAGACCATCAGCATCCAGGCCTTCATGACCGGGATGTTCTTCGTGACCTTCGCTTCGATCAACATCTGCAGAAGGTACTGGGAGATGGTGAAAGCGGCGAGGCCTGAATCCCCTTTCTCTCGCTTTGTGGGCAACTGCCCTGTCCAAAGAGAGGAAAGGCGGGTGACGGTCTCAATGCGGAACCCACACACCCCCGGCAAAGACATCACCACGCTCCTGAAGCGGTTCTGCACAGTGGTGAGGGAACCCACCCACATCCTGAACGGACTCGGCTTCTGGACTGGCAAGTGGTCGGTAATCGTCCGACTGAACAAGGATTCGAGCGCGGAAGACGGCCTCCAGCACCTGCCCCAGTCATTCTCGCTGGGCAACTCCTACGGCCTCATCTATTACCCGGACATGCCGCAGATCTGCAGGAGATGCAGCAAGAAGGGTCATTCGGTGAAGGACTGCAAGGAGGACGCCTGCAAGAACTGCCGGGTAACAGGACACGAGACCAAAGACTGCCCGAAACGGACAATGTGCAACCTCTGCGGACAAGCAGCCCACTCTTACAAGGACTGCCCGAAGAGGGATCGATCCTGGGCAACTGTAGCAGCGAAAGCTCCAGCCAGAGGGAACCCCGCCCCAGCCAGAGCTCCAGCGGCACAGAAGACCGGGAAAAAGAAGGATGGTAAGAAGACGACAGTCCCTCCCCCCCCTCTCCCGGCCCTCCCTCGCCCTACCCTTCCCACCCTCCCTCGCCCGGCCCTCCCCACCCCCCCGTCCCCAACCCCTGTCACCCCCACTGAGGCTCTCACCTTCTCCTACCCACCCATCTCAGTGGTCCTGTCACCTGCACCTCTCCCAACCCAGCCTCCCTTCTCCCCAGCTCCAGCAGCACTAACATCTTCCTCTCCAGCTGCTGGAGTCCTCTCCCTGGAGGATTTTCCCCCTCTTGTCTCCTCAGGTGCCATCCAGAGGAAGAGAAAGGTGAGGGACAGCCCAGCGGCTGAGTCCTCAAAGCGACAAGTCGTGGAAATCTGCGAAGATTCCCTTGCGCAGCAGGAGGAAATGGAGCAGATGGTGGAGGAACTCGTGTCTGAACCTGAGGTCATCGACTTCACAACAGACATCCAGGTGGCTACAATCCTGGAACAATTTTTGTCAGAGGGCCTGCTGGATCTTTCGGACCCGCCAGGAGAGGAGGATCCGCCCGACCGGACTGGTAACTAAGGTGTATCGTTTGCACTAACCTTCTTTATTCTCCCCCATGGCTGCTAAACTTAACATCTTTAGCCTCAATGTGAGGAGTGTTAGAGATAGGACTAGATGTCAGATGGTGCTAACTTTTCTTTCCAAGCAGTCGAGTGATGTATTTATGCTGCAGGAATGTACTCTCCCCTCTTCTAGGTCATACCATCATCTGGCCAGGCAGTGGACCCATGGCCCGTCCTACTGGTCTGGTGGGGGCGACTGTAAGTCTGCAGGGGTTGCCATCCTGATTAGGGGAAGCGTATTTACTGTTGACTCTGTCCAGGAGCTCGCCTGCGGCCGCTTGTTGGTCGTAGACGGTTCCTGGGCAGGAGAGCCGATTAGGCTCATCAACGTGTACGCTCCCCCTATGAAGGCTGAGCGCCTGGAACTATTCCGGACCCTGCGGACCCAGCTCGCCACCACTAGGGCAGTGGTGATGGCCGGGGACTTCAACTGCCCCATCGAAGAGGATGGACGAAGTTCCGGCACTTCAATCAAACTGGATGTCAGTTCCAAACTGCTTATCGAGATGGTAACCGAAGCATCCTTGCAGGACGTTGTGGGCTCCATGGGGATCGGCTCTGTGAACTATTCATGGAGCCGACCCGATGGCTCACTTCGTTCTCGGATTGACTTTGTGTTCACCTCCCGGGCAGTCAAGCAGCATGGGCACTCCATGGTCCCCTGCTTCTTCTCTGACCACAGGGCCATTCTCTTCCAGGGTGCCATCGGCCACGGTTTTCCTCCCGGCCCTGGCTCCTGGAAGCTGAATTGTGCCCTGCTGGAAAGAGAGGAGGTACTGGCGGAACTTAGAGACGCCTATATTGTTTGGAGGAATGATAAAGTTTTCTTTGACAAAACCTGTGACTGGTGGGAATATGTTAAAGTTGAATTTCGCTGTTTCTTTCAGGCAAAAAGTCGTCAACAGGCGTGTGAGAGGAAGAGAGACTTCAGAGAGATGCAGCGTCAGCTGCGATCCCTGCAAGACCTCCTTCAATGCGGCTGGGACGTCAGGAAGGAGCTGGAGGAAGCCAAAAAGGGCCTGAAAAGGCACTTTGAGGAGGAATCCAAGCGAATTGTCTTTCGTTCCAAGGTGGAGAACCTGGAGAAGGGTGAGAAATGTAACTCGTTCTTTTTCAGGAAACTCCATGCCGGCCACACGCCCCTGAAGGAACTCCGAGATGAGACCGGAAACATGCATTCTGGGAAGAAGGAGGTGATGGGAGTCGTCACAGACTACTACCGAAGCCTCTACTCCCGGAAAACCACTGACCCCGAAGCCGCCGATAAATTCCTGTCAGGTATCACTAATCATCTTGATCCTGCAGGTACGGAGGCTATGGACGTACCCCTGACGGTGGAGGAACTGCTCTCTGCCGCTAAATCCTTCAGACCCGGCAGGACCCCGGGCAGTGATGGTCTCCCAGCAGAGCTCTATGTAGCGCTGGGGGACTTGATCTGTCCGGACCTGCTGGAGCTCTATGAGGAGATGGTGGTGGAGGGTAGAATGCCACCGTCCTTGAGAGAAGGCATGATCACGATCTTGTATAAGCGGAAGGGAGAGAGATGTGACCTGAAAAACTGGCGTCCCATCTCCCTCCTGAACGTGGACTACAAGATCCTCGCCAAAGTATTGGCCAACAGACTGAAGGTTGTCATCGGACAGATCATCGGATCGGACCAAACCTGCGGCATTCCTGGCCGTAGGGTGGCCGACAGTCTTGCCCTGGTGAGGGACACGGTGCATTACATGCAAAGCCGCCGTACACACGCGGCCCTGGTCAGTCTGGATCAGGAGAAGGCTTTTGACCGGGTCTCTCACGAATTCATGGGTAAGGCTCTGCGTAGGCTGCGGCTGGGCAGGTTGTTCTGTTTGTATGTTAACCTGATGTATTGCGACATTTACAGCTCGGTGCTGGTGAACGGCTGGAAGACTGACCCCTTTCCTGTATCGTCGGGGGTTAGACAAGGCTGTCCTCTTTCACCTCTCCTTTTTGTTTGTGTTATAGAGCTCTTCGCAGAGGCTATCCGGCAGAATGGAGAGATCAGAGGGATCACCGCACCAGGTCCAGGACACTTCGAGGTCAAATGCTCGCTGTACATGGACGACGTGACCGTCTTCTGCGCTGACCAGAGTTCGGTGACTGCACTCGTCCAGACCTGCGAGGAGTTCGGACGCGCTTCAGGGGCAAAAGTCAACTGCGGGAAGTCGGAAGCCATGCTCTTCGGAAAGTGGTACCTGCCTTCTCCTGCCTCCTTCCCGTTTACTATCAAACCGGACTTCATCAAAATTCTGGGAGTCTGGTTCGGTAAGGAAGGTGCAGCCCTAAAGTCGTGGGAAGAACGCTTGGCCAAAGTCAACCAAAGGATCGGACTGTGGAGCCTCAGACAACTCACTATTGAGGGCAAAGCAATGGTCCTGCGTAACGAAGTCTTGCCTGTGCTACAATACACTGCACAGGCATGGCCCCCTCTTGCAACGGTCTCGAGGGCCATTACCAGGACTGTGTTTCGCTTCATCTGGGGCTCGAAAATGGACAGAGTAAAGCGGACTGTTATGTACAAGGAGCCCCGCAAAGGTGGGAAGGGTATACCCGACATTCCCACTCTGCTGCGGATCGCTTTTGCATGTGACTGTGTTCGTAGGACTCTGAGGACAGCAAACGGCTCTGCGGGCAAGGCCATGTCCCGCTACTTCCTCCTTCCCCTCTGGCGAGGTTTTGGCTGGGACAAGTGGGACAGCTCCTTCCCTTACAACTGGCACGCTCCCTGGTTCTACGGAGATGTTGTCCGGTTTGTGAGGGAGCATCAACTGGAGGGTCTTAAGCCCGACTTGTGGAAACCTAAGACGATCCACAAGCACATCAGAGCAAAGGACTCACTGGAGTTTGTTCCAGGGCTTCATGCCGACACGTTGGAGACTGTTTGGACTAACGTGTCATCTGGCAGGTTGACCAATGGGCACAAGGACATTTCATGGATGGCCATCCAGGGAGGACTGCCTCTTAGGTCATTCATGCATGCCCGCAACCTGTGCAAGACCCGGTACTGCCCCAGGTGCCCCTTCACGGAGGAAACATCTTTGCACATTTTCTGGCAGTGCCCCTTTGCACAGGGTCTGTTGAAAGCCTTGGAACATGAACTCAAGGACTCAGTACCCAGGAACAGACTGTCGTACCGCTCGGTACTTTATGGACTATTTCCTGGGAATACCACGGATGGAGCAATCCAGGAAGCCTGGCGCCTTATGAACTGCTTTAAGGACGCTATATGGTTTGCCAGGAACCGTCTGATTTTGCGGAGAGAGAGTGTGTCCGTCCAGGACTGCCGCAGGCTGATCCACAGCCTGCTCAGAGACTATTCCACCTGGGACAGCCCGGACGTCGATGAGGAAGAGGACTGATACTCCCCTTCCCCCCACTCTCCCTTCTTGTGTGTTGTCTTTCAATAAAGCTTCGGGCCTGTGATTTCCCCCTTCCCTATCCCCTCCTACCCACTCCCCTATCCCATCACTTGTCTGTAATGCTTTGTTGTTTGGCTTTAGTGAATGCAAGAATGTTAGTGTAGCATGTGGTGTAATGTATAGCATAGGCTAGCCTGTACTGTGTATTATACTGTCATGTTATGTTTGACGACTGTTATTATTTATTATTTGCTGCTTCATGGCTTGCGCTGCGTCGCAGTAATGTTTGTATGATGACGATTGATTGTCAATAAAGCAATTTTCAATCAAAAAATCTGTTCTTATCAGTCCTTGTAAGGATAGATAGCTCGGAGAACCACTGGGGGCTATAAACACTAGCTTAGCGATCCAAGAGCGTTCCAGACGAAGCCGGCGACGAACTGCGGAGAAGAACCAGCGAAGACGACGATCCAGAAGGGAGAAGCCGCCATCGGGGAAGAAGCTCCGGGAGATCGCTGCCGGGAAGAAGAAGGAGAACTGCGACAGAGACCTTCGGAGAAGAGCCGCTGCTGAAGGGGATCTTTGAAGAAGCTCGGCCGCAGAAGAAGCTCGACGAGGAACCGCTGCGGAAGAAATTTCGTGGAAGAACCTCGGCCAGCAAGGAGAAGATTTGCATAGCTCCGCCCCCTTCGGGAAAGAGCTATCGAAGATCCTCCCCAAGCGACAGGAACAGCTGGAAGAAGCCATGGCCTCAACCAGCAACCCTGCCACCCAGAAGAAGAAGGCTGATGGACCAGGTGAGCCGGCCCAGGCCAGGACATCTCCTCCTGAAGCCTCCTCAAGCCAACAGGCCACCAGGAAGCCGAACCAGGCTGCTCCAACCCTGGAGCCCTGGATGAAGCAGACGGTGGCCCTGAAGCTGAAGGAGGTGGACGGGAGAGTGCCGGACATGACGGAAGAAGTGTTCTGCCAGAAGATGCTCCTGGACCAGGGCTTCGCTAAGCCGGAGACCATCAGCATCCAGGCCTTCATGACCGGGATGTTCTTCGTGACCTTCGCTTCGATCAACATCTGCAGAAGGTACTGGGAGATGGTGAAAGCGGCGAGGCCTGAATCCCCTTTCTCTCGCTTTGTGGGCAACTGCCCTGTCCAAAGAGAGGAAAGGCGGGTGACGGTCTCAATGCGGAACCCACACACCCCCGGCAAAGACATCACCACGCTCCTGAAGCGGTTCTGCACAGTGGTGAGGGAACCCACCCACATCCTGAACGGACTCGGCTTCTGGACTGGCAAGTGGTCGGTAATCGTCCGACTGAACAAGGATTCCAGCGCGGAAGACGGCCTCCAACACCTGCCCCAGTCATTCTCGCTGGGCAACTCCTACGGCCTCATCTACTACCCGGACATGCCGCAGATCTGCAGGAGATGCAGCAAGAAGGGTCATTCGGTGAAGGACTGCAAGGAGGACGCCTGCAAGAACTGCCGGGTAACAGGACACGAGACCAAAGACTGCCCGAAACGGACAATGTGCAACCTCTGCGGACAAGCAGCCCACTCCTACAAGGACTGCCCGAAGAGGGATCGATCCTGGGCAACTGTAGCGGCGAAAGCTCCGGCCAGAGGGAACCCCGCCCCAGCCAGAGCTCCAGCGGCGCAGAAGACCGGGAATAAGAAGGATGGTAAGAAGACGACAGTCCCTCCCCCCCGTCTCCCGGCCCTCCCTCGCCCTACCCTTCCCACCCTCCCTCGCCCGGCCCTCCCCACCCCCCCGTCCCCAACCCCTGTCACCCCCACTGAGGCTCTCACCTTCTCCTACCCACCCATCTCAGTGGTCCTGTCACCTGCACCTCTCCCAACCCAGCCTCCCTTCTCCCCAGCTCCAGCAGCACTAACATCTTCCCCTCCAGCTGCTGGAGTCCTCTCCCTGGAGGATTTTCCCCCTCTTGTCTCCTCAGGTGCCATCCAGAGGAAGAGAAAGGTGAGGGACAGCCCAGCTGCTGAGTCCTCAAAGCGACAAGTCGTGGAAATCTGCGAAGATTCCCTTGCGCAGCAGGAGGAAATGGAGCAGATGGTGGAGGAACTCGTGTCTGAACCTGAGGTCATCGACTTCACAACAGACATCCAGGTGGCTACAATCCTGGAACAATTTTTGTCAGAGGGCCTGCTGGATCTTTCGGACCCGCCAGGAGAGGAGGATCCGCCCGACCGGACTGGTAACTAAGGTGTATCGTTTGCACTAACCTTCTTTATTCTCCCCCATGGCTGCTAAACTTAACATCTTTAGCCTCAATGTGAGGAGTGTTAGAGATAGGACTAGATGTCAGATGGTGCTAACTTTTCTTTCCAAGCAGTCGAGTGATGTATTTATGCTGCAGGAATGTACTCTCCCCTCTTCCAGGTCATACCATCATCTGGCCAGGCAGTGGACCCATGGCCCGTCCTACTGGTCTGGTGGGGGCGACTGTAAGTCTGCAGGGGTTGCCATCCTGATTAGGGGAAGCGTATTTACTGTTGACTCTGTCCAGGAGCTCGCCTGCGGCCGCTTGTTGGTCGTAGACGGTTCCTGGGCAGGAGAGCCGATTAGGCTCATCAACGTGTACGCTCCCCCTATGAAGGCTGAGCGCCTGGAACTATTCCAGACCCTGCGGACCCAGCTCGCCACCACTAGGGCAGTGGTGATGGCCGGGGACTTCAACTGCCCCATCGAAGAGGATGGACGAAGTTCCGGCACTTCAATCAAACTGGATGTCAGTTCCAAACTGCTTATCGAGATGGTAACCGAAGCATCCTTGCAGGACGTTGTGGGCTCCATGGGGATTGGCTCTGTGAACTATTCATGGAGCCGACCCGATGGCTCACTTCGTTCTCGGATTGACTTTGTGTTCACCTCCCGGGCAGTCAAGCAGCATGGGCACTCCATGGTCCCCTGCTTCTTCTCTGACCACAGGGCCATTCTCTTCCAGGGTGCCATCGGCCACGGTTTTCCTCCCGGCCCTGGCTCCTGGAAGCTGAATTGTGCCCTGCTGGAAAGAGAGGAGGTACTGGCGGAACTTAGAGACGCCTATATTGTTTGGAGGAATGATAAAGTTTTCTTTGACAAAACCTGTGACTGGTGGGAATATGTTAAAGTTGAATTTCGTTGTTTCTTTCAGGCAAAAAGTCGTCAACAGGCGTGTGAGAGGAAGAGAGACTTCAGAGAGATGCAGCGTCAGCTGCGATCCCTGCAAGACCTCCTTCAATGCGGCTGGGACGTCAGGAAGGAGCTGGAGGAAGCCAAAAAGGGCCTGAAAAGGCACTTTGAGGAGGAATCCAAGCGAATTGTCTTTCGTTCCAAGGTGGAGAACCTGGAGAAGGGTGAGAAATGTAACTCGTTCTTTTTCAGGAAACTCCATGCCGGCCACACGCCCCTGAAGGAACTTCGAGATGAGACCGGAAACATGCATTCTGGGAAGAAGGAGGTGATGGGAGTCGTCACAGACTACTACCGAAGCCTCTACTCCCGGAAAACCACTGACCCCGAAGCCGCCGATAAATTCCTGTCAGGTATCACTAATCATCTTGATCCTGCAGGTACGGAGGCTATGGATGTACCCCTGACGGTGGAGGAACTGCTCTCTGCCGCTAAATCCTTCAGACCCGGCAGGACCCCGGGCAGTGATGGTCTCCCAGCAGAGCTCTATGTAGCGCTGGGGGACTTGATCAGTCCGGACCTGCTGGAGCTCTATGAGGAGATGGTGGTGGAGGGTAGAATGCCACCGTCCTTGAGAGAAGGCATGATCACGATCTTGTATAAGCGGAAAGGGGAGAGATGTGACCTGAAAAACTGGCGTCCCATCTCTCTCCTGAACGTGGACTACAAGATCCTCGCCAAAGTATTGGCCAACAGACTGAAGGTTGTCATCGGACAGATCATCGGATCGGACCAAACCTGCGGCATTCCTGGCCGTAGGGTGGCCGACAGTCTTGCCCTGGTGAGGGACACGGTGCATTACATGCAAAGCCGCCGTACACACGCGGCCCTGGTCAGTCTGGATCAGGAGAAGGCTTTTGACCGGGTCTCTCACGAATTCATGGGTAAGGCTCTGCGTAGGCTGCGGCTTGGCAGGTTGTTCTGTTTGTATGTTAACCTGATGTATTGCGACATTTACAGCTCGGTGCTGGTGAACGGCTGGAAGACTGACCCCTTTCCTGTATCGTCGGGGGTTAGACAAGGCTGTCCTCTTTCACCTCTCCTTTTTGTTTGTGTTATAGAGCTCTTCGCAGAGGCTATCCGGCAGAATGGAGAGATCAGAGGGATCACCGCACCAGGTCCAGGACACTTCGAGGTCAAATGCTCGCTGTACATGGACGACGTGACCGTCTTCTGCGCTGACCAGAGTTCGGTGACTGCACTCGTCCAGACCTGTGAGGAGTTCGGACGCGCTTCAGGGGCAAAAGTCAACTGCGGGAAGTCGGAAGCCATGCTCTTCGGAAAGTGGTACCTGCCTTCTCCTGCCTCCTTCCCGTTTACTATCAAGCCGGACTTCATCAAAATTCTGGGAGTCTGGTTCGGTAAGGAAGGTGCAGCCCTAAAGTCGTGGGAAGAACGCTTGGCCAAAGTCAACCAAAGGATCGGACTGTGGAGCCTCAGACAACTCACTATTGAGGGCAAAGCAATGGTCCTGCGTAACGAAGTCTTGCCTGTGCTACAATACACTGCACAGGCATGGCCCCCTCTTGCCACCGTCTCGAGGGCCATTACCAGGACTGTGTTTCGCTTCATCTGGGGCTCGAAAATGGACAGAGTAAAGCGGACTGTTATGTACAAGGAGCCCCGCAAAGGTGGGAAGGGTATACCCGACATTCCCACTCTGCTGCGGATCGCTTTTGTATGTGACTGTGTTCGTAGGACTCTGAGGACAGCAAACGGCTCTGCGGGCAAGGCCATGTCCCGCTACTTCCTCCTTCCCCTCTGGCGAGGTTTTGGCTGGGACAAGTGGGACAGCTCCTTCCCTTACAACTGGCACGCTCCCTGGTTCTACGGAGATGTCGTCCGGTTCGTGAGGGAGCATCAACTGGAGGGTCTTAAGCCCGACTTGTGGAAACCTAAGACGATCCACAAGCACATCAGAGCAAAGGACTCACTGGAGTCTGTTCCAGGGCTTCATGCCGACACGTTGGAGACTGTTTGGACTAACGTGTCATCTGGCAGGTTGACCAACGGGCACAAGGACATTTCATGGATGGCCATCCAGGGAGGACTGCCTCTTAGGTCATTCATGCATGCCCGCAACCTGTGCAAGACCCGGTACTGCCCCAGGTGCCCCTTCACGGAGGAAACATCTTTGCACATTTTCTGGCAGTGCCCCTTTGCACAGGGTCTGTTGAAAGCCTTGGAACATGAACTCAAGGACTCAGTACCCAGGAACAGACTGTCGTACCGCTCGGTACTTTATGGACTATTTCCTGGGAATACCACGGATGGAGCAATCCAGGAAGCCTGGCGCCTTATGAACTGCTTTAAGGACGCTATATGGTTTGCCAGGAACCGTCTGATTTTGCGGAGAGAGAGTGTGTCCGTCCAGGACTGCCGCAGGCTGATCCACAGCCTGCTCAGAGACTATTCCACCTGGGACAGCCCGGACGTCGATGAGGAAGAGGACTGATACTCCCCTTCCCCCCACTCTCCCTTCTTGTGTGTTGTCTTTCAATAAAGCTTCGGGCCTGTGATTTCCCCCTTCCCTATCCCCTCCTACCCACTCCCCTATCCCATCACTTGTCTGTAATGCTTTGTTGTTTGGCTTTAGTGAATGCAAGAATGTTAGTGTAGCATGTGGTGTAATGTATAGCATAGGCTAGCCTGTACTGTGTATTATACTGTCATGTTATGTTTGACGACTGTTATTATTTATTATTTGCTGCTTCATGGCTTGCGCTGCGTCGCAGTAATGTTTGTATGATGACGATTGATTGTCAATAAAGCATTTTTCAATCAAAAAATCTGTTCTTATCAGTCCTTGTAAGGATAGATAGCTCGGAGAACCACTGGGGGCTATAAACACTAGCTTAGCGATCCAAGAGCGTTCCAGACGAAGCCGGCGACGAACTGCGGAGAAGAACCAGCGAAGACGACGATCCAGAAGGGAGAAGCCGCCATCGGGGAAGAAGCTCCGGGAGATCGCTGCCGGGAAGAAGAAGGAGAACTGCGACAGAGACCTTCGGAGAAGAGCCGCTGCTGAAGGGGATCTTTGAAGAAGCTCGGCCGCAGAAGAAGCTCGACGAGGAACCGCTGCGGAAGAAATTTCGTGGAAGAACCTCGGCCAGCAAGGAGAAGATTTGCATAGCTCCACCCCCTTCGGGAAAGAGCTATCGAAGATCCTCCCCAAGCGACAGGAACAGCTGGAAGAAGCCATGGCCTCAACCAGCAACCCTGCCACCCAGAAGAAGAAGGCTGATGGACCAGGTGAGCCGACCCAGGCCAGGACATCTCCTCCTGAAGCCTCCTCAAGCCAACAGGCCACCAGGAAGCCGAACCAGGCTGCTCCAACCCTGGAGCCCTGGATGAAGCAGACTGTGGCCCTGAAGCTGAAGGAGGTGGACGGGAGAGTGCCGGACATGACGGAAGAAGTGTTCTGCCAGAAGATGCTCCTGGACCAGGGCTTCGCTAAGCCGGAGACCATCAGCATCCAGGCCTTCATGACCGGGATGTTCTTCGTGACCTTCGCTTCGATCAACATCTGCAGAAGGTACTGGGAGATGGTGAAAGCGGCGAGGCCTGAATCCCCTTTCTCTCGCTTTGTGGGCAACTGCCCTGTCCAAAGAGAGGAAAGGCGGGTGACGGTCTCAATGCGGAACCCACACACCCCCGGCAAAGACATCACCACGCTCCTGAAGCGGTTCTGCACAGTGGTGAGGGAACCCACCCACATCCTGAACGGACTCGGCTTCTGGACTGGCAAGTGGTCGGTAATCGTCCGACTGAACAAGGATTCGAGCGCGGAAGACGGCCTCCAGCACCTGCCCCAGTCATTCTCGCTGGGCAACTCCTACGGCCTCATCTACTACCCGGACATGCCGCAGATCTGCAGGAGATGCAGCAAGAAGGGTCATTCGGTGAAGGACTGCAAGGAGGACGCCTGCAAGAACTGCCGGGTAACAGGACACGAGACCAAAGACTGCCCGAAACGGACAATGTGCAACCTCTGCGGACAAGCAGCCCACTCCTACAAGGACTGCCCGAAGAGGGATCGATCCTGGGCAACTGTAGCGGCGAAAGCTCCGGCCAGAGGGAACCCCGCCCCAGCCAGAGCTCCAGCGGCGCAGAAGACCGGGAATAAGAAGGATGGTAAGAAGACGACAGTCCCTCCCCCCCGTCTCCCGGCCCTCCCTCGCCCTACCCTTCCCACCCTCCCTCGCCCGGCCCTCCCCACCCCCCCGTCCCCAACCCCTGTCACCCCCACTGAGGCTCTAACCTTCTCCTACCCACCCATCTCAGTGGTCCTGTCACCTGCACCTCTCCCAACCCAGCCTCCCTTCTCCCCAGCTCCAGCAGCACTAACATCTTCCCCTCCAGCTGCTGGAGTCCTCTCCCTGGAGGATTTTCCCCCTCTTGTCTCCTCAGGTGCCATCCAGAGGAAGAGAAAGGTGAGGGACAGCCCAGCTGCTGAGTCCTCAAAGCGACAAGTCGTAGAAATCTGCGAAGATTCCCTTGCGCAGCAGGAGGAAATGGAGCAGATGGTGGAGGAACTCGTGTCTGAACCTGAGGTCATCGACTTCACAACAGACATCCAGGTGGCTACAATCCTGGAACAATTTTTGTCAGAGGGCCTGCTGGATCTTTCGGACCCGCCAGGAGAGGAGGATCCGCCCGACCGGACTGGTAACTAAGGTGTATCGTTTGCACTAACCTTCTTTATTCTCCCCCATGGCTGCTAAACTTAACATCTTTAGCCTCAATGTGAGGAGTGTTAGAGATAGGACTAGATGTCAGATGGTGCTAACTTTTCTTTCCAAGCAGTCGAGTGATGTATTTATGCTGCAGGAATGTACTCTCCCCTCTTCCAGGTCATACCATCATCTGGCCAGGCAGTGGACCCATGGCCCGTCCTACTGGTCTGGTGGGGGCGACTGTAAGTCTGCAGGGGTTGCCATCCTGATTAGGGGAAGCGTATTTACTGTTGACTCTGTCCAGGAGCTCGCCTGCGGCCGCTTGTTGGTCGTAGACGGTTCCTGGGCAGGAGAGCCGATTAGGCTCATCAACGTGTACGCTCCCCCTATGAAGGCTGAGCGCCTGGAACTATTCCAGACCCTGCGGACCCAGCTCGCCACCACTAGGGCAGTGGTGATGGCCGGGGACTTCAACTGCCCCATCGAAGAGGATGGACGAAGTTCCGGCACTTCAAACAAACTGGATGTCAGTTCCAAACTGCTTATCGAGATGGTAGCCGAAGCATCCTTGCAGGACGTTGTGGGCTCCATGGGGATCGGCTCTGTGAACTATTCATGGAGCCGACCCGATGGCTCACTTCGTTCTCGGATTGACTTTGTGTTCACCTCCCGGGCAGTCAAGCAGCATGGGCACTCCATGGTCCCCTGCTTCTTCTCTGACCACAGGGCCATTCTCTTCCAGGGTGCCATCGGCCACGGTTTTCCTCCCGGCCCTGGCTCCTGGAAGCTGAATTGTGCCCTGCTGGAAAGAGAGGAGGTACTGGCGGAACTTAGAGACGCCTATATTGTTTGGAGGAATGATAAAGTTTTCTTTGACAAAACCTGTGACTGGTGGGAATATGTTAAAGTTGAATTTCGTTGTTTCTTTCAGGCAAAAAGTCGCCAACAGGCGTGTGAGAGGAAGAGAGACTTCAGAGAGATGCAGCGTCAGCTGCGATCCCTGCAAGACCTCCTTCAATGCGGCTGGGACGTCAGGAAGGAGCTGGAGGAAGCCAAAAAGGGCCTGAAAAGGCACTTTGAGGAGGAATCCAAGCGAATTGTCTTTCGTTCCAAGGTGGAGAACCTGGAGAAGGGTGAGAAATGTAACTCGTTCTTTTTCAGGAAACTCCATGCCGGCCACACGCCCCTGAAGGAACTTCGAGATGAGACCGGAAACATGCATTCTGGGAAGAAGGAGGTGATGGGAGTCGTCACAGACTACTACCGAAGCCTCTACTCCCGGAAAACCACTGACCCCGAAGCCGCCGATAAATTCCTGTCAGGTATCACTAATCATCTTGTTCCTGCAGGTACGGAGGCTATGGATGTACCCCTGACGGTGGAGGAACTGCTCTCTGCCGCTAAATCCTTCAGACCCGGCAGGACCCCGGGCAGTGATGGTCTCCCAGCAGAGCTCTATGTAGCGCTGGGGGACTTGATCAGTCCGGACCTGCTGGAGCTCTATGAGGAGATGGTGGTGGAGGGTAGAATGCCACCGTCCTTGAGAGAAGGCATGATCACGATCTTGTATAAGCGGAAGGGGGAGAGATGTGACCTGAAAAACTGGCGTCCCATCTCTCTCCTGAACGTGGACTACAAGATCCTCGCCAAAGTATTGGCCAACAGACTGAAGGTTGTCATCGGACAGATCATCGGATCGGACCAAACCTGCGGCATTCCTGGCCGTAGGGTGGCCGACAGTCTTGCCCTGGTGAGGGACACGGTGCATTACATGCAAAGCCGCCGTACACACGCGGCCCTGGTCAGTCTGGATCAGGAGAAGGCTTTTGACCGGGTCTCTCACGAATTCATGGGTAAGGCTCTGCGTAGGCTGCGGCTTGGCAGGTTGTTCTGTTTGTATGTTAACCTGATGTATTGCGACATTTACAGCTCGGTGCTGGTGAACGGCTGGAAGACTGACCCCTTTCCTGTATCGTCGGGGGTTAGACAAGGCTGTCCTCTTTCACCTCTCCTTTTTGTTTGTGTTATAGAGCTCTTCGCAGAGGCTATCCGGCAGAATGGAGAGATCAGAGGGATCACCGCACCAGGTCCAGGACACTTCGAGGTCAAATGCTCGCTGTACATGGACGACGTGACCGTCTTCTGCGCTGACCAGAGTTCGGTGACTGCACTCGTCCAGACCTGTGAGGAGTTCGGACGCGCTTCAGGGGCAAAAGTCAACTGCGGGAAGTCGGAAGCCATGCTCTTCGGAAAGTGGTACCTGCCTTCTCCTGCCTCCTTCCCGTTTACTATCAAGCCGGACTTCATCAAAATTCTGGGAGTCTGGTTCGGTAAGGAAGGTGCAGCCCTAAAGTCGTGGGAAGAACGCTTGGCCAAAGTCAACCAAAGGATCGGACTGTGGAGCCTCAGACAACTCACTATTGAGGGCAAAGCAATGGTCCTGCGTAACGAAGTCTTGCCTGTGCTACAATACACTGCACAGGCATGGCCCCCTCTTGCCACCGTCTCGAGGGCCATTACCAGGACTGTGTTTCGCTTCATCTGGGGCTCGAAAATGGACAGAGTAAAGCGGACTGTTATGTACAAGGAGCCCCGCAAAGGTGGGAAGGGTATACCCGACATTCCCACTCTGCTGCGGATCGCTTTTGTATGTGACTGTGTTCGTAGGACTCTGAGGACAGCAAACGGCTCTGCGGGCAAGGCCATGTCCCGCTACTTCCTCCTTCCCCTCTGGCGAGGTTTTGGCTGGGACAAGTGGGACAGCTCCTTCCCTTACAACTGGCACGCTCCCTGGTTCTACGGAGATGTCGTCCGGTTCGTGAGGGAGCATCAACTGGAGGGTCTTAAGCCCGACTTGTGGAAACCTAAGACGATCCACAAGCACATCAGAGCAAAGGACTCACTGGAGTCTGTTCCAGGGCTTCATGCCGACACGTTGGAGACTGTTTGGACTAACGTGTCATCTGGCAGGTTGACCAACGGGCACAAGGACATTTCATGGATGGCCATCCAGGGAGGACTGCCTCTTAGGTCATTCATGCATGCCCGCAACCTGTGCAAGACCCGGTACTGCCCCAGGTGCCCCTTCACGGAGGAAACATCTTTGCACATTTTCTGGCAGTGCCCCTTTGCACAGGGTCTGTTGAAAGCCTTGGAACATGAACTCAAGGACTCAGTACCCAGGAACAGACTGTCGTACCGCTCGGTACTTTATGGACTATTTCCTGGGAATACCACGGATGGAGCAATCCAGGAAGCCTGGCGCCTTATGAACTGCTTTAAGGACGCTATATGGTTTGCCAGGAACCGTCTGATTTTGCGGAGAGAGAGTGTGTCCGTCCAGGACTGCCGCAGGCTGATCCACAGCCTGCTCAGAGACTATTCCACCTGGGACAGCCCGGACGTCGATGAGGAAGAGGACTGATACTCCCCTTCCCCCCACTCTCCCTTCTTGTGTGTTGTCTTTCAATAAAGCTTCGGGCCTGTGATTTCCCCCTTCCCTATCCCCTCCTACCCACTCCCCTATCCCATCACTTGTCTGTAATGCTTTGTTGTTTGGCTTTAGTGAATGCAAGAATGTTAGTGTAGCATGTGGTGTAATGTATAGCATAGGCTAGCCTGTACTGTGTATTATACTGTCATGTTATGTTTGACGACTGTTATTATTTATTATTTGCTGCTTCATGGCTTGCGCTGCGTCGCAGTAATGTTTGTATGATGACGATTGATTGTCAATAAAGCATTTTTCAATCAAAAATCTGTTCTTATCAGTCCTTGTAAGGATAGATAGCTCGGAGAACCACTGGGGGCTATAAACACTAGCTTAGCGATCCAAGAGCGTTCCAGACGAAGCCGGCGACGAACTGCGGAGAAGAACCACCGAAGACGAAGATCCAGAAGGGAGAAGCCGCCATCGGGGAAGAAGCTCCGGGAGATCGCTGCCGGGAAGAAGGAGAACTGCGACAGAGACCTTCGGAGAAGAGCCGCTGCTGAAGGGGATCTTTGAAGAAGCTCGGCCGCAGAAGAAGCTCGACGAGGAACCGCTGCGGAAGAAATTTCGTGGAAGAACCTCGGCCAGCAAGGAGAAGATTTGCATAGCTCCGCCCCCTTCGGGAAAGAGCTATCGAAGATCCTCCCCAAGCGACAGGAACAGCTGGAAGAAGCCATGGCCTCAACCAGCAACCCTGCCACCCAGAAGAAGAAGGCTGATGGACCAGGTGAGCCGGCCCAGGCCAGGACATCTCCTCCTGAAGCCTCCTCAAGCCAACAGGCCACCAGGAAGCCGAACCAGGCTGCTCCAACCCTGGAGCCCTGGATGAAGCAGACGGTGGCCCTGAAGCTGAAGGAGGTGGACGGGAGAGTGCCGGACATGACGGAAGAAGTGTTCCGCCAGAAGATGCTCCTGGACCAGGGCTTCGCTAAGCCGGAGACCATCAGCATCCAGGCCTTCATGACCGGGATGTTCTTCGTGACCTTCGCTTCGATCAACATCTGCAGAAGGTACTGGGAGATGGTGAAAGCGGCGAGGCCTGAATCCCCTTTCTCTCGCTTTGTGGGCAACTGCCCTGTCCAAAGAGAGGAAAGGCGGGTGACGGTCTCAATGCGGAACCCACACACCCCCGGCAAAGACATCACCACGCTCCTGAAGCGGTTCTGCACAGTGGTGAGGGAACCCACCCACATCCTGAACGGACTCGGCTTCTGGACTGGCAAGTGGTCGGTAATCGTCCGACTGAACAAGGATTCCAGCGCGGAAGACGGCCTCCAACACCTGCCCCAGTCATTCTCGCTGGGCAACTCCTACGGCCTCATCTACTACCCGGACATGCCGCAGATCTGCAGGAGATGCAGCAAGAAGGGTCATTCGGTGAAGGACTGCAAGGAGGACGCCTGCAAGAACTGCCGGGTAACAGGACACGAGACCAAAGACTGCCCGAAACGGACAATGTGCAACCTCTGCGGACAAGCAGCCCACTCCTACAAGGACTGCCCGAAGAGGGATCGATCCTGGGCAACTGTAGCGGCGAAAGCTCCGGCCAGAGGGAACCCCGCCCCAGCCAGAGCTCCAGCGGCGCAGAAGACCGGGAATAAGAAGGATGGTAAGAAGACGACAGTCCCTCCCCCCCGTCTCCCGGCCCTCCCTCGCCCTACCCTTCCCACCCTCCCTCGCCCGGCCCTCCCCACCCCCCCGTCCCCAACCCCTGTCACCCCCACTGAGGCTCTCACCTTCTCCTACCCACCCATCTCAGTGGTCCTGTCACCTGCACCTCTCCCAACCCAGCCTCCCTTCTCCCCAGCTCCAGCAGCACTAACATCTTCCCCTCCAGCTGCTGGAGTCCTCTCCCTGGAGGATTTTCCCCCTCTTGTCTCCTCAGGTGCCATCCAGAGGAAGAGAAAGGTGAGGGACAGCCCAGCTGCTGAGTCCTCAAAGCGACAAGTCGTGGAAATCTGCGAAGATTCCCTTGCGCAGCAGGAGGAAATGGAGCAGATGGTGGAGGAACTCGTGTCTGAACCTGAGGTCATCGACTTCACAACAGACATCCAGGTGGCTACAATCCTGGAACAATTTTTGTCAGAGGGCCTGCTGGATCTTTCGGACCCGCCAGGAGAGGAGGATCCGCCCGACCGGACTGGTAACTAAGGTGTATCGTTTGCACTAACCTTCTTTATTCTCCCCCATGGCTGCTAAACTTAACATCTTTAGCCTCAATGTGAGGAGTGTTAGAGATAGGACTAGATGTCAGATGGTGCTAACTTTTCTTTCCAAGCAGTCGAGTGATGTATTTATGCTGCAGGAATGTACTCTCCCCTCTTCCAGGTCATACCATCATCTGGCCAGGCAGTGGACCCATGGCCCGTCCTACTGGTCTGGTGGGGGCGACTGTAAGTCTGCAGGGGTTGCCATCCTGATTAGGGGAAGCGTATTTACTGTTGACTCTGTCCAGGAGCTCGCCTGCGGCCGCTTGTTGGTCGTAGACGGTTCCTGGGCAGGAGAGCCGATTAGGCTCATCAACGTGTACGCTCCCCCTATGAAGGCTGAGCGCCTGGAACTATTCCAGACCCTGCGGACCCAGCTCGCCACCACTAGGGCAGTGGTGATGGCCGGGGACTTCAACTGCCCCATCGAAGAGGATGGACGAAGTTCCGGCACTTCAATCAAACTGGATGTCAGTTCCAAACTGCTTATCGAGATGGTAACCGAAGCATCCTTGCAGGACGTTGTGGGCTCCATGGGGATTGGCTCTGTGAACTATTCATGGAGCCGACCCGATGGCTCACTTCGTTCTCGGATTGACTTTGTGTTCACCTCCCGGGCAGTCAAGCAGCATGGGCACTCCATGGTCCCCTGCTTCTTCTCTGACCACAGGGCCATTCTCTTCCAGGGTGCCATCGGCCACGGTTTTCCTCCCGGCCCTGGCTCCTGGAAGCTGAATTGTGCCCTGCTGGAAAGAGAGGAGGTACTGGCGGAACTTAGAGACGCCTATATTGTTTGGAGGAATGATAAAGTTTTCTTTGACAAAACCTGTGACTGGTGGGAATATGTTAAAGTTGAATTTCGTTGTTTCTTTCAGGCAAAAAGTCGTCAACAGGCGTGTGAGAGGAAGAGAGACTTCAGAGAGATGCAGCGTCAGCTGCGATCCCTGCAAGACCTCCTTCAATGCGGCTGGGACGTCAGGAAGGAGCTGGAGGAAGCCAAAAAGGGCCTGAAAAGGCACTTTGAGGAGGAATCCAAGCGAATTGTCTTTCGTTCCAAGGTGGAGAACCTGGAGAAGGGTGAGAAATGTAACTCGTTCTTTTTCAGGAAACTCCATGCCGGCCACACGCCCCTGAAGGAACTTCGAGATGAGACCGGAAACATGCATTCTGGGAAGAAGGAGGTGATGGGAGTCGTCACAGACTACTACCGAAGCCTCTACTCCCGGAAAACCACTGACCCCGAAGCCGCCGATAAATTCCTGTCAGGTATCACTAATCATCTTGATCCTGCAGGTACGGAGGCTATGGATGTACCCCTGACGGTGGAGGAACTGCTCTCTGCCGCTAAATCCTTCAGACCCGGCAGGACCCCGGGCAGTGATGGTCTCCCAGCAGAGCTCTATGTAGCGCTGGGGGACTTGATCAGTCCGGACCTGCTGGAGCTCTATGAGGAGATGGTGGTGGAGGGTAGAATGCCACCGTCCTTGAGAGAAGGCATGATCACGATCTTGTATAAGCGGAAGGGGGAGAGATGTGACCTGAAAAACTGGCGTCCCATCTCTCTCCTGAACGTGGACTACAAGATCCTCGCCAAAGTATTGGCCAACAGACTGAAGGTTGTCATCGGACAGATCATCGGATCGGACCAAACCTGCGGCATTCCTGGCCGTAGGGTGGCCGACAGTCTTGCCCTGGTGAGGGACACGGTGCATTACATGCAAAGCCGCCGTACACACGCGGCCCTGGTCAGTCTGGATCAGGAGAAGGCTTTTGACCGGGTCTCTCACGAATTCATGGGTAAGGCTCTGCGTAGGCTGCGGCTTGGCAGGTTGTTCTGTTTGTATGTTAACCTGATGTATTGCGACATTTACAGCTCGGTGCTGGTGAACGGCTGGAAGACTGACCCCTTTCCTGTATCGTCGGGGGTTAGACAAGGCTGTCCTCTTTCACCTCTCCTTTTTGTTTGTGTTATAGAGCTCTTCGCAGAGGCTATCCGGCAGAATGGAGAGATCAGAGGGATCACCGCACCAGGTCCAGGACACTTCGAGGTCAAATGCTCGCTGTACATGGACGACG